>NC_053022.1:236257887-236603098 GCF_003073215.2 Triticum urartu
TTGGCCATGATATTTTGAGAAGACATAATTGCTTTGTTAGTATGCTTGAAGTATTATTATTTTTATATCAATATGAACTTTTGTCTTGAATCTTTTGAATCTGAATATTCATACCACAATTAAGAAGATTTACATTGAAATTATGCCAAGTAGCACTCCGCATCAAAAATTCTGTTTTTATCATTTACCTACTCGAGGACGAGCAGGAATCAAGCTTGGGGATGCTTGATACGTCTCCAATGTATATATAATTTTTGATTGCTCCATGCTATATTATCTACTATTTTAGACATTATTGGGCTTTATTATCCACTTTTATATTATTTTTGGGACTAACCCATTAACCGGAGGCCCAGCCCAGAATTGATGGTTTTTTGCCTATTTTAGGGTTTCGAAGAAAAGGAATATCAAACAGAGTCCAAACAGAATGAAACCTTCGGAAATGTGATTTTCTCATCAAATAAGATCCAGGAGACTTGGACCCTCCATTAAGAAAGCAAACAATCAGGGATTGAGCCAAAAACCTAATTCCACCGCCGCAACTTTCTGTATCCACGAGATCCCATCTTGGGGCCTGTTCCGGAGCTCCACCGGAGGAGGCATCGATCACGGAGGGCTTCTACATCATCATCCATGCTCCTCCGATGAAGTGTGAGTAGTTTACTTCAGACCTACAGGTCCATAGCTAGTAGCTAGATGGCTTCTTCTCTCTTTTTGGATCTCAATACAATGTTCTCCCCCTCTCTCGTTGAGATCTATTTGATGTAATCTTCTTTTTGCGGTGTGTTTTTTGAGACTGATGAATTGTGGGTTTATGATCAAGTCTATCTATGAATAATATTTGAATCTTCTCTGAATTCTTTTATGTATGATTGGTTATCTTTGCAAGTCTCTTCGAATTATCAGTTTGGTTTGGCCTACTAGATTGGTTGTTCTTGCCATGGGAGAAGTGCTTAGCTTTGGGTTCGATCTTGCGGTGTCCTTTCCCTGTGACAGAAGGGGTAGCAAGGCATGTATTGTATCGTTGCCATCGAGGATAACAAGATGGGTTTTTTATCATATTGCATGAAACTATCCCTCTACATCATGTCATCTTGCTTAAGGCGTTACTCTGTTTTTAACTTAATACTCTAGATGCATGCTGGATAGCGGTCGATGAGTGGAGTAATAGTAGTAGATGCAGAATTGTTTCGGTCTACTTGTCTCGGACGTGATGCCTATATACATGATCATACCTAGATATTCTCATAACTATGCTAAATTCTGTCAATTGCTCAACAGTAATTTGTTCACCCACCATAGAATACTTATGCTCTTGAGAGAAGCCACTAGTGAAACCTATGGCCCCTAGGTCTGTTTCTCATCATATCAATCTCCATCACTTTATTATTGCTTTGCTTTTACTTTGCTTTTACTTTATTTACTTTGCATCTCTATACCAAAAATACCAAAAATATTATTTATCATCTCTATCAGATCTCACTTTCGTAAGTGACCGTGAAGGGATTGACAACCCCTAAGCGCGTTGGTTGCGTTGAGCTATTGTTTTTGTGTAGGTACGAGGGACTCGAGCGTAGCCTCCTACTGGATTGATACCTTGGTTCTCAAAAACTGAGGGAAATACTTACACTACTTTGCTGCATCATCCCTTCCTCTTCGGGGTAATCCAACGCAGTGCTCAAGAGGTAGCAACGGCTTCCACCCTTGCCCACTTGGTGAACTTGTCAATGGCAACATAGAGGTACCGGTAGCCCCCTGGCGCTCGAGGGAATGGGCCTAGGTTGGCCAGTCCCCAGACTGCAAACAGCCACGAGAGTGGAATGGTATGGAGGCCCTGAGCTGGTTGATGGATCTGCTTGGCGTGGAATTGGCAGGCCTCGCAGGACTTCACTAGTTCAGCTGCGTCATTGAACGCCGTAGGCCAATAGAACCCGCTGCGGAATGCCTTGCCGACGAGGGTTCGTAACGACGAGTGGTGCCCATAGTCCCCATCATGTATGTTGGCTAGCAGCTCTTTTCCATGTTCCCTGGAGATGCAATGCAATGAAACGTCATTTGGCCGCTTCCTATATATCTCACCGTCCTGGATGCAGTATGTCGTGGCTTGTCGGGCCACACGCTCCCCGTCTTCCTCCTTCTCCAGCAGTGTCTGTTGCGTCAGGTATTCCTTGAATTCCTTGGTCCAGCATCCCTCCTGAGGCTCGAGCACCAAGATTAGGCACGCTCCCGAAGTCGGGCCACAGGCTGGGGCTCCCGTTGCAGGTGGCTGTGGGAGCTCCTCCGGAGGCTGCGCTGTCCTTGAAAGCGATGGTGTCGCCGACGGCTTGAAGAGCCGCTCCTCGAACATGCCAGGCTCTTGGGGCTGTCGCTTGGATTCCCTTCTGGCAATGTCATCGGCTTCCTTGTTGGTTCCTCGAGGCACGTGCTGCAACTCCAAGCCTAGGAGCTGCTTCTCCATCTTGCGTACCTCTGCGAGGTATGCCTCCATGTGTTCGTCCTTTGGCTTGTACACTTTGTTGGAAAAGTTGACAGGAGTTGGGAGTCGCCCCTGATGGTGAGACGCTTCACCCCCAGCGCCGCCACAGCCTTCAGCCCAGCTATGAGGCCTTCATACTCTGCAGTTTTGTTGGAGACCTTCTTGCCCTGCTGGAAGCAGAGCTGCACGGTGTAGTAGAGCTTGTCCTGAGTGGGCAAGATGAGCACTGCTCCAGCCCCCGCGCCTTGGCGCGCGAAGGCACCATCGAAATACATGACCGAGTCGTCAGGCGCCTCACTTCCCGGTGAGAGGGACCAGTCCTCGCCTATTTCAAGCACCGGGGCGTCCGCCCATTATGCCACAAAATCGGCGAGCGCGGCTCCCTTGATGACCCTAGTGGTGCTGAACTCCAACTGGAACGCTTGCAGCTCGATGTTCCACTCAGCAACCCTCCCGGTGGAGTTGGGGCTCTTGAGCACCCTCTCTAGTGGGTAAGCCGAGATGACTTTGATGGGGTGTCCTTGAAAGTAGTGTCGTAGCTTTTGTGAGGCCACCAGCAGCGCGAGTAGGAGCTTCTGAGCCATGGGGTACCGTGCTCTTGCATCCCGCAACACCGTGCTGACGAATTATACCGGGTGCTCAATGAGGGTAGGCATGCTGATCAGGCTTGCGTCTTCCGGGAGTTGGGGTGCCTCCTGAGGTGGTGGAGCCCCCAACGCTTGATCGCTTGTTGAGGCCTTTGCGGGTTCGGGAGCATCGTCCTGCTGAGCTTGCTCTTCTGCTGTTGCTGCGGCGGCCCTTGTAGCGCCCTCCTGGTCTTGCGTCGTCTCTGCTGGGGGTGTAGCTCTGCGCGATGTGCCCTTGGCTTGGTGTTCTTCTCGAACCGCCACTAGAGCCACGCTGGCAGGGTAGGGACTGGCGGCAATATAGAACACTAGGGGCTCGAGAGGTCGCGGAGCCGCCATGACTAGAGGGCTAGTCAGGTATCTCTTGAGGTCTTGAAATGCTCGGTCGGCCTCCGGGGTCCACTCGAATGGGCCCTTCTTCTTCATCACCTTGAAGAAAGGTAGGGCGCGCTCTCCCAGCTTGGAAATGAAGCGTCCCAATGCATTCACCCATCCAGATAGCTTCTGCATTTCCTTGAGGGTTTGCGGTGGGATCATGTCTTAAATGGCCTTGACCTTCTCTGGGTTGGCCTCGATCCCCCTGTCGGACACAAGGAAGCCCAGCAACTTGCCAGAAGGGACGCCAAACACGCACTTCTCCGGGTTGAGTCGCAGGTCCACCTGGCGGAGGTTTTCAGAGGTCTCCTCCAGATCTTGGATCAAGGGCCTCGCCTCCCGAGATTTCACCACGATGTCGTCGATATAGGCTTCAGCGTTCCTCCCGAGCTGCCGACCCAAGGCGATGTGCATGAGCCGCTGGAAGGTTGCGCCTGTGTTGCGCATCCCGAAAGGCATGCAAGTGTAGCAGTATACTCTACACGGGGTCAGGAAGGCTGCCTTTTCCACATCTTCTACCGCCATCTTGATCTGGTGATACCCTGAGAACGCATCCAGGAAGCATAGAAAGTCGCACTCGACAGTGGAGTCGATGATCTGTTCGATGCATGGTAGGGGGAACGGATCTTGGGGGCAGGCCTTGTTGAGGTAGGTGAAGTCGACACACATCCACTCCTTCCCGCCTTTCTTGGGGATGACGAAGGGCTTTGCCAGCCACTCGGGGTACCGAACCTCGCGAATGACACCCGCAGCCTCCAACTTGTGGGTCTCTTGGACAATGAAAGCTTGCTTCTCCGTGGACTGCCGCCTCGCCTTCTGCTTCACGAGGTGTACGTTGGGGCACACCTTCAGGTGGTGCTCTATCACCCCTCCTGGGACCCCTACCAGCTTATCGGGATCCCAAGCGAACACTTCTTTTTTGTGCGCAAGAACTTCACCAGCGCCTCCTCCTGATCAGGCTCAAGGTTGGCGCCAATGGTGAAGGTGGCCCCCGAGGACCCGTCCTCCTCAACTGGTACTTGCTTGGTTTCTGCCTTGTCCTGAGTGAAAAACTGCTTCTTCTTGGTTGGTGCGGCTCACTTGGCCTTGGAGGTATCCGCGTTGGCGGGTTGTGCTGCCACGGCGGCCTTGAGGGCGAGCTTGAGCGTCGTCAAGGCTTCCTTGGTGTCCCCAACTACCATGAGGACACTCTTGCTCCCGGGCATCTTCATGAGGTTGTAAGCCGAATGGGTCGCCGCCAAGGCCGGGTACCCAAGGATGGCGTTGTACGGGAGGCCGATGTGGGCGATGTCGAAATCAATGAGCTCGATGCGGTAGTTGTCGCGCGTGCTGAAGGTCACGGGGAGGCGGATCTGCCCCAGGGAGCAGGCGGAGCCTCCACCGACCCCTGAGAAAGGCTTGCTAGGGCAGAGCCGCTCGAGCGGTACGTGAAGAAGGCTGAAGGCCTCGATGTAGAGCATGTTGAGGTCGGCGCCACCGTCGACGAGCGTCTTGGTGATGGACACGTGGCAGATGGTGGGCGTGCAAAGCATTGGGAGCACACCCGAGCCGATGGTGGAGGCGGGATGATCCCCTGAGTCGAAGGTGAGGTTGGCCTCGTGTGTGGCCCAGCCCGGCGGAGCCCCCGGGCGCTTGGAAGTGGCGCCGATCTGGCGAAAAGGCTTGACGTGACGATCCGAGGGTGGTGCTTGTGAGCCGTCGAGGAGGGATGCAACCGTGTGGTGCACTGGTGCCACGTAGCGCACAATGAAGAGGCTGCGTAACTCCTCCTAGGACGCCACCGCGGATCCGGGGAGGTTGAGCAGCCAGGCGCACGGTGCGCCAGTGAGGGCCATGGGAAGCCAGTTGGCCATGACCTTGTCGTCACCCCCGGCCTTAACGACGGCCTCCTCATACGCCAGCAGGGAAGCCGACGGGTCCGCCGCACCGTCGTAGCGCCGCGGGAGCAAGGGCTCGGAGCTCCCGAGTGTCATTGTGGGCACCCGTAGATCCAGCCGACAGGGTGGCGCCAGCCATGGAGAATGGGCGCGAAGATGGCGGAGCGCGAATCGACTGAAGGAAAACTCCGGCGCACCCATACCTAGCGCGCCAAATGTCGGATCTAGGGTTCCGGCAAAACCCTCAAGGTTCGAACATTGGGGTGCGCGCGAAGGTCTCCCCCTACCGATCCACGTCCTAGCTTCGCTAAGATTGCACGGGCTAACTTGATGAACTCGCAACACAAAGGACACAAGATTTATACTATTTCGGGCCACCGTTGTGGTATAATACCCTACTCCAGTGTTGTGGTGGTGGATTGCCTCTTGGTCTAAGGATGAACAATACAAGGGGAAGAACAGCCTCCTAAGGAGAGGTGTTATTGTGCTCGGTGGGTGTGAGGATGGGCTGAATGTGTTCCAGACCTGTTTCTTCTCCCCTTCCTACTGTGGTGGCTAATCCTATTTATAGAGGCCCTAGTCCTCTCCACAAATATTGAGCGGGAAGGGAGCCAACAACGGCCAATTTGAAAGGGTACAGCTAGTACAGCTTATCCTGACAAAAGCAGTCTTCGCCTGCAAAAGGCTCTGGTGGTGACGCTGCCTTGGGCTCCATGGTGACCTCCATCTTGCCGTCCTGCTGGTCATGGTCTCGTTGCACTGATATGGAAACCTTTGCTTGATGCCTCGGTACTCTGCCCCTGTGCTTGCTTCCTTAGCACCAAAGAGGAAACAAGGACACTGTGCGCACTGGTGCCCACCTGGCCTTGGTCATCATGGCTCACGTCACTGGAACCTCACGAGGTTTGTCTTGCCTTGGTCTCTCCGCCCCTCGCGAGCCAGCCTGGTGAGGCCGCTCCTGAGTAGGTCTTGTGTCGTCCGCCTCGCGAGGCTTGGCCCCCTCGCGAGGTTCTTGAGTGCTTGTAGGTGAAGATGGGCCGTACGGGCCTGCTCGTAGAGCCGCGCCGTGGGCCGTAGGCAGGCAAGTGTGGGGACCCCCGTTCCCAGAATGCCGACAGAATTTGCCATAGTTCCTTATGTTAAACATGAGATCGTTGCTATTGCACCATACTTGATAGTTCCGTCGATGAAAAGCATGATTGCAATGATGTTACTATAAGTTATCTTAATGTCAATTGTGTTAATAATATGAAAAACCTCAATCTTGGGGATGTTAGTTTTTCTATGACTACTATTTGTTGCAATGATCATGATTGGGGTGATTCTTCTTATGATCTTGAAAATTTATTTAAGCCCCATGATGAATATGAGATTGATAATAATGTTTGCAATAATATTGAAAGCGGGTTTGGAAGAGTGTCAACTTTAGATCCCACATATTTGGAGAATGTTCAATCTTATGAAGTTTTTGATAAAAGTGGGTTTGGAGAGGTCATGACTTTAGTTAATGATATTCCCTCTATTTTGGAAGAGTGTCAACTTTGCGTGCAAGTGGATCGTGTTGAAAATATTTTACGTGATAGCTATTTTGTTGAATTTTCTTATGATCCTAGATGTAATTATTGTGAGAGAGGAAAGTATGATTGTAGAAATTTTCATGTTACTAAATTACCTCTCATTATGTTGATATTGCTATTGTTTCTTTTCGCTTCCTTGCATATGCTAGTTTTTGCTTGCTATGATAATTTGTTTGCCTATAAGATGCCTATGCATACGAAGTATGTTAGACTTATATGTGTTTGTCATGTGTTTCATGATGCTCTCTTTGTGCTTCAATTCTTGTCTTTCATGTGAGCATACTTAGAATTATAGATGCCTAGCTAGGGGCGTTAAACAATAGCGCTTGTTGGGAGGCAGCCCAATTTTATTTTTGTTCCTTGCTTTTTGTTCCTGTTTAGTAATAAATAAATCTTCTATCCTCTGTTATGATTGTGTTTTCTATGTTTCAATTAGTGTTTGTGCCAAGTAAAGCCTTTAGGATCTTCTTGGGTGTTTGTTATTTGATCTTGCTGTAAAAAATAGAAAGAATGCGCTCACGAGAATAATTTTCATTTTTTACCAAAGAGCGATAAAATACCAATTACAGCTTAAGTAGATCAATATACAAATTATTTAGGTCGTCCTAATTTTTCAGAATTTTTGGAGTTACAGAAATATTCGAAACATCCAGATTGCTACAGACTGTTCTGTTTTTGACAGATTCTGTTTTTCGTGTGTTGTTTGCTTATTTTGATGAATCTATGGCTAGTATCGGCGGTATGAACCATAGAGAAGTTTTAATACAGTAGGTTTAACACCAAAATAAATAAGGAATGAGTTCATTACAGTACCTTAAAGTGGTGGTTTGTTTTCTTATACTAACGGAGCTCATGAGATTTTTCTATTGAGTTTTGTGTTGTGAAGTTTTCAAGTTTTTGGGCAAAGATTTGATGGATTTTAGAATAAGGAGTGGCAAGAGACTAAGCTTGGGGATGCCCAAGGCACCCCAAGGTAAAATTCAAGGACAACCAAAAGCCTTCATCTATCGGTAACTTTACTTGAGGCTATATTTTTATTCACCACATGATATGTGTTTTGCTTGGAGCGTCTTGTATGATTTCAGTCTTTTCTTTTTAGTTTACCACAATCATCCTTGCTGTACACAACTTTTGGAGAGACACACATGAATCGGAATTTATTAGAATACTCTATGTGCTTCACATATATCTTTTGAGCTAGATAATTTTGCTCTAGTGCTTCACTTATACCTTTTTAGAGCACGATGGTGGTTTTATTTTATAGAAATTATTGATCTCTCATGCTCCACTTATATTATTTTTAGATTCTTTTAGAACGGCATGGTAATTTGCTTTGGCTATAAAATTAGTCTTAATATGATAGGCGTCCGGGATGGGTATAATAAAAACTTTCATATAGAGTGCATTAAATACTATGAGAAGTTTGATACTTTATAGTTGTTTTGAGATATAAAGATGGTAATATTAGAGTCGTGCTAGTTGAGTAATTGTGTAATTGAGAAATACTTGTGTTGAAGTTTGCAAGTCCCGTAGCATGCACGTATGGTAAACGTTGTGTGACAAATTTGAAGCATGAGGTGTTCTTTGATTGCTTTCCTTATAAGTGGCGGTCGGGGACGAGCGATGATCTTTTCCTACCAATCTATCCCCCTAGGAGCATGCGCGTAGTGCTTGGTTTTGATGAGCTGTAGATTTTTGCAATAAGTATGTGAGTTCTTTATGACTAATGTTGAGTCCATGGATTATACGCACTCTCACCCTTCCATCATTGCTAGCCTCTTCGGTACCGTTCATTGCCCTTTCTTACCTCGAGAGTTGGTGCAAACTTCACCAGTGCGTCCAAACCCCGTGATATGATACTCTCTATCACACATAAGCCTCCTTATATCTTCCTCAAAACATCCACCGTACCTACCTATTATGGCATTTCCATAGCCATTCCGAGATATATTGCCATGCAACTTTCCATCGTTCCGTTTATTATGACACGCTCCATCATTGTCATATTGCTTTGTATGATCATGAAGTTCATCGTATTTGTGGCAAAGACACCTTCATAATTCTTTCATACATGTCACTCATGATTCATTGCACATCCCGGTACACCACCGGAGGCATTCACATAGAGTCATATTTTGTTCTAAGTATCGAGTTGTAATTCTTGAATTGTAAGTAAATAAAAGTGTCATGATTTTCATTATTAGAGCATTGTCCCATGTGAGGAAAGGATGATGGAGACTATGATTCCCCCACAAGTCGGGATGAGATTCCAGACGAAAAATATAAAAATATATAAAAGAGGCCAAAGAAGCCCAAATAAAAAAAGAGGCCATAAAAAGAGAGAGAAAGGCCCAAATAAAAAATGAGAGAAAAAGAGAGAAGGGACAATGTTACTATCCTTTTTCCACACTTGTGCTTCAAGGTAGCACCATGATCTTCATGATAGAGAGTCTCTTATTTTGTCACTTTCATATACTAGTGGGAATTTTTCATTATAGAACTTGGCTTGTATATTCCAATGATGGGCTTCCTGAAAATGCCCTAGGTCTTCGTGAGCAAGCAAGTTGGATGCACACCCACTTAGATTCTTTTGTTGAGTTGTCATATATTTATAGCTCTAGTGCATCTGTTGCATGGCAATCCCTACTCCTTGCATTGACATCAATTCATGGGCATCTCCATAGCCCATTGATTAGCCGCGTCAATCTGAGACTTTCTCCTTTTTTGTCTTCTCACACAACCTCCATCATCATATTCTATTCCACCCATAGTGCTATGTCCATGGCTCGCGCTCATATATTGCGTGAAAGTTGAAAGAGTTTGAAAAGCCTAAGTATGAAACAATTGCTTGGCTTGTCATCGGGGTTGTGCATGATGGGAGCATTTTCTGTGACCAAAATGAAGCATGGCCAAACTATATGATTTTGTAGGGATAAGCTTTCTTTGGATATGTTATTTTGATAAGACATAATTGCTTGGTTAGCATGCTTGAAGTATTGTTATTTTTATGTCAATATTAAACTTTGTCTAGAATCTTTTGGATCTAAAAATTCATGCCGCAATAAAGAGAATTACATTGGAAATTATGTTAGGTAGCATTCCACATCAAAATTTCTGTTTTTATCATTTACCTACTCGAGGACGAGCAGAAAATAAGCTTGGGGATGCTGATACGTCTCCATTTTGATTGTTCCATGCTATTATATTATCTGTTTTGGATGTTTAATGGGCTTTAATATTATTTTTGGGACTAACCTATTAACCAAAGGCCCAGTGCAAATTGCTGTTTTTGCCTATTTCAGTGTTCCGGAGAAAACGAATATCAAACAGAATCCAAACGGAACGAAGCCTTCGCGAGGATCTTTCTTGGAACAAACGCAATCAAGGAGACTTGGAGTGGAACGAGGCGGCCACGAGGAAGGAGGGAGTGCCCAGGGGGTTAGGCACGCCCCCACCCTCGTGGGCCCCTCGTAGCTCCCCCGACCTACTTCTTTCGCTTATATATACTCTTATACCCTGAAAACATCGAGGAGAGACACGAAACCACTTTTCCACCGCCGCAACCTTCTGTACCCGTGAGATCCCACTTTGGGCCTTTTCCGGCAATCTGCCGTAGGGGGATTCGATCACGGAGGGCCTCTACATCAACACCATAGCCTCTCTGATGATGTATCAGTAGGTTACCACAGACCTAACTTAATTTGCAACGGAGTTGCATGTTGAGCTCCACTTAATTTGTAGGATTGTTTGTGCACTTTTCCATGCCATGGCTCATTAAACCGGACATGCATCATACTTGTTTGCGCATCGTGCCATGTTTATGTGATGGTTGTTTACTATGTTGTTTGCTTCTTTCCGGTGTTGCCTCTTCGGGTAAGTTCCAATAACGTCACGTTTGTGAGGACCCGTTCGACTACGTCTGTTTGTCTTCTTCATGGACTCGTTCTTCTTCCTTGCGGGATCTCAGGCAAGATGACCATACCCTCGAAATCACTTCTATCTTTGCTTGCTAGTTGCTCGCTCTTTTGCTTTGCCTATGCTACGATACCTACCACATGCTATATCATGCCTCCCATATTGTTAAGCCAATCCTCTAACCCACCTTGCCCTAGCAAAACCGTTGTTTGGCTATGTTACCGCTTTGCTCAACCCCTCTTATAGCGTTGTTAGTTGCAGGTGAAGATGGGAGTTCGTTCCTTGTTGGAACATGGATATTTTTGTTGGGATATCACAATATATCTTATTTAATTAATGCATCTATACACTTGGTAAAGGGTGGAAGGCTCGGCCTTATGCCTGGTGTTTTTTTCCAGTCTTGCTGCCCTAGTTTTCGTCATATCGGTGTTATGTTCCTGGATTTTGCGTTCCTTACGCGGTTGGGTTATAATGGGAACCCCTTGACAGTTCGCCTTGAATAAAACTCCTCCAGCAATGCCCAACATTGGTTTTACCATTCGCCACCTATCCTTTTCTTTCCTTTGGGTTCTGCAGACTCAAGGGTCATCTTTATTTTAGCCCCCCCCCCCCGGGCCAGTGCTCCTCTGAGTGTTGGTCCAAACTAGAGCCCCTTGCAGCGCCACCTCGGGGTAACTCGAGGGCTGATTTTAGTTGTACAGATTGCTCATCTGAGTGTGCCCTGAGAACGAGATATGTGCAGCTCCTATCGGGATTTGTCGGCACATTCGGGCGGTGTTGCTGGACTTGTTTTACCATTGTCAAAATGTCATGTAACCTGGATGCCGAGTCTGATCGGAATGTCTTGGGAGAAGGAATATCGTTCTTTGTCCGTGAGAGCTTGTGATGGGCTAAGTTGGGACACCCCTGCAGGGATTTGAACTTTCAAAAGTCGTGCCTGCGGTTATGGGCAGATGGGAATTTGTTAATGTCCGGTTGTAGAAAACTTGAAGTTGATCTTAATTAAAATGCACCAACCACGTGTGTCGCCATGATGGTCTCTTCTCGGCGGAGTCCGGGAAGTGAACACGGTGTTGGAGTTATGCTTGACGTAGGTTGTTTCTAGGATCACTTCTTCTCTCTCTTTGGTTCTCAATACAAAGTTCTCCTCGATGTTCTTGGAGATCTATTCGATGTAATACTTTTTGCGATGTGTTTGCCGAGATCCGATAAATTGTGGGTTTATGATCAACATTATCTATGAACAATATTTGATTCTTCTCTGAATTCTTATATGCATAATTTGATATCTTTGCAAGGCTCTTCGAATTACCAGTTTAGTTTGGCCTACTAGATTGATCGTTCTTGCAATGGGAGAAGTGCTTAGCTTTGAGTTCAATCTTGCGGTGCTCGATGATAATCCCCAAGTGCAAGGAATCATCGTAGCAATTTCCAAAGGTGGAAGTGATAAGTATGGAGTGTCGAACCCACAAGGAGCTAAAGGTAAGATCAATATTCTCTCAAGCCCTATCTTCCACTGATACGACTCTACATACACCGAATGTTTGCTTCCAACTAGAAACGAGAAATAAAACTACGTTGTGGGTATGAAGAGGATAACTTTGCATGATATTGGAGAGCTAAAATATGAAAGTAGGGGCTGTTATCATAAAGTTAGAATATATTACTAAATATTATAAATAGCGAGTGTGGAATAATGGTGGACCGGTGTGCGGAATTGTCCTAGGCAATTGTTAACAAGACCGATAGTCGTCATTGCAATTTCATATGAGGGAGAGGCATAAGCTAACATACTTTCTCTTCTTGGATCATATGCACTTATGATTGGAACTCTAGCAAGCATCCGCAACTACTAAAGATCATTAAGGTAAAACCCAACCATAGCATTAAAGCATCAAGTCCCCTTTATCCCATACACAACAATCCCCTTACTCGGGTTTATGCTTCTGTCACTCAAACAACCCACTATAAGCGAATCATGAACGTATTTCAACAACCTACAGCGGGAATCCCTCACGCTTGTGTGACACAGAGGGCACAATAGGACAACACCAAAATAAAACATACAACTCGTGCCAATCTAGATCATCAATCAACCCAAAGACAAAGGATATCTACTCAAAACATCATAGGATGGCAACACATCATTGGATCATAATATGTGGCATAAAGCACCATGTTCAAGTAGGGATTATAGCGGGGTGCGGGAGAGTGGACCACTTAAAAGAGATGAGGATGGTGATGATGATAGTGATGTTGATGAAGACGATCACTGCGGCGATGATTCCCCTCCTGATGGCACTCCGGGGCCACCGAGAGAGAGGAGGAGAGGTTCTCACCCTTGTGCTTCCTCCACCATGGCCTCCCCCTGGATGGGGAGAGGTTCTCCCTCTGGTCCTTGGCCTTCATGATGATAATGGCCCCTCCGGTGATGATGGCCCCCTCCGGTAGGGTGCCAGAGAGGGCCTAGATTGATTTCTCGTGGCTACTATCAGCGTTCTGGGAATGGGGGTCCCCAGACTTGCCTGCCTGCGGCCCATGGCATAGCTTTGCTGGCAGGCCTGTATGGCCCATCTTCAATAACAAGGAATCAAGACCCTCGCGAGGGGCCAAGCCTCGCGAGGCGGACGACACGAAACCTCCTTAGGAGCGGCCTCGCCAGGCTGGCTCGTGAGGGCCGGAGAGTTCAAGGTCGGGCAAACCTCGTGAGGTTTCTCGTGACGTAAGCCATGACGATCGAGACTAGGTGGGCGCCAGGCGGGCGCCAGCGCGCGCAGCGTCCTTGTTTCCTCTTTGGTGCTAAGGGGCAAGCGCAGACGCGGAGTACCGAGGCATCAAGCAAAGGTTTCCATATTAGTGCAACGAGACCAAGACCAGAAGGACGACAAAACGGAGGTCACCATGGAGCCTAGGACGGCGTCACAACCAGAACCTTTGGCATGCGAAAATGTAATGCCCAAGACAGATGTGCCAGGTGTCCTCCAGTTATTCATTGTTGTTGCGTTGTCATTGCTTGCGTGTCATGCATTGCATATCATGTCATGATGTGCATTTCATTTGCATACATGTTCGTCTTAACGAGTACATCATTTCATCTCATTGCATCATTTTCATTTGATCTCATCTTGATGCCCGAAATGCTGTTGGAAGAGGGCTATGTGATGATTATGTCAGATCTGTTTCAGCAAATGACCTTTTGTCATATTTCCCATGATTAATGTGTGCATGATATGGTCCTGAGCTCTACATGTGTTTTGTTATATGCCATGCCATATTTACATGGGTGTATGCCATGTATTTTTGTGATATTTTTGGTGACTAGCACAAGCATCCAAAGTAGTTTACTCAATGATGCTGATTTCAGGGACTTAGGATTATTCTAAGTCCTTGTCCTGTTTTTGTCTTCAGGCCATATGTTCATGTTGTTTCCTAGTAATCCGTGCCTCTTTTGAGGATGATCAGTAAAGATATTTTGTTAATATAGTGGTGCTCTATCCATCCATGTCTTTGTTTGCATTTATGGAGCACCATAGCTTGAGTCAATCGAGCTCTACGTTTGCTATAAAATATTCCTGGCAGATTGTTAACATGTTTAGCGATTTTGCCGAGGTTGTTGCTATTGATCCGTGCATGCCATGTTGTTGTTCTTTCCATGTCTAGCTTCTATGCCATATCTTCTTGATGGGTGTATGCTTAGAATATCATGCCATGCTTTATAGTGAGTGCATCGTGCTCGTAAACATGTCTGCTTGTCAACTACTTTGCATGCTCCAGTTTTTCACTAAGTCCGAATCTGTTTATGTTTTTTCTATGTTCACATGCTTGCAATTGTATTTTCTGATCCCTTTTGGCTCATGGTCACTAAGGGACTTTTGTTATATGCTTAGAGTAGCTTCATGCCATGTCTTGCTCTGCCATGATATGTTCCTGTAGCATGTAGTTTTCATGCTCTAATGTTTTCTTCCTGATGATAAATTCCTGACTTGTGTTAATTCCACTAAGTCTGAAACCTGTTATCTTTTTCACTTTTGCCATGCTTGTTTGAACCTATTAATGAGTGAATTAGCCGTAGTTCGGTGTTCATCTTTTGTCAAGCATCATGAGTGGATCCCTGCCATTTATTTTGTTGCCATGTTTGAGTGAAGTAGCTTATTTATCTTGATGCATTTAGGAGGCTACGTGCTGATTATCGCAGACCGGTGCCATATTTGTTTTGCTTGCCATTTCCAACCGTGCATCCGATTCCGGTGATCTTTATATCGATTTCAACTGAACTCAACTCCTCTTTCCAGTGGCACTCTTGGTTTTCCAAGTTGAGGGCAGGTTCAATCATTCCTTTGCAAAACATGCATATGCATCACATACCGCATCCCGCATATAATGCCATGTTCATGTGTTTCTTGTTTACTATGTTGTGTGCTTCTTTCTGGTGTTGATTCTTCGGGTTGGTTCCGATAACGTCGCGTTTGTGAGGAACTATTCGACTACGTATGTTTGTCTTCTTCATGGACTCGTTCTTCTTCCTTGCGGGATTTCAGGATGATGACCATACCCTCGAAATCACTTCTATCTTTTCTTGCTAGTTGCTCGCTCTTTTGCTATGCCTATGCTACGATACCTACCACTTGCCTTATCATGCCTCCCATATTGTTAAGCCAAGCCTCTAACTACCTTGTCCTAGCAAATCGTTGTTTGGCTATGTTACCGCTTGCTCAGCCCCTCTTATAGCGTTGTTAGTTGCAGGTGAAGATTGGAGCTTGTTCCATGTTTGGAACATGGATATTTTGTTGGGATATCACAATATCTCTTATTTAATTAATGCATCTATATACTTGGTAAAGGGTGGAAGGCTCGGCCCTATGCCTGGTGTTTTGTTCAACTCTTGCCGCCCTAGTTTTCATCATATCGGTGTTATGTTCCCGGATTTTGCGTTCCTTACACGGTTGGGTTATAATAGGAACCCCTTGATAGTTCGCCTTGAATAAAACTCCTCCAGCAAGGCCCAACATTGGTTTTACCATTTGCCACCTAGCCTTTTTCTTTCCCTTCAGTCGGCCGGCTCAAGGGTCATCTTATTTTAACCCCCCCGGGCCAGTGGTTCTCTAAGTGTTGGTCCAAACTAAGCGATGTCCGAGGCTACCAGGGGCAACTCTGGGCTGGCTTACCCGACATCTGGCTCATCCGGTGTGCCCTGAGAACGAGATATGTGCAGCTCCTATTGGGATTTGTCGGCACATCTGGGTGGCTTTGCTGGTCTTGTTTTACCATTGTCGAAATGTCTTGTAACCGGGATTCCGAGTCTGATCGGGTCTTCCCGCTAGAAGGAATATCCTTCGTTGACCGTGAGAGCTTGTGATGGGCTATGTTGGGACACCCCTGCAGGGATTTGAACTTTCGAAAGCTGTGACCGCGGTTATGGGCAGATGGGAATTTGTTAATGTCCGGTTGTAGAAAACCTGAAGTTGATCTTATTTAAAATACATCAACCGCGTGTGTCGCCATGATGGTCTCTTCTCGGCGCAGTCCGAGAAGTGAACATGGTGTTGGAGTTATGCTTGACGTAGGTTGTGCTAGGATCACTTCTTAATCATAGTTTCTCGACCGTGCTTTTGACTTCTCTTCTCGCTCTCATTTGCGTATGTTAGCCACCAAATATGCTAGTCGCTTGCTGCAGGTCCACCTCATACCTTTACCTTACCCATGAGCTTAAATAGTCTTGATCGCGAGGTTGTGAGATTGTTGAGTCCCCGTGACTCACAGATACTTCCAAAACCAGCTTGCAGGTGCCGTTGAACCGTGCAGGTGACACAACCAAGCTGAAGGAGGAGCTCAACGAATTTTGTGTTCGCTATGTTGTTCTATTTCCAATTGATCAGTAGTGGAGCCCAGTTGGGACGATCGGGGATCTGTGTAGCATTTGGGTTAGTCTTCTTTTATTTTGGTTCCATACTCGGACCTTGATTGTATCTGGATGATGTAATGATATTCATGTATTGTGTGACGTGGCGATTGTAAGCCAACTATGTATCTCTTTCCCTTATGTATTACATGGGTTGTGTGAAGATTACCTCACTTGCGACATTGCTTTCAATGCGGTTATGCCTCTAGTCGTGCTTCGACACGTGGGAGATATAGCCGCATCGAGGGCGTTACAAAAGACCACCTTTTATCAGGATAGCTTGTACTAGTTGTCCCCTTTCAAATTGGCCGTTGTTGGCTCCCTTCCCGCTCAATATGTAGGAAGAGGACCAGGGCCTCTATAAATAGGACTAGCCACCACCATAGGCAGGGGGAGAGGAATTTGGTCATCCCCAGCCACACAAGTGCACCAAGCACAAGAACACCTCAACCTCAGGAGGCTGGTCTTGCCCTTGTACTGTTCATCTTCAGCCCAAGAGGCAATCCACCACCACCACACTAGAGTAGGGTGTTACACCACAACGATGGCCCGAACTAGTATAAATCTCGTGTCCCTTGTGCTGCAAGTTCGTTGAGTTAGTTCGTGAGATCTAGGGTAAGTAAGGACGCAAATCGATAGGGGGGGATCTTCGCGCGCACCCTAGTGTTCGAACCTTAAGGGTTTTGCCGGAACTCATGATCCGACATTTGGCACGCCAGGTAGGGGTGCACCGGAGCTTCTTCCCCACCAGACGCTCCGTGGTTCCGATGTCTGGCAACCCGAGGGCTAACGATGACCGAGGCAGCCTGGCCCGCCCGGGCGGCGCCGCCTGCCCAGGAAGTTCTCAACCCCCTGTCTCAGGTGGCGCGCGACCCAAACACCATGGTGCGTGGGCGACGCGGCCACTCACCCTCTGCTCTTACCCTGGACAGACGTGAGCCACCGCAAGGGCCACCAGCCACGCCGCAGCAACGGTGCCACACACTAGGAGGGAGCAAGCGAACATGCGGGCCGTGCTCACAGTGGCACGGGAGCTACTGCGGTGCCGGATGATGGAGAGCGGCGGAGATGCACTGCTAGAACGCGTCGCCGAGCTCCTAGACGCGGCGTCCATGGGAGCACCGCCTTTCTGCTACCAGCTCACACCCCAGGCAGTGGCAGGATCCCACGGCGGGCCTCGCCGTGCCCGCGTACCCCCAAGTGCGCCCGGGGGCTTCGTCAACATCAGCGCGGTCCACAGCGGTGGGTGTCCCCTCGCATCCGAGCCACCTCGGATGGGCGCCGGCACGAGCATCCTCGCACACAGCCTCATCGGAGCACCGCCTAGCCATCCTCAAGATAGTGTGACGGGTCGAGCGACATGGAGTGTGGGGCACTTCAACGAGGTCTTTGGGAAAATGGCCTCGGAGGCCTACGTGCCCCGCATGATGGATCAGGAGTACACACCGGAGGACGACCTTGGCTCGTTCCTCGGGCCACGATGGGAGGAGGAGGCGATAGGAGCTGAAGCCTTCCAGGAGCCGCCAGAGAGCCCCGCCGGCCGCATCGTCGACGACAGATACAGGGCACCATTAATCTCTTAGGGGCAAGCTTACACTAACCATGAGTTACAGGTGAACCAGATCACGGCGCCAAACGATGGTTCCGGCAAGGCAATGCCTGCCCCGACAGGACAGACTCGTTGGGGGCTGCGTGCAAGAGGCCAGGAGCAAGGCCCCTCCTCGTGTCACATGGAGCAAGGCAACGCCCGGAGGTAGGCGCTCTGCTGGAGTGGCGATGGCGACCTTTCCCCCGGCAGAGGACCCATGGTCGTCGACGGCACCGCTGGCGTCCCCTCTACCCTCATTGGGCCGTCCTGGTTTCCGGTCGCCCCAGCGGTGGTAGGGGGTGGTGCAAGGCGGGGCCCTCGTCAGGAGATATGAAGTAAGGCTCACGCTTGTGAAGATCGTCGCCTATGACACTCTCACGTAATAATGAGTGGGGCTGTACACACCCCGGAGCCTCAGGAGAGCCGCCCTCGGGCCTTGGGGGCTCCCTCCCATGCCTAGTGGCAGCACTTAGCTCCGCGCTGGTGAGAAGACGTTGAAGACTAGATTAGGCACCAGACACGGCCATTTGCTTTGGATCTCTTTTCTGTAACCCTGCCTTCTGGATTTCGATTTAAGTTGAAGTTGGATTTTATTTGATGCGCGGTGGGGGGATGCCTTTTCTCGTTCGAGCTATTTCACACAGTCTGGTTCTTGACTTATTTCGGAGTTCACGCCAGTCGCTCCCCCCTCGCGGGCCCCTCGCGAGCCGGGCTGGGCATGAAGCACAGGAGCCACGTGCGCGCCAAGCTGTGGCTGGCACTTGCTTATCACACGGCCCCCTCGGGCGTGTCGACGAACTTCTCGGGAGCTTCTCAAAAACCCGCAATCTCTTGGGCCGGTTTTAGGCTCTTCCAAGCTAAGGTAAACCGCAACAACAACCTTGCCCCGGCATGCGTAAGCTCGTGAAGATGCGTACTCAATTTGACACAGAAGGATAAAAGCTACGATTGTTTACATGAGGGGCTCCCCCTCTCAAAATGCTCTTACAATCTTCCGGGGCCACGCCCAAGTTTTTACAAGGTAAACGGCAGGCGAACGAGGGATCAGCTGGATATGTCACTCGCTGCGTCCCCCACGTCACCTTCAGATGCACCGCTGGCATCGATGTCGCAGTCGTTGGCGTTGCCCCCACCTTCACCGGCACTGGCGTCGCCGGTGTCAACCACGTCGCCTTCGTCTGCCACAACCACTACCCCGTCGTCGTCAGAAGTGAGGGCCCTGACCACCGCATCCACATTGTCTTCAACCCATCGTGCCAGGTCGCCCCGGATGGCTTCTGGTACGGGAGCAATGGCGGCGTCAAAATCAAAGTTGGGGTCGATGTTCCGGAGATGGCTGAAAACGCGGGAGAACGCGCGCCCGAGCAGACTGCGACTCCTCTCCTCAATGAGATGACGAGCCCTCTCGGAGCAGTTCTGCAGGCGCGTCACCACATCCCCAAAGAAGAGGAGGTGGCTGGTGTAGTCGTTTGCATGGGGATGAGGGGCATTCTCATTGAAGATATGGCCCAGGGCAGTGTTGGCCCTGTTCCTAAGGTCCTCGAGCATGGGGGCGTGCACACGCTCCAACGTCCGCCGCTCGAGCACTTCGTCCCTTTTCTGCCGCGCGACGGACTCGGCGTTGGTGACCCGCTGCTGAAGAGAGAGCAGCTCGGCGCGGGCAGAAGCCAGCTCAGCCTATGCCGAGGCCAGGGCTGATGCAGTGGCCTCCTCACGCCGCTCCACCTCGACCAACCTGGACTTGAGGGCAGCAGTCCTACCAGCGGCCCCGGCTTCCACGAGCTTCAGCTTCAGGTTGTGCCTGCTCTCGAGATCCGTGCGAGCCTCGGGCACTCGGCGGTCGACCTCCTCCTGGGCCCTGACCTCGCGCGCGCCGATGTCGTCCTCTGCCTGAGCAACCTGGCGCTCCCTCATCTCCAGTCGTTCGAGTTCAAGGCTGCGCTCCACGGCTTCCAGCGCCAGCACCTCCTCGCGCTTTCGGATCTCTTCCTCCTCGGCGGGCGACCCCCTAAACGATGCAAGGGCGGTCCTGCGCGCCTCCACCCGCTGATCCAAGACAGCGCTCCAGGCTTGGAGCTCCCACACGTGTTTCTCCACGGTCTCGCGACGGCGGTCAGCTTCCTGAGCCTCCTCCAGAGCTCGGGAGCAGGCCTCACAGGAGGCGGCAAGAGAAGCCTTGACCTTCCCGTTGTCCAGCTCGCACTGGTGGTGCTCGAGGTTGATGGCCACCTTCAGATTGTGCCACTCCTCCGCCAACCAAAGACCCTCGGCCTCGAGGCGCCCGTTGGCACCCTCAAGTTCTTCACCGAGTCGGTTCATCGCGCTCATCGCCTCCTGGAAGAGCTCATGACGAACAATGCTCCGCCTGTGCTCGAACTCGAGCAGACGGCTCATCTCGCCTATGGGGGCTGTGGGTGACGCCCGACGCGGTGCACCCCCTCTCAGCAGGGGCTGGGGGCTCGCGCTGCCCCAGGTGCCGGCTGGGTCTCGCGAAGGGCCCGAACTAAATGAGGCCCGCTGCTTGAATAGGACACTAGGATCGAAGCTAGCCAGCCGCCGACAATGACCAGGGGAGGAGCCCTCGGCACGCTTGCTGCGCTCCGAGCCAGGCCGTGAAGAAAAGACGGTGAAGGCGCGAGCTAAAGACGCCCTGATGACGGGCCAACTCCCCCAGTGGACCCCGTGCCGTGGGCGGTGCATGAGCCTGCAGTGCTCGAGTTTGGCGTGTGCAACGGGATGAGGGGAAGCTGCTTCTCAAGAGATTTTACGGCCTTGGCAGAAGGGGTCCTGAGGGGACAATCATCAGGGAGGAAAGCAGTGCACAGAAGTTCACCAAGATGAGGGACTTACTTGTCAACGGTGATATACTTCCTCCATTTTAACAGCCCGAAGGTGCCGCTGCCGCAGCTTGGGGACCCCTTTCTCTTGCGGAGTTCTGCGAAGTCCATGCACAGCAGGCCGAAGCGCTAGACATGGAGGCCGACACGAGGCGCGGCTGGAGAAGTGCTTGGAGGAGCAGCCGCAGAAGCGCTAGGCTGAGGAGAGCCGGCCAGCTCTAGCTCGCAGCGACTTGCCGAAGCCTCAAGAGCCCCGGCTGTGGGAGACGCGGGCTGCATCGCCCCTTCAACTGCCGCCCCAGGGAAAGAGTCACGAGACCCCAAGGTCGACGCTTCGGCAGCCCTGGGCAGCATCAGCGTCTCGGCACCTTCATTATCGGCCCCTAGTGGTGTACGCCCCCCTGCACCAACACCTGGGGCGAGCTCTGCGCCAACGTCGAGGAAAGGAACCACGACGATGGGGTTCTTGTGGGACCCCACGAGGCCAGCGGGGCGAGGCCCCCACTCGTTGAAGGAGGGCATCCACTCCGCGAAGGTCATCTTGTTCGAGCAGCGGTACAAAACACAACTCTTGCTCAGCAAGTCGTCCGGCAACGGGGCGCCCATCAGGACCTCAAACACCGTTCACTGCGCCTCATGGGGGAGCTTAAACTCCTGAAGTCTCATGTGGTCCTGGCTGCTAAGCAAGGCCCACATCAGCCGGGAGTGGCGCTGAAGAGGAGCAATTCGGCGCCGGACGAACTCCCTCACCACCATAGGCGCAGTCACGCCAAGGTATTTGAGCCATCTCAACCTGAGCCATACGGGGACAAGGCGTGGATCGGCGAGCCTTCGGTGGCACCAACCGGAGTTAGGAATGGCAGGCTCAAACGGAGAAGATAGCAGGGGTCTGAGCACTCCAGCATCAACAAACACCCACCGTGTCCGGAACCCACTCGCGGATGGTGGAATCTCAAAGTCAATCCCGTCGCCGGCCGTTGCCGCCTCGGCCTGAAAGCTCAGGCACCCGGAGCTCTGCCTAGGATCAATCAGGTGAAGTGAGAAGAAGTGGCGGAAAAGAGCCACGGAAGGAGCAATGCCAGCCATGGCCTCGCAAACAAGGGCGAAGACGGCAAGAAGGGTCATGGATTGGGGATCAAGGTGCAGCATGTGGATCTGGTAGTGGGAAAGCACTGCGTTGAGGAAAGCAGAGAAGGGAGGGACCAAGCCGACCTAGAGGGCTTCGATGAAGAAGGGGGCCTCAGTGGATGTCCGGTCAATACGAGCGCGGGATGTAGGCCAAGCCACCGTCTCCTCCCACTCATTGAAGCTGGATGCGAGCATGGGACGCACCTTGCCCATGGCCTCATCATTGAGCACCAGCGATCGGCCTACTGTGGGATCGATGGCCGGGGGCGCACTAGCCGAAGACAGAGGCTTCTTCCCCTTATCCACTTACGTTGGCGCCATGGCGATGGGGCAAGCAGAGCTAAGGTCAGATTGGAAAGAGGAGCAGATTCTGGGGGAAGCAGAGGAATTGGAGGAGAATGGCGCAAGCGATGGAGGAATAACCGTGTAGACCGCGGTGGCCGTTTAGCCAGGCGGATATAAAGGCAGCGTGGGGAAGCGGAGACGCCCACATCCAATCAACCACCATGCGTCGATGGAGGCCGCAGGCTATTGGGCCCGCAGCGCTCCGCACTTGACCCTTGGCTTTGCCTCGAAGCCAATCCTGAGCGCGCCTTGGGCCCGGGGGCTACTGTCGGTGTTCTGGGAATGGGGGTCCCCAGACTTGCCTGCCTGCGGCCCACGACGTGGCTTTGCTGGCAGGCATGTACGACCCATCTTCAACAACAAGGAATCAAGACCCTCGCGTGGGGCCAAGCCTCGCGAGGCGGACAACACGAAACCTCCTCAGGAGCGGCCTCACCAGGATGGCTCGTGAGGGGCAGAGACTTCAAGGTCGGGCAAACCTCGTGAGGTTTCTCGTGACGTAAGCCATGATGATCGAGACCAGCCGGGCGCCAGCGCGCGCAGCATCCTTGCTTCCTCTTTGGTGCGAAGGGGGCAAGCGCAGGCGCGGAGTACCGAGGCATCAAGCAAATGTTTCCATATTGGTGCAACGAGACCAAGACCAGAAGGACGGCAAGACGGAGGTCACCATGGAGCCCAGGACGACGTCACCACCAGAATCTTTGGCAGGCGAAGACCACCTTTTGTCAGGATAGCTTCTACTAGCCGTCCCCTTTCAAATTGGCCGTTGTTGGCTCCCTTCCCGCTCAATATTTGGGGAGAGGACCAGGGCCTCTATTAATAGGACTAGCCACCACCATAGATAGGGGGAGAGGAACTAGGTCATCCCCGGCCACACAAGTGCACCAAGCACAAGAACACCTCAACCTCAGGAGGCTGTTCTTCCCCTTGTACTGTTCATCTTCAGCCCAAGAGGCAATCTGCCACCACCACACTAGAGTAGGGTATTACACCACAACGGTGGCCCGAAGCAGTATAAATCTTGTGTCCCTTGTGCTGCAAGTTCGTCGAGTTAGTTCGTGAGATCTAGGCTAAGTAAGAATGCGGATCGATAGGGAGGGCGGGAGATCTTCGCGCGCACCCTTGTGTTCGAACCTTGAGGGTTTTGCCGGAACCCGTGATACAACAGCTACAGAGGCTTGCGGTAGCGGAACTTCTGATCTAGGTTAATTTTCGGAGGTATCTGTATTTATAGAAGAAGTTGGCATTGATTTCACGTCAGGGGGCCCCTCAGGGAGTCCACGAGGCAGGGGGCGCGCCCCAGGGGGTGGGAGCGCCCCCCACCCTCATGGGGCCCCCGTGACTCCCCTCCGGTAGATTTTTGTTCCAGTATTTTTCATATTTTCCACAAAAAATCTCCGTTGATTTTCATCGCATTACGAGAACTTCTATTTCTGCACAAAAACAACAGCTCGGTAGTTCTGCTGAAAACAGCATCAGTCCGGGTTAGTTCTAACCAAATCATGCCAAAATCATATAAAAATATTGTAAACATGGCATGAATACTTCATAAATTATAGATACATTGGAGACATATCATTATATGTCATATTAGTAGCCAATCTTCATAAAACTTTTCATGATCAAGTAACAAGCTATTCACATGTTAAAGTATAGATCATAAATTTTCTTGAAGCTAACAAACTATATTCTTAGTCATCAAACAATTGCAATTCATCTTATTTTCAGGAAGGGTCTATGTCAGAGATTTGATTTAGCAAACTCCACACACTCAACTATCTTTTAACCTTTCACAATTGCTAACACTCACATGATATTTATGGGTTCAAAGTTTTAATCGGACAAAGTGAAAGATAGGGGCTTATAGATTCACCTCCCAACCTTTTACCTCAAGGGTAATGTCAACAATAACAGTTCATGATAACTTACATCCAATTGGATATATATATATATATATATATATATATATATATATATATATATCAGGATCTTTCCAACACAATGTGCTTGCCAAAGGATAAAATGTAAAAAGGAAAGGTGAAGATCACCATGACTCTTGCATAAGGGTGGAAGATAAAAGTAAAAGATAGGCCCTTCGCAGAGGGAAGCAGAGGTTGTCATGCGCTTTTATGGTTGGATGCACAAAATCTTATTGCAAAAGAACGTCACTTTATATTGCCACTTGTGATATGGACCTTTATTATGCAGTCCGTCACTTTTATTTATTCCACATCACAAGATCGTATAAAGCTTATTTTCTCCACATTAATAGATCATACATATTTAGAGGGCAATTTTTATTGCATGCACCAATGACAACTTACTTGAAGGATCTTACACAATCCATAGGTAGGTCTGGTGGACTCTCATGGAAAAACTGGTTTAAGGAATGTTTGGAAGCACAAGTAGTATCTCTACTTGGTGCAAAGAATTTGGCTAGCATGAGGGGGAAAAGCAAGCTCAACATGTTGGATGATCCAAGACAATATACTTTATTTCGGATATAAGAAAACATAACCCATTACGTTGTCTTCCTTGTCCTACATCAACCTTTTAGCATGTCATATTTTAATGAGTGCTCACAATTACAAAAGATGACCAAGATAGTATATTTATATGTGAAATCTCTCTTCCTTCAATATTTTTCATGAATTGTTCAAGTGACCAATTCTACGTTTGCTAAATTTCAATAAGTTTACTACCTATACTTATTCTGTGTGAAGTTATTACTCCCCATGGTATAAGCATATGAAACATATATAAATTCAGATTTATGATATTCAATTCATTCAACCATTTACTCATAGGATATATATGAAGCACGTGAGTAAATGACAAACTACTCCAAAAAGATATAAGTGAAGGACACTGAGTAGTCAAATAATTAACTAGCCATGGGAGGATTCCCCCTTTTTTCATTCAAGATTTCAGATCCAATTATTTCATTCAAACAGCAAGTAAAATTGAAAATATGCTCCAAGAAAAATACATATCATGCGACGAATAAAAATATAGCTCCGAGTAAGGTATATCGATAGTTTTTGAAGACGAAAGATGGGATGCCTTCCGGGGCATCCCCAAGCTTAGGCGCTTGAGTCTTCCTTGAATATTACCTTGTGGTGCCTTGGGCATCCCCAAGCTTAGGGTCTTTCCACTCCTTATTCTCCTCATATCGATATCTCACCCAAAGCTTGAAAACTTCAATCACACAAAACTTAATGGAACTTTGTGAGATAGGTTAGTATGATAAAGAGTAAACCATTCACTTTGGTACTGTCAAATACAAGGCTCATAATTGTTGTCATCCAATTCCTACTGTACCATATCATTTCTACAATTTATATTGAGAAATATAAGTCATAGAAACTAGAAAACAAGCAAACTATGCAATGAAAACAGAATCTATCAGAAACAGAACAGTCTGTAATGATCTGAACACTAACCATACTTCTGCTACAAAAAAAATTATGCAATAAATTGGTAGATGTGAGGAATTTGTCTATTAATCCTCTGCAAAAAGAATCAGCACCAAAGCACTCTTCTGTAAAAATGGCAGCTAATCTCGTGAGCGCAAAGTTTCTGTTTTTTACAGCAAGATCACATTAACTTTCACCCAAGTCTTCCCAAAGGTCTTACTTGGCACTTTATTGAAACAAAATCTATAATACATGATTAATATAGTAGCTTAATCATGAGAACACATAAAAACAGTAATGGTAAATATTGGGCTGTCTCCCAACAAGCGCTTTCCTTTAATGCCTTTTAGCTAGGCATGACGATTTCAATGATGCTCACATAAAAGATAAGAATTGAAACATAAAGAGAGCATCATGAAGAATATGACTAGCACATTTAAACCTAACCCGCTTCCTATGCCTAGGGATTTTGTGAGCACACAATTTATGGGAACAAGAATCAACTAGCATAGGAAGGCAAAACAAGTATAACTTCAAAACTTTAAGCACATCGAGAGGAAGCATGATATTATTGCAACTCCTACAAGCATGTATTCCTCCCTCAAAATAATTTTCAGTAGCATCATGAATGAGTTCAACAATATTACCATCACATAAAGCACTAGTTTCATGATCTACGGGCATAGAAATTTTACTACTCTCCATATAAGCAAAATTCTCCCCATTCGCAAAGGCGGGATCACTAGTTCCTAAAGTTGACACTCTTCCAAACCTGCTTTAGATGATAGTATTATTCATACTCCAAAAGATATAAGTGAAGTTCATGGAGTATTCTACAATTAATATAGACTAACCAATATCCAAGCTCAAAATATATAAGTGAAGCACACGAAGCATTCTATAAAACCATACTCAAAAGATTTAAGTGAGGCACAAAGAGAAATTCTATAAGATCATACTTAAAAGATATAAGTGAAGCACATGAAGTTTTCTATTAATTGATGAAGGTACATATCATACTAGCATGGTTCTTAAAGAAAAGGAAAAACACAAAGGACGCAAAGAATGTGAACAAAACAAAAACCGAGGTATACCGATAATTGTTGAAGAAGAAAGATGGGATGCCAACCGCGGCATCCCCAAGCTTAGATGCTTGAGTATCCTTCGAATGTTTACTTGGGGTTCCTTGGCCATCCCCAAGCTTGAGCTCTTGCCTCTCTTTATTCTTCTCACATCGGTAACTCCTCGTTCTTCGAACACTTCATCCACACAAAACTTTAACAAAAACTTTGTGAGATTCGTTAGTATAATAAAGAAAATCACTACCTTTAGGTACTGTTGCAAACTCATTCTAATTCCATATTAGAACTATATCTACTGTATTCCAACTTCTCTGTGGTTCACACCCTTCGATACTAACCACAGATGCATCAAAATAAGCAAACAACACACAAAAAGCAGAATCTGTCTAAACCAGGATAGTCTGTAGTAATCTAGAGGTTTAGTAAACTTCTATAAATCCAAAAATTATGAAATAAATTTGAAAATTTGAAAATCTTGTACAGAATTAATGTGCAAAAAGTTTCAGACCCATTTGACTTTCTAGTAAAAAAATGTAAAATCACGCGCTACAGCCAAAGTTTCTGTTTTTGTTCTGCACATAGTAAACAATCAATCTAATCATCCTAAAACCAAAGATTGGCACATTATTTTTATAATAAAATGGATATATATAAGGGGATAATTATTTACAGAGAAACTTCCATAAAAAATTCTACATTGTTTCTGTGAGCATGGACACGAGTGCTCAAGGTCGACCCTCACTTCTTCAATGCATAACTTTCCAATCACTTCTCTTTTCGAAAAACTTTTTAGGCATGAGAGGCAAGTAAATTCTTTTTTGTATTTTCATTCTTTTAATTTTTTTGTATGTTTCACCCACAACTGAACAGAAACAAAAAGGAAAAGCAAAATCTACTTAGTGAAGAAAGCAAACAAGCACACACGAGAATATCAACCCAAGTGCAGGGAATCATCATGGCAATTTCCAAAGGTGGAAGTGATAAGTATGGAGTGTCGATCCCGCAAGGAGCTAAAGGTAAGATCAATATTCTCTCAAGCCCTATCTGCCACTGATATGACTCTACGTACACCGAACGTTTGCTTCCAACTAGAAACTAGAAATAAAACTACGTTGTGGGTATGAAGAGGATAACTTTGCATGATATCGGAGAGCTAAAATATGAAAGTAGGGGCAGTTATCATAAAGTTAGAATATATTACTAAATATTATAAATAGCAAGTGTGGAATAATGGTGGATCGGTGTGCGTAATTGTCCTAGGCAATTGTTAACAAGACCGATAGTCGTCATTGCAATTTCATATGAGGGAGAGGCATAAGCTAACATACTTTCTCTTCTTGGATCATATGCACTTATGATTGGAACTCTAGCAAGCATCCGCAACTACTAAAGATCATTAAGGTAAAACCCAACCATAGCATTAAAGCATCAAGTCCCCTTTATCCCATACGCAACAATCCCCTTACTCGGGTGTATGCTTCTTTCACTCAAACAACCCACTATAAGTGAATCGTGAACGTATTGCAACACCTTACAACGGGAATCCCTCATGCTTGTGCGACACGGAGGGCACAATAGGACAGCACCAAAATAAAACATACAACTCGTACCAATCTAGATCATCAATCAACCCAAAGACAAAGGATATCTACTCAAAACATCATAGGATGGCAACACATCATTGGATCATAATATGTGGCATAAAGCACCATGTTCAAGTAGGGATTACAACAGGGTGCGGGAGAGTGGACTACGTAAAAGAGATGAGGATGGTGATGATGATGAAGACGATCACTGCGGCGATGATTCCCCTCCCAATGGCACTCTGATGCCACCGAGAGAGAGGAGGAGAGGTTCTCCCTCTGGTCCTTGGCCTTCATGACGATAATGGCCCCTCCAGGATCCTCCTCCATTGCCTCCGGTGACGATGGCCCCCTCCGGAAGTGTGCCGCAGAGGGCCTAGATTGATTTCTCGTGGCTACAGAGGCTTTCGGCGGTGGAACTTCCGATCTAGGTTAATTTTCTGAGGTTCCTATATTTATAGGAGAAGTTGGTGTTGATTTCACGTCAGATGGGGCCCTCGGGGAGTCTACGAGGCAGGGGCGCGCGCCCCAGGGGGGTGGGCGCGCCCCCCACCCTCGTGGGGCGCCCGTGATTCCCCTCCGGTAGATTTTTGTTCCAGTATTTTGCATATTTTCCAGAAAAATCTCCGTTGATTTTCATCGCATTCAGAGAATTTTTATTTCTGCACAAAACCAACACCACAGTAGTTCTGCTGAGAATAGCGTCAGTCCGGGTTAGTTCTAACCAAATCATACCAAAATCATATAAAAATATTGTAAATGTGGCATGAATACTTCATAAATTATAGATACGTTGGCGACGTATCACTCGATCCCAGTGACAGAAAGGGAACCGCCACATATTGTATTGTTGCCATCGAGGATAAAAAGATGGGGTTTATATCATATTGCTTGAGTTTATCCATCTACATCATGTCATCTTGCCTAATGTGTTATTCTGATCTTATGAACTTAATACTCTAGATGCATGTTGGATAGCGGGCGATGTGTGGAGTAATAGTAGTAGATGCAGAATCGTTTCGGTCTAATTAAAATGGACATGATGCCTATGTTCATGATCATGCCTAGATATTCTCATAACTATACGATTTTCTATCAATTGCTCGGTAGTAATTTGTTCACCCACCGTAATATATGCTATCTTGAGAGAAGCCACTAGTGAAACCTATGGCCCCCGGGTCTACTTTACGTCATATAAGTTTCCGATTTATAATTCTAGTTTACTATTTATTTTGAAATCTTTACTTTTAAATCTATACAACAAAAATACCAAAAAAGTTTATCTTATTATCTTTATCAGATCTCACTTTTGCAAGTGGCCGTGAAGGGATTGACATCCCGTTTATCGCGTTGGTTGCAAGGTTCTTGATTGTTTGTGCAGTTATTAGGCAGATTGATACCTTGGTTCTCAAAAACTGAGGGAAATACTTACGCTACTTTGCTGCATCACCCTTTCCTCTTCAAGGGAAAACCAACGCATGCTCAAGAGGTAGCAGCCACCGTGGAGGCGACATCGGCGTACACAGCAGGTGTCTTGCCGGATCCTTTTGTTGCGAGGACCTTCGTCAACCCCGCATGGGCTCCAGGGATGTGGATAAGCCCCCTTCCATCATCATCTTGGGCATCAACCAACGATGTCGGTTGGGCAGTGGGGAAGCGAGCCGTCCTTTATGCTAAAGCATATCCGCCTGGGGCTCCTGGCAGTTTGGTGATTGTGCTGCATGAGGAAGACAAATGGATTGGCAGGCGACCATCTAGGCTAAGTATTATTATACATGTGCTGTTCAGAACTAGCACCGCTTAGTTGATTTGAATGTAATGAAATATGTCAAGGTTTGTATGAAAATCTGGTATTTTATATCAATTCCGTCATTGTTTATATGAAATATCGCCGTGTTTGCATGAATTTCGTCTGGTTGGTTGAGTTGCTGTTAGAATGAGTGCGGCTATGATTGGATGGTGTAATTTGCGGGTCGTCGGTCAGTCTGCGGCCGGCTCGGGCAGTGTGGTGGGACAAAAAAAGCACAACTCGTGTGAGCTTTTCTCCAACGTGCGTTGGAGGATGCATGAGCACCCGAGCTATTCCTCGTTCATCGGTGGCAAAGGCCCGGGCAAGATCCAAAAAGCCCCTCCCAACACATTCAAATCCCTCGTTCGCCGTGAAATTTTTCCATGTGTTGTTTTCATGGACTAGCAAGATTCCCATGCTTTGCACGGAACATCAAGATGCATTTTTTTACAAAACACCTATTGTGATTGACCCATGTAGGAGTAATCCCATCTGTAAAAACTAATGATATCTCGAGAATTTTATCAGAAAAATGGTATCTCGACCATTTCATTGAAAAAATGAAAGATAAGAGATAAGGTGTGGAGGAGTGGGGCGTTTTTATTGAAGCTTGAAATGTGAACATGTGAATGGGAGGGACTAGTACAACCCTTCCTAAAGAACTGTAGTACTAATGGTATCGTACTCCCTCCGTTAACCATCTCACATGCTCAGTTTTTTCATTTTATAAGAGGCAAACCATGTGGGGCCTACCTTAGAGGCAAGGCTCTATACACTAGAGATGCTCTGTACATACGTATTACTTTTGATGTGTCCCGTCAACTCGTAGAACAAGGAGAAGCTTGCTTAGTACGTCGTCTCTCCCGCCCACGGGCGTAGTGGCTCGCAGGATGAGGTGAAGCTTGCTTACTAGTACGCCTTACGCCCGCTCCCTCGCCCACGCGCACGGTGGCTCGCAGGACGAGGAGAAAATTTTACTACTCCCTTCGTTCACTCCTCGTCCCTACCTTGGTTAGAGAGATTATCATATTGTTTGAAATAAGTCTTCTAGTAGTAGTAGTAGTAGTAGGAGTAGTACAGTGGTACTACATAGGAGTAGTACTACAACAATTTCCTTGGAGTCCGTGGTGCAGCAAGCTACCCTAGGATATGTTACTACTCCCTCCTTTCCGATTTATGGCTCAATTTCAAAATCTCTCCAACCAAGGTATACGATGAGTGGTGGAATTAATTTCGTAGTTTGCGCAAGTAATTAGTATGCTCGCTTCTCTCAGGAAGTTATGTTTACCGAGGCATTAATTAGAACAAATGCATGCATGACCACTAAATTTCCATGAACTTCTACATGCATTGGTGACTTTTCTCTTGACACTGCTTGCATCGGGTGATTTAACGCACCTCAAAATCCCAACATGTGATGGTACTACTACTACTACTAGAATTGAGACTTATAAAACAGAAAGGAGGGAGTAGTAAGTAGTAGTGCTACCTCCATAGTGATACGTACTCCGTAAAATCATATTTTCCCAAAACTAAGGGCATGTACAATGGTGCTATCTTAGGAGTGCCACGTAGGATAAATGATGAGGTGGAGGAGAGAGAACTCGTAAGAAAAGGCTTGTCTTATCTTATTTAAGAGAAGACAAGAGATGATCTCTTAGCACAATATGTCTCACCACATTTTTAGGAATAGCTAGTTATAGAAAATAAGGCTAAGACATGACCCTTTGTAGATGTCTTTTTTGTCATCTCTAAATTGCATGCAAGACTTAAGATAAGACTATCTTATGAACCATTGTACATGCCTTGTAGCGACCCGACCTCAAACGATCAAGTCTCTGTGCTTCAGTGTCATCCCTGGATCGATAATGCTGACACACAGAGTACTCGAAGGATTTATAACAGAGTAGCAATCACACACTTATTACATCGAATGTCTCAAAAGAGAACTTATTACAATAGATATGGCTTAATGCCATCTAATACGATAACAACGGAAGGCTTGGAATATAAAGTGAGTCCATCAACTCCAACAGCATAGCTGAGCTGCACGGCAATGTCCTAACGGACCTTACTCCTCATCTAAAAAGTCTGCAACATAATACGTTGTAGCCCGAAAACGGGTTAGCACATGGAATATGCTGGCAATATAACACGATAGAGCAAGAACAAAATAATGCTATCACCATATGCATATTTGGCTGGTGGAAAGCTCTACGGTTAAAGTTTTTGCGAAAAGCCAATTTTTCCCTACAACAAAGGAATAGATTTTATTTAACTATCATGGTAGTTAAAACATCATTGAGAAGGTTCCTCCAACTCAATCCCAAATTAGAAGTAATTATCAACCCGGCAATATTAATTTAGAGTGGTGAGATACATATGATAATCCATGTACTAGATACTCAAGATGTCCATAACCGGGGACACGGCTAACCATGATTAGTTTGTACACTCTGAAGAGGTTTGCGCACTTTTCTCCACAAGCATCGATCTTCTCCGTTGGATTTCTTGCACTACATGATGTTTGAGAAACGGATGACCGAGACACAGTCTTTTAGAAGCATTAACTCTCTACTCCGGATAGACTATACCACCTACAACCCACTACATCTGCTAGTCTACCTCTTCAAGAGCTTCACACAATTTACTCAACTATGCTAGAGCCCATAATATCTTGTGGCTGCACATGGAAGTTTCTAGCATGAAATATCCCAGTTCCATTTGAGCCTGGGTGGCAGACCTTAGGATTATCACATGGGCACTCCGAGATATCCTAGGACAACATTGGAATCTTCAGGTGCCCGACAAGCAATCCACCGAGAGGTGTATTAAAGTTGCCACCTTAAGTTGAACCATTAATTAACAAATCTCACATCTGTCATGGATTCACTCATCCAATCCACGTATACGAGCATAGCATAGCAGTATAGGCATAACATAGAAGTAACTCCCAGGGTTTGATAATAACAGGGCAATAGGTTCTACCTCATCAACTACTTCCCAATCCCACATGTTAACCAGTCCTAACCATGCAATGTTTGAGGGTTGCAACTAATGCATAAAAACTGGGTGATAAAGAGGTATGATCAAAGTGTTACTTGCCTTGCCGATGATCCGCAAAACCTAGGGACTCGCAGTAGCACACTTCGCACTCTAGGTGTTCTATCGCAAACAAACAATGGAATACATAAGCAATCAAGAAAAGATGCATGGGTAAATCATGAGTAAGAAGATTTAACCAGAAAGTTCAACTTAAGAACTCCGGTTTGCAAAAAGAATCAAATCAAACGGAGCAACGAAACTCAAACTATGAAAGAAACAAGACTTGATTACTAATCTAGACTAAAGTCGAATTTTATAGTAGCAAACTTGTTCAAGTTGGTTAAACATAAAGAGGGTTCCGATACGAAACTCTAGGCACTTGAATCGCCTGATTCCGATAAACGAGCAAAACGTTATACTAAAACTGAAATCGGATCAGAAATCGCGATCGAAAATAATCGCGGAAAATCCGAGAAAAATAAAAACTGACGAACAGGCTAACGAACGGACGTTCGCTATCTGTGGCTAAACGGTGAAAACCATTCGTTAAAACAAACATAAAAATGGGCGTTCGCTAAATAACTAAGCCGAAAAAAATAAACCGAACCGGATCTAAAAAAAGGGATCTAGGGTTTCGAAAAAAACAAAACGGTTTTCTCATGAAAAACGAGGCGGCTACCTCGGGTCCGGCGACAGCGGGGCGGCTCCAGTGCGGTGGCGTGGGGCGGCGGGCGGCGGCGCGGGCGGCGGCGGCAGCGCGTGAGGCAACGCGGGGCTGCAGCGGTGGCGGCTAGGGTTAGGGTTTGGGGGCGGGGCGCAGCTGGGCTGGCTCGGGTGTGGGGCGCGGCTTTTAAGAGGGCCGGCCCGAGGTCTCCTGGCCGGGTATGGCCCGAAGTCGGTTTGACCCTTTTAAAAAAATCTGACGTGCAGAAAAAGAAAAAAAAGAAATATTAAACGGACTCCAAAAATCCCAAAATAAATTTTCCCCATCCTCTAAAAATAGGCCGGAGAAGGTGAACATTTATTTTGGCCTAAAATGCAATTTTGAAAAACACATATTTTTCCTAATTCAAATAAAATAGCAAAAAAACTCTGAATAAAAATCTTATTTGATTTTAATATTAAATCTTCGATATTTCTCTATTTTGAGGAAGTCATTTTATCCTCTCTCTCTCTTATTTTTATAAAATAAATATTCAAAGAGAAAATAATTAAAATCAAACGATCCTCTTTTCAAAATTCGAGAAAACTCGAATGTGAAAATAAAGAAATCCCCAACTCTCTCCGTAGGTCCTTGAGTGCGTAGAATTTCTAGGATCATGCCAAAATGCAATAAAATATGATATGCAATGATGATCTAGTGTCTAACATTCCAAATTGAAAATTTGGGATGTTACAAACCTACCCCCCTTAAGATGAATCTCGCCCTCGAGATTCGGGTTGGCTAGAAAATAGGTGTGGGTGGTCTTTGCGAAGATCATCCTCTCGTTCCCAGGTGGCTTCATCCTCGGTATGGTGGCTCCACTGAACTTTGCAAAACTTAATAACCTTGTTGCGGGTAACTCGTCTGGCAAACTCGAGGATCCTGACTGGCTTCTCCTCATAGGTCAAATTGTTATCCAACTGAATCGCTTCCAGCGGTATTGTATCTCTCAGGGGAATGTCAGCCATCTCTGCGTGGCACTTCTTCAACTGAGAGACGTGGAACACATCGTGAACTCCTGACAATCCTTCTGGCAATTCCAACTTGTAAGCAACTTCTCCCATACATTCCAATACTTTGTATGGTCCCATGAATCATGGTGCTAACTTTCCCTTAACTCCAAAGCGCTTAACTCCTTGGAGTGGTGATACTCGAAGATACACTCTGTCTCTGATTTCATGGACTACCTCCTTGCGTTTTGAATCCGCATAAATCTTCTCAAACCACAAGGTGTCGTGTTCATCCTCACGAAAACCTTTGTCCTTTCCTTTGCTCATTCTCTCTTTTATCTCGCCGATCTCTTTGTCATCCTGCTGGGCTTCTCGAATCTTTCCTAACAATGTAGACTAAACTTCCATTGTTGCAACGAAACCTCTAGGGACAATCTCCAATCGAAGTTCCCTGAGATCCTCTGCCAACTCCTTTGGCAATCCTGCGCTTATGAGTGTGTTGGCATAACTCTTCCGGCTCAAAGCGTCTGCTACGACGTTGGCCTTGCCTGGATGATAGTGAAGCTTCATGTCGTAATCCTTTATCAGCTCCAACCATCTCCTCTGCCTAAGGTTCAGCTCCTTCTGTGTGAAAATATACTTCAAACTCTTATGGTCAGTGTACACATCGCAATGGTTTCCAATAAGATAATGTCTCCAAGTCTTCAACGAATGCACTACGGCAGCCAACTCCAAGTCATGCGTGGCATAATTTAACTCATGCGGTTTCAGTTGTCACGAGGCATACGAAACAACTCTTCCGTCCTGCATCAGTACTCCTCCGAGTCCTAAGCGAGAGGCGTCGCAATACACTTGGAAATCCTTGCGTATATCCGGCAGAATCAGTACTGGGCTGTAGTCAGACGTTTCTTTAACTCATGAAAACTTGCTTCACATTCTTCCATCCATTTAAATTTGGTATCCTTCTTCAATAGCTCTGTCATTGGCTTCGAGGTCTTCGAAAATTCTCAATGAATCTCCGGTAGTATCCTGTGAGTCCAAGAAAACTGCGGATCTCGCTAACTGAAGTGAGTGCCAACCATTCAGTGACTGACTGAACCTTGGTGGGGTCTACTGCTATAACTTGGAATCCAACTTCTTTCAACCAAAACTCACATTTGCTGAACTTGGCATACAACTAATGTTCCCCGAGTTTCTCGAGAACTAAACGCAGATGCTCCTTGTGCTCCTCTTCATTCTTTGAGTATACCATTATATCATCAATCAACACCACAACAAACTTATCCAAATATTCCATGAACACTTTGTTCATCATGCTCATGAAATAGGCAGGGGCGTTAGTTAGTCCAAATGACATGATCGTATACTCATATAACCCGTACCTTGTGGTAAATGTGGTTTTAGGTATATCCTTTTCCCGAATCTTCATCTGGTGATATCCTGATCGCAGATCAATCTTTGAAAACACCTTAGCTCCTTGCAACTGGTCAAACAAATCATTGATCGTCGGTAGTGGGTATTTGTTCTTGATCGTCACCTCATTCAATGCACGATAATCAACAACCATCCTTAGAGACTTATCCTTCTTCTCAGCCAAAAGCACTGGGGCTCCCCATGGTGATGAACTCTGTCGGATGTAACCTTTCTCCAATAACTCCTTGATCTGCTTCTTAATCTCCTCCAGATCATTTGCAGGCATCCGGTAGGGTCTCTTTGATATAGGCCCGGTACCTGGCAATTGCTCTATCAAAAACTCGATGTCTCGATCCGGTGGCATGCCTGGTAACTCCTCTGGAAAGACATCTGGGTAATCCTTCACTACAGGAACTTCCTCCTGAACAACTCCCGTGAGGGTATTTACTTGGCTCCTCCTAGGCACATGTCTAGATACATACTTGATCCTTTTTCCCTCCGGGGTGGTGAGATAAATTGATTTACTAGCACAATCAATGCTTCCTCCATACTTTGACATTCAGTCCATGCCTAATATCACATCCAATCCTTGTGAGTCCAAAATTATTAGGTCTAACGGAAAAACATGGCTACCAATGGTTAGGGGTATCTGGTCGCACCATCGGCTGGCCATATACTCTGCTCTAGGTGAACTTACTAACAGAGGGGTCCTAAGGGTTTGGGTTGGTAGTTTAAACTTATCCATGAATCCCCTTGATATGTATGAATGTGATGCATCAGTATCAAAAAGAACAAGGGCGCTCCCATTACCGTTTCCATTCTTTGCTTCAAGGCACTCCATGCCATAGTGTCCAGTCTTCCCGCACTTGAAGCAAGTAATGTGACTCAGGTCTCTCTTAGCGGGTGTGGCTGGATTGGAGCGGGTCTGATTGTTGCTTGTTCCGTTCCCACTCCCATTCTTGGAACCATTGTGGTTATGCGAACTTCCTCCGTTGTGGTTATGACCTCCATGGTTATGAACAAGTCCTCCCGAGTTCAGGGTTAGACGAGGCTTCTGCTGAGCTCCTAGGTTGTACCTTCCTTGTCCATACTTCCTTTTGCAGCTCTCAATTTGCTGCTGCTTCCCTTCAATCATAAGAGCCTTGTCTACCAACTCTTGGTAGTTGTTAAATGTTTCCACCATTAACTGGTGCTCATCTCATCGTTCAGCCCTTCCATAAACTTCTCCTGCTTCGCGGCATCTGTGGCCACATCGTCAGCGGCATAACGAGACAGCTTACTAGATTCATCCACGTACTGCCCCACAGTACGGTTCCCTTGGCGCAAGTTGCGAAACTCACGCTTCTTCATGCTCATAGCTCCCGTTGATACATGGGCGGTGCGGAATGCTTGCTGAAACTGATCCCATGTAACAGTGGCTATAGGATAGGTGACTGTGTAATTCTCCCGCAATGAGGTTGCTGGTCCATCCAACTGATGTGTCGCAAAACGCACCTTCTCAGCTTATGTACATCCTGCAGGGGTTAACTCCCTTCCAATCCTGCGGAGCCAATCATCTGCCACTATCCGCTCGGTGCTACTGGAAAACACCGACAGCTGCAACCTTAGAAAGCTGGCTAAGTTGTCAACTGGTGGTGGTGGTGGTGGTGGGTTGTTGTTGTTGCCTTGGTTTTGAACTAACAACTGCATCAGGGTATTCTGCTGCTGGATCAACTTAGTGAGCTCCGGTGGAAAAGTAAATCCAGGGTCACGTCTCGGAGGCATCTGAGGGTTTAGAGGGAAGAGAATAGAATAGAATGAGGTCTAGTGAGAAAAATACTACCCATATGCACATTAGACAAACACAATCATATCACTCAATCAAGCAAGCAAGGGCATACAATCGATCTAACTATCGTTACAAAAGTGCTCGGACTATACTATATACATGGTGGAATACTACTACTAATGTGGTGGTCTACTAGAAATATTGATCGGACGAAGACTCCATGATGTCTGCTCCAACTTCGTTTTCATAGTTATCATCGCTATCGTCGGGGTCTGAGTCAGTGTCGTTGATGATCATGTAGTCCTCGGAACGAATCTCCTTAGGTTCATCGTCTTCTCCTCCTGGCGTGGGGTCTCCCATGAATACTCCTAGCTTCCTTTCCAGATCATCATTCTTCTCCACTAGTACGACGGTTTCCTCCTCATAATCTTCGTGAGTAGCCTTGAGTTCTTCCTCCAGTTCCGTGATCCTTGTCATTGCCTTCTTCAGATCTATCATGCCTGCGCACATCTGGTTCTCCTGGCGACGAATGTGCTGGTTTAACTCCTGGATGAAAGTTTTAATTGATCCATCCTTCCTGGTGCTAATCATCTCCCATTGCTCATCTCGGCGCCCACAAATCTGATAGATAGTATCCTTAAGCTCCTTATGGTAAACTTCTCCAATGCGTCCCATGGTGATGTGGGCTGCCATACTCTTTCCTAGGCTCCAGGTTGGTGCATCAAAGGAAAACTCTATGGGTTTGGTGACAGGCATGAATGTCCTTCCTGGAACTTGGACTTGAATTATCCATCGCTCCTCTTCTGGTAAAGTGGCGTTGTAAGTCCCGGTGAAGCTTGGTATTCCAATGTTCAGGTACTTAGTGACTTCCTTCAATTGTCTTCCAAAAGGTGCTTCTTCATCCGGTTATGCAAACTTGTTCCTTGCGTCTGCCATCCTAAAGAGTAGAAAATGGAGAGGAGTCAGAAATGAGAAAAGAGTGGCGATCTACGGCTTTAGCGTAGTGGTCGTGTCCTACACTCAGCATGTGCTCTGATACCATCTTGTAGCGACCCGACCTCAAACGGTCAAGTCTCTGTGCTTCAGTGTCATCCCTGGATCGGTAATGCTGACACACACAGTACTCGAAGGTTTATAACAGAGTAGCAATCACACACTTATTACATCGAATGTCTCAAAAGAGAACTTATTACAATAGATATGGCTTAAGGCCATCTAATACGATAACAGCGGAAGGATTGGAAGATAAAGTGAGTCCATCAACTCCAACGACATAGCCGAGCTGCACGGCAATGACCTAACAGACCTTACTCCTCGTCTGAAAAGTCTGCAACATAATACATTGCAGCCCGAAAATGGGTCCGCACATGGAATATGCTGGCAATATAACACGATAAAGCAAGAACAAAATAATGCTATCACTATATCCATATTTTGCTGGTGGAAAGCTCTACGGTTAAAGTTTTTGCGAAAAGCCAATTTTTCCTTACAACAAAGGAATAGATTTTATTTAACTATCATGTTAGTTGAAACATCACTGAGAAGGTTCCTCCAACTCAATCCCAAATTAAAAGTAATTATCAACCAAACAATATTAATTTAGAGTGATGAGATACATATGATAATCCAAGTACTAGATACTCAAGATGTCCATAACTGGGGACACGGCTAACCATGATTAGTTTGTACACTCTGCAGAGGTTTGTGCACGTTTCTCCACAAGTCTCGATCTCCTCCGTTGGATTTCTCGCACTACATGATGTTTGAGAAACGGATGACCGAGACAAAGTCTTTCAGAAGCATTAACTCTCTACTCCGGATAGACTATACCACCTACAACCCACTACATCTGCTAGTCTACCTCTTCAAGAGCTTCACGCAAGTTACTCAACTATGCTAGAGCCCATAATAGCTTGTGGTTGCACAAAGAAGTTTCTAGCATGAAATATCTCAGTTCCCTTTGAGCCTGGGTGGCGGACCTTAGGATTATCACACGGTACTCTAGGATATCCTAGGACAACACTGGATTCTCCAGGTGCCCGAAAAGCACTCCACCCAGAGGTGTATTAAAGTTGCCACCATAAGTTGAACCATTAATTAACAAATCTCACATCTGTCATGGAATCACTCAACCAATCCACGTCTACGAGCATAGCATAGCAGTATAATCATAACGTAGAAGTAACTCCCAGGGTTTGATAATAACAGGGCTATAGGTTCTACCTCATCAACTACTTCCCAATCCCACATGTTAACCGGTCCTAACCATGCAATGTTTGAGGGTTGAAACTAATGCATAAAAACTGGGTGATAAAGAGGTATGATCAAAGCGTTACTTGCCTTGCTGATGATCTGCAAAACCTAGAGATTCGTAGTAGCACGCTTCGCACTCCGAGTGTTCTATCGCAAACAAACAATAGCATACATAAGCAATCAAGCAAAGACGCACGTGTAAAGCACGAGTAAGAAGATCTAACCTGAAAGCTCAACTTAAGAACTCCGATTTGCAAAAAGAATCAAATCAAACGGAGCAACGAAACTCAAACTGTGAAAGAAACAAGACCCAATTACTAATCTGGACTAAAGTCAAATTTTACAGTAGCAAAAACTAGTTCAAGTTGGTTAAACAGAAAGAGGGTTTCGAGATGAAACTCTAGGCGCTTGAATCGCCTGATTCCGATAAATGAACTAAAAGTTATACTAAAACGAAAATCGGATCAGAAATCGCGATCGAAAATAATCGCGGAAAATCCGTGAAAAAGAAAAACTGACGAACTGGCTAACGAACGGACGTTCGCTGTCTGCGGCTAAACGGTGAAAACCGTTCGTTAAAATGAACGTAAAAATAGGCATTCGCTAAATAAATAAGCCGAAAAAATAAACCGAACCGGATCTGAAAAACGGATCTAGGGTTTTGAAAAAAAACCCAAACGGTTTTTTCATGAAAACCGAGGCGGCTACGTCGGGTCCGGCGGGGTCCGACGAGGTCCGGCGACGGCGGGGCGGCTCCGGCGCGGCGGGCAGCGGCGGCAGCGGCGGCGGCGGCAGTAGTGGCGGCTAGGGTTAGGGTTCGGGGGCGCGGCGCGGCTGGGCTGGCTTGGGAGCGGGGCGCGGCTTATAAGAGGGACGGCCAGAGGTTCCTGGTCAGGTATGGCCCGAAGTCGGTTTGACCCTTTTTTAAAAAAAAAATCCGACGTGCAGAAAAAGAAAGAAAAGAAATACTAAATGGACTCCAAAAATCTCGAAATAAATTTTCCTCGTCCTCTAAAAATAGGCCGGACAAGGTGAACATTTATTTGGGCCTAAAATGCAATTTTGAAAAACGCATATTTTTCCTAATTCAAATAAAATAGCGAAAAAAATCTGAATAAAAATCTTATTTGATTTTAATATTAAATCTTCGATATTTCTCTATTTTGAGGAAGTCATTTTACCCTCTCTCTTTTGTTTTTATAAAATAAATATTCGAAGAGAAAATGATTAAAATCAAACGATCCTCTTTTCAAAATTCGAGAAAACTCGAATGTGAAAATAATGAAATCTCCAACTCTCTCCGTAGGTCCTTCAGTTGCGTAGAATTTCTAGGATCAAGCCAAAATGCAATAAAATATGATATGCAAGGATGATTGAGGGAGTCCTGGATTAGGGGGTCTCTGGACAGCTGGACTATATCCTTTGGCCGGACTGTTGGACTATGAAGATACAAGATTGAAGACTTCGTCCCATGTCCGGATAGGACTCTACATGGCGTGGAAGGCAAGCTAGGCAGTAAGGATATGGATATCTCCTCCTTTGTAACTGACCTTGTGTAACCCTAACCCTCTCCGGTGTCTATATAAACCGAAGGGTTTTAGTCCGTTGGACAACATACAATCATACCATAGGCTAGCTTCTAGGGTTTAGCCTCTCCGATCTCGTGGTAGATCAACCCTTGTAATACTCATATCATCAAGAATAAATCAAGCAGGACGTAGGGTTGTACCTCCATCAATAGGGCCCGAACCTGGGTAAAACACCATGTCCCCTGCCTCCTGTTACCATCCGCCTTAGACGCACAGTTCGGGACCCCCTACCCGAGATCCGCCGATTTTGACACCAACATTGGTGCTTTCATTGAGAGTTCCTCTGTGCCATCATCATCAGGCTTGATGGCTCATTCGATCATCGTTCGCGATGCAGTCCAGGGTGAGACTTTTCTCCCCGGACAGATTTTTGTATTCGGCGCCTTTCCACTGCAGGCCAATTCGCTTGGCCATCTGGAGCAGATTGAAAGCTACGCCCCTGGCTATCAGGTCAGGTTTGGAAGCCTAAACTACACGGCCGATATCCGCGGAGACTTGATCTTCGACGGAATCGAGCCCCTGCCGAGTGCGCCGCACTGTCACGATGGGCATGATTTAGCTCTGCCACCGAACAGTGTCCTGGAGACCACACCTGCAGCCGCTCCGACCTTTAATTCGGAGCCAACTGCGCCATACGGGGGCGGGTGGTTAGACCCTGCCACGGAGGCAGCAGCCTCAACGGAGATCGAACCGAACACTAACCTTATCCTTCGCAAGGACCGTGACTCCCCATCGCCGGACTCTCCTCCGAACTCTGGACCATCCGCGCCCCTGCCAATCGAATCCGATTGGGCGCCGATCATGGAGTTCACTGCCGCAGATATCTTTTAGCACTCGCCCTTCGGCGACATACTGAATTCACTAAGGTCTCTCTCTTTGTCAGGAGAGTCCTGGCCAGATTATGACCGGCAGGATTGGGATGCGGACGACGAAGAAATTCGACGCCCACCCACCACCCACTTCATAGCCACTTTCGATGACTTGACCGACATGCTCGACTTTGACTCCGAAGACATTGACGGTATGGACGACGATGCAGGAGATGAACAGGAACCAGCGCCTATAGGGCACTGGAAAGCCACCTCGTTGTATGACATATATATGGTGGACACACCCCAAGAAGGCAATGGCGATGGAACAACAGAGGATGACCCCTCCAAGAAGCAACCTAAGCGCCGGCTTCAGCGGCACTGCTCTAAGTCCCGCCAAAGCAAAAACGGTGATTCTGGCACAGGAGATAATAACACCCCGGATAGTGCCGAAGACAACCCCCTCCAGCTAGATTCAGCATAGGAGGATGGAGAAGCCAGCCCTCATGAGAGAGTGGCAGATAGAGAGGAAGAGGATGATAATTACGTACCTCCCTCCGAAGACGAGGCAAGCCTCGATGACGACGAATTTGTCGTGCCTGGGGATCCCATTGAGCAAGAGCGCTTCAAGCGCCGGCTTATAGCCACGGCAAATAGCCTTAAGAAAAAGCAGCAGCAGAGTCTAGCTGATCAAGATCTGCTAGTTGACAGATGGACTGAAGTCCTCGCGGCCGAGGAATATAAACTCGAATGCCCCTCCAAGAGTTACCCAAAATGCAGGTTGCTACCCCGACTGGACGAAGAAGCATATGACGCGGCTGATCGGCCACCTCATGGCCGCGATAGAGAGGCATTCCAGCCAAAAGCTCATCCTGCACCCCGACGCCATTCAAATAAAAAGGCATGGGGAAATACGCCAGACCTGCGAGATGTACTGGAGGACAAAGAAAAACATGCAAGATCGATCTACGGATCACGAGGGCGCGCCACTACGCGAGACGATAAACGTCACGCCGGATACAATAAAAGTAAATCCAGCCAGGCCGAACACAGCGGGCAAGACTCATTGGAGTTGCGTCGCGATATAGCCCAGTACAGTGGTACTGCACACCCCTTATGCTTCACAGATGAAGTAATGGATCATCAAATCCCAGAGGGTTTCAAACCCGTAAACATAGAATCATACGACGACACGACAGATCTTGCAGTATGGATCAAGGATTTCCTCCTGCACATACACATGGCACGCGGTGATGACCTACACGCAATCAAATACCTCACACTCAAACTTAAAGGACCTGCTCGGCATTGGCTCAACAGCTTGCCAGCAGAGTCCATTGGCTATTGGGAAGATCTAGAAGTCGCATTCCTCGACATCTTTCACGGCACTTATGTGTGACCACCAGATGCCGATGATCTGAGCCATATAATTCAGCAGCCAGAGGAATCGGCCAGGCAATTCTGGACACAGTTCCTAACAAATAAAAATCAAATCATCGACTGTCCGGATGCAGAGGCCCTAGCAGCTTTTAAACACAACATCCGCGACGAGTGGCTAGCCCGGCACCTTGGTCAGGAAAAGACGAAATCTATGGCAGCCCTCACGACACTCATGACCCGCTTTTGTGTGGGAGAAGACAGATGGCTGGCTCGCAGTAACAACATATCAAAAAACCATAGTACTTCGGATACCAAGGACGGCAGTAGCAGGTCACGTTGCAACAAACATAAGCGTCACATTAATAGCGACAATACCGAGGATACGGCAGTCAATGCTGGATTCAAAGGCTCTAAACCCTGTCAGCGGAAAAAGCCATTCAAAAGAAGCACTCCGGACCCGTCCAGTTTGGACCGTATACTCGATCGCTCGTGTCAAATACACGGCACCCCCGACAAGCCAGCCAACCACACCAATAGGGATTGTTGGGTATTCAAGCAGGACGGCAAGTCAAATGCCAAAAACAAAGATAAGGGGCCACATAGCGATGACGAGGAAGATCCCCGGCAGCCAAACACCGTAGGACAGAAGAGGTTCCCCCCACAAGTGTGGACGGTGAACATGATATACGCAACCCACATCCCCAAGAGGGAGTGGAAGCGTACGCTCAGGGACGTATATGCGTTGGAGCCAGTCGCCCCAAAGTTCAACCCATGGTCCTCCTGTTTGATCACCTTCGATCGCAGGGACCACCCCACTAGTATCCGTCATGGCGGATTCGCCACACTGGTCCTAGACCCAATCATTGCCGGATTTCACCTCACTCGAGTCCTTATGGATGGCGGCAGCAGCCTGAACCTGCTTTACCAGGACACAGTGCGCAAAATGGGTATAGACCCCTCAAGGATCAAAACCCACAAAAACGACCTTTAAAGGCGTCATACCAGGTGTAGAGGCCCATTGCACATGCTCGGTCACACTAGAAGTGGTCTTCGGATCCCCGGATAACTTCCGAAGCAAAGAGTTAATCTTCGATATAGTCCCGTTCCGCAGTGGTTATCATGCACTGCTCGGGCGAACCGCATTTGCGAGATTCAATGTGGTACCGCATTATGCATACCTCAAGCTCAAGATGCCAGGACCTCAGGGGGCATTACAGTTAATGGAAACACAGAGCGCTCTCTCCGAATGGAGGAGCACACTGCGGCCCTCGCAGCGGAAGCGCAAAGCAGCTTCTTAAGGAAATCCACTAGTTCGGCGTTTAAGGACCCGAACATCTTCAAACGCGCCCAGAGTAATCGGCAACAGGACCGCCTGGCACGTTCCGAGCTCGCATAGCAATGCAGCCCCCACCCCGGCCCAAGCCAAACGGCGAAACTCGTGCCACGCGTACATAATTACACATTAAAAATACCATGGGCACAGGTAGGGAGGGGGCACGACTACGGCACGCCCCAAGATGCGGCTTAAACCGCACTAGGGGCTTCCCGCTTTGTTATTTTTCTCTCTTTCAGGACATTAATCTCTGGAAATCCTGTCCGGCAGCATGATTGCCGAACACATGATGCAGCAACCAAGGAGGCAGAAAGCTACATCACACCACGGAACTCCCAGGTGGATTACGATAACGAGTGAAATACTTTCTTTAATATTATTCCTCAGCTTGCCCTTGGAGGGGACATAGTTCTACTTTTTGCTTATCGCACTACCTGTATCATTCTGCTCTAATGCACATTTTTTAATAAACAATGCATTGCATTAAGACTTTTATTGAATTCTTCTTTTTCTATATCTATATGTTCATTCGTGACATCCAGCACCCGTACACTCTGGTACGGCCAATACACTACGGGCTCAAGCATACCCCACAATACGGCGTGAGAAGTCCGAACACTTTCGATAGTGTGACACCCCGAACTTATAGCATTATATGCATCAGCTCCGAATCATATCTTGGGTCAATAGTTGGTTTGCACGGCTCCCATGTTTTGGTATGTTACGTTCCGCTATATCGGCTAAGGTAGCACTGGGAGAACTACTGGGATTGTGCCCCGGTTCTGCTGGGCTAAGCACCTCAGCAAAAAAGCTAGAACTGACTGTCATGATAAGGCGAGATACTGGTCGCTGTTCGAGAGGTTTTCGAGTCCTTAAAGACTTATGCTGCTTAGAGAGAGGAGTCGGCCCTGTCCGGCTTAAGGAGTGTATCGCGCCCCAGATTCGGCCTTCTGAATACTAGGGGCTTCGCCGAAATTTAAAATTATAGAATTCTATGGCTAAGTGAGAGTGATAACGCATTATAGTCCGATTGCCTTGTTTGTTGTGCTGAGCACCTCCCTCGAAGGACCCAAAAATGGGAACAAGAGTGCCCAGGTTTATCCCGAACACCCCAGCACTTGTGGCATGGGGGCAGAAGCCGACGACTAGCCATCTCTCAGATTTGATAAACAGCCGAACAGAAGGTAATATTTTAAATTCAAACAAGCGTTGCATAGCGCATATGAACAAGTTTTCATGAATACAGGATTACACGAGCGAGTTCACTCAAATATTATATCTTTCGTACACTCGTCCACTACGAGACGGGCACCCTTTAGGACACCCTCATAGTACATCTCGGGGTGGCGATGCTCCTTGCCCTCCGGCGGCCCTTCCATGATCAGCTTCACGGCGTCTAGCTTGGCCCATTGCACCTTCACACGGGCGAAAGCCTGGCATGCACCTTCAATGCAGACGGACTGATTGACGACTTCCAGCCGTGGGCAGGCATCCACAAGCCGCCTCACCAGGCCGAAGTAGCTGTTCGGAAGGGCGTCTCCAGGCCACAGCCGGACTATAAAGCCCTTCATGGCCTGTTCGGCCGCCTTGTGTAGCTCGACCAGCTGCTTTAGCTGGTCGCTCATAGGCACCGGGTGTTGGGTCCCAGTATATTGGGCCCAGAACAACTTCTCCGTTGAGCTTCCCTCCTCGGCCTGGTAAAATGGTGCGGCATCCGACACGCTGCGGGGCAAATCTGCGAATGCTCCTGGAGAGCTCCGAATTCGGGTAAGTAACAAGTAATTTACTTTCACATGCTTGCTTTGCATATAGAATGCCTTACCCGCCGCTATCTTCTTCATCGCATCATTCTCCTGGAGGGCCTTTTGGGTTTCGACCTTGGCATTCTTTGCGCTCTCGAGGGCCGCGGCAAGCTTGGACTCTCGCGTCTTCAAGTCAAGCTCCAATGCCTCGTGCTTTGTCACGAGAGGGTGGAGCTCTTGCTGCACCTCGCCCACCCGAGCCTCATGCCTTTTCCGCTCGGTGCGCTCCTTGGCCACTTTGTTTTTGGCCTCGGATAGCGCTTGCTTCAGGGTCGCCACCTCGGTCGTGGCCCCTGAAAAATTTACGATGATCCTGTCATTTTGCAATTGCATTCTTTTTATACATATCCATAGACTAGGTACTACTTACCTTTGTTCTCCTCGAGCTGCCTCTTGGCAAGGCAGAGCTCGTCCTTGGACCCTTTAAGGTCCTGCTTCAGTGTGGCGACCTCCGCAGTCAGTGCGACAGATGCCAGCAGCGAAGCCCTCATACGCATACTGACATACTTATGTTAGACTCCTGCGATATTGTTTGATCCTATGTTCGGCTTTTCTTTGTGAACACCGAACAGAGCATCAGGGGCTACTGTGTAAGCGGTAATATTTTTCCCCATATTTCAAAAACTTACCTCAAAGCCTGTTAGAAGGCTGGCATAGGCTTCAGTCAGTCCGCTCTTGGCGGACTGAACCTTCTGGACCACCGCACTCATAATAGTGCGGTGCTCTTCGTCGATGGAAGCGCTGTGAAGCGCTCCCAGTAGATTGTCCGGTGCCTCTGGTTGGATAGAGGTCACCGGCACAGGCGTCTTGCCCCTTTTGGAAGGAGGCCGCCTGCCTGAGTCTGGAACCATTCGAGGTTCTGGCGCGGTGTTCGGCCGAGGGCCGAACTCGGAGCCCTCGGGAGCCTTGCTCCCTCTGCTCCCGGAGTCCGGAAGGTCGCCTTGAGTCGCCTCCGGGACTATCTCCCCTCGACTCGGTGCCTCTTGAGACAATACCTCTGCGTTGTCTGTAGGGCAATGGGAGGTGGCGGTCGGAAGTGGATCGCTATCCATATCCGATGAGCCCAGGGAGCCGTCCGATGATACGTCGATACGGGCTCGTGGCGGTCTGCATAACCATAATTCAGCGTTAGGAGAAGCGGTGCGATAAAGGTATGCTATGAACTACTCTGGCATCCGGATACTTACGACTTCGCCAGGGGCTTGGCCCTGAGCAGCCACTCATCTTCGCCTTCGGCGGCAGTGGTGGAGTAGTCCGGAAGGAGGGTCCTTCCCTTCTTGGACCCTTTGGCCCCCCGGTTGGGGCGGCCTTCCTTTTCTTGTCTCCCCCAACTGAAGGGGGAGCATCTTCTTCTTCCTCATCGTCTTCAGGGGAGGAGTGTGTCACAGAGTTATCGGACAATGAGTCCGATAACACCTGGCATCGGGAAGTCTTTCGGGTTCCCTTGGCCTTCTTGATCTTCTCCGGCACCTTATAAGGGGTCGGAGTCAGCATCTTCGTAAGGAGAGCATCCGTAGTGTCTTCGGGCAGAGGGGCCGAAAAGTTAATCTGCCCCGATCGAAACTTGGAGGCAGCCACCCATTTGGCGTCGTGCGGCTCGGTGATGTAGAACCACGCCGATTGCCACCCCTTTATGGTCTCCACAAAGGAGCCTTCAAGCCATATAACGTTGGGCATCTTGCCCACCATGGCTCCGCCGCATTCTGCTTGTTGGCCGCCCACCACCTTCGGCTTGATATTGAAGGTCTTTAACCACAGGCCGAAGTGGGGCCGGATGCGGAGGAAAGCCTCACACACGACGATGAACGCCGAAATGTTGAGGATGAAGTTCGGGGCCAGATCATGGAAGTCCTTCCCGTAGTAGAACATGAGACCACGAACGAATGGATGGAGGGGAAACCCAGTCCGCGGAGGAAGTGGTGGAGGAAGATTATCCTCTCATGAGGTTCAGGGGTAGGAACGATCTGCCCCGCAGCGGGCAGCCGATGCGCGATATTCGCGGCCAAGTATCCGGCTCTGCGCAGCTTCTTGATGTGTCCCTCCATAACGGAGGAAGCCATCCATTTGCCTCCCGCTTCGAACATGATTAGAGAAGGTTGAGGGGAAGGATGTGGGCTTGGGCATTGGAGCTCGAGTGCGCAAGAGTGGATGAGCAAGGAGGAAGAAGGCGTGGGTAGAAAAGGCTAAACCTTGTCCCTTTATAAGGGCGGCCGAAACTATGCGCCCCCACTAGCCTGGTAAAACTCGCTTATCCCCCAAGCGCCGTAATCGATGGCACGGTTGGGTTACCCACGCCTGTATTGATGAGATGTAACACCCTCGATGCGACTATATCTCCCACGTGTCGAGGCACGACTTAGAGGCATAATCGCATTGAAGGCATATGTTGCAAGTTAGGCAATCTTCACAACATCCCATGTAATGTAAATAATAAAGGGGAGATAACATAGTTGGCTTACACTCGCCACGTCAATCAAGTACATAACTAACATTACATCATCCAAACACTCATGGCCCGACTATGGCGCCAAAATAAAAGATAACCCAACAAGCGACACGGTCCCGTTCACCCCCAACTGGGCACCACTACTGGTCATTAGGAAAAGAAACATAGTAACGTTGAGAGTCTTCGTCGAACTCCCACTTGAGCTCATACGCGTCTGCTGGAGCGGAATCATCAGGCCCTACATCTGGTGTAATAGTAATCTGTGAGCCACAGGGACTCAGCAATCTCGCACCCTCGCGATCAACACTATTTAAGCTTATAGGTAAGGCAAGGTAAAAATATGTGGAGCTGCAGCAAGCGACTAGCAAGTATGGTGGCTAACTTATTCGCAAAAGAGAGTGAAAAGAGGAGGCAAAGCGCGAGCGAGAAACTAGAGAGCAACCTGCGCAAACATTACTCCAACACCGTGTCCACTTCCCGGACTCCGCCGAGAAGAGGCCATCACGGTAACACACACAGTTGATTCATTTTAATTAAATTAAGGTTCAAGTTATCTACAACCGGACATTAACAAATTCCCATCTGCCCATAACCGCGGGCACGGCTTTCGAAAGTTCAAATCCCTGCAGGGGAGTCCCAACTTATCCCATGACAAGCTCTCACGGTCAAAGAAGGAATAGACCTCCTCCCAAGACGTTCCGATCAGACTCGGTATCTCGGTTATTCAAGACACTTCGACTGGTTAAAACAAGACCAGCTACACCGCTCGAATGTGCCGACAAATCCCGATAGGAGCTGCACATATCTCTTTCTCAGGGCACACTCAGATTGTCTTAGGTACGGGTAGGCCAGCCCAGAGTTGCCCGTGGTGGCCACCGGTAGCTGACAGGTGGACCAACACTCAGAGGAGCACTGGCCCGCGGGGGTTAAAATAATGATGACCCTTGAGTCTACAGAACCCAAGGGAAAGAAAAGGGTAGGTGGCAAATGGTAAAACCAAGGTTGGGCATTGCTGGAAAAGTTTTAATCAAGGCGAACTATCAAGGGGTTCCCATTATAACCCAACCGCGTAAGGAACGCAAAATCCGGGAACATAACACCGATATGACGGAAACTAGGGCGGCAAGAGTGGAACAAAACACTAGGCGAGAGGCCGAGCCTTCCACCCTTTACCAAGTATATAGATGCATTAAGATAACAAGATAATATAATGATATCCCAACAAGTAAATAAATGTTCCAACAAGGAACGGCCTCCAATCTTCACCTGCAACTAGCAACGCTATAAGAGGGGCTGAGCGAAGCGGTAACATAGCCAATCAACGGTTTGCTAGGACAAGGTGGGCTAGAGGTTTGACATGGAAATTTGGGAGGCTTGAAAGCAAGTGGTAGGCATCGTAGCATTGGCATAGCAAAAGAGCGAGCAAACTAGCATAGCAAAGATAGTAGTGATTTCGAGGGTATGATCATCTTGCCAACACAGTTGTCAGAGTTGACTGGATCCTCAAAAGCAAACTCAACGGGCTCCTCGTTAGCAAACTCGTCTCCTGGCTCTACCCAAACAAGACAAACAAGCAACAAGGATACAATCAACCACGTGCAAGGATCAAGCAATATGATGCAATGATGATATGCTATGCGGGATGCGATGCGGGATGCAAAATGCAAGATATGACAGGGAATGCATGAACCTGGCATCAACTTGGAATTCCAAGTGTTCCACTGGAAAGATGAGATGAAATCGCTTGAAAACGATATAAAGAACGCTGGAATCGGAGTTACGGTTTGGAAATGGCAAGCGATCTAAAAATGGCACCGGTCTGCGATTTACAGCAAGTAGCCATCTAAATGCAATGAGATTAACATGCTACAGCACCCAAACATGACAACAAAATACATGGCAGGGATGCATTCAAGATGCTTAACAAAAGTCTAGCACTGAGCTACGGCCAATTCATCCATAAACAGGTTCAAACAAGCATGGCAAAAATGCATATGGCAAACAGATCTCAGACTTAGTGAAATTAACACTTGTCTGGAATTTCAGATCAGGTAGCCCTCTTCGGAGCAACAAAACTACATGCTACAGGAACTGAACATGGCAAAGTAAAGCATGGCATGGAGCTACTCAAAGAGCTTAAAAAAAGTCCCTTAGTGACCTTGATCCAAAAGGGATCAGAAAATAGAATTGCAAGCATGTGAACATAGCAAAAACATAATCAGTTTTCAGACTTAGTGAAAACTGACACATGCTGAAAAGTAACTCAAGTAGGCATGTTTACGAGCTCGATGCTCTCACCACATGGAAAGTCATGGCAAGAAAAGCATACATCCATCAATAAGGCACAAAATGCAAGCTATACATCGCAAGAACAATAGCATAGCATGCACGGATCAACTACAACATCATCGGCAAAATTGCAAACAAGTTGACAATCTGCCCAGATTCACAAAGTAGCAAAAGTAGAGGTCGATTGACTCAAGCTAGGGTGCTCCATAATTTCAAAAAAAGACATGGATGGATAGAACATTACAATATTAACAAAACATCCTTAATGATCATCCTCAAAAGAGGCATGGATCACTAGGAAACAACATGAACATATGGCCATATGAGATAAACAGGTCAAGGACTTAGTGGAATTGCTAAGTCCCTGAAAACAGAATTAACAAGTGCACCACTTTGCAAGCTTGTACTAGTCACCACACACATCACAAAAATACATGGGTTGCACCTATGGAAAGATGACAAAACCCTTAACAAAACATATGTAGAGCATCAGGGCATATCATGCACACATTAATCATGGCAAAAATGACAAAAACCTAAATGGAGCAGCAGATCTGACAATTATCTCAAGTAGCCCTCTTCTAACAGCATTTCGGGCATCAAGATGAACTCGAATGAAAATGATGCAATGGAATGAAATGATGTACTCTCTGAGGTGAAAATTTTGATATGCTATATGCATGAATCGGAACTACGGATGCAAAGTTACGAGGCTATGAACAGGGGCACTTGGATCTGTGATTTCGGGACTTAGACGAAAAAAAATCACCCCGAGATCTAGGGTTTGACCCGGCGCGGAAATCAAGGCGGGGCCGGTGAGGCACTGTTCACCGGCGGGGATGGAGCTCGCCGGAGCCGGCGTTGAGGAGGGAGGAGGCGGCCGGAGGGTGCGGCGATGGCGCGCGGGAGAGGAGGGCGGCGGCGCTGGGCGCGCGGGGCGGCCGGTGAGGCGGCCGGAGCGAGCGGCGGTGGCGGGCGAGGCGCGTCGGCGGCGGCTGGTGGTGGCGCCGGCGGGCGGAGGCGGCGGGGCCGGCGAGGTGGCGGCTCGGCCACGGGAGAGGCGAAGCCGCGGGGCGGCGCACCGGCTTGGGCCGCGGGGGCCCGATCCGGGCTTCCCGGGCCGGCGGCGGAGGGAGGCGGCAATAGCGAGTGAGGAGGTGACACGTGGCAGCGGCGGGGAGGAATCGGACGTGTCCGTCGGTGGCAATTTTGTCCGGCGGCGCGTGGAGACGAAGAAGGCTAGGGTTTCGTCCGGATTTGGAGAGGGGAGGTATATATAGGCATAGAGGGAGCTAGGAGAGTCCAAATGAGGTGCGGTTTTCGGCCACGCGATCGTGATCGAACGCTCTAGATGATGGAGCAGAGTTAGGTGGGTTTTGGGCCAAATTGGAGGGGTGTTGGGCTGCAACACACACGAGGCCTTTTCGGTCCCTCGGTTAACCGTTGGAGTATCAAACGAAGTCCAAATGATACGAAACTTGACAGGCGGTCTACCGGTAGTAAACCAAGGCCGCTTGGCAAGTCTCGGTCCAATCCGGAAATGTTTAATCCCCACACACGAAAGAAAGGTAGAAATGACCACCGGAGGAGAACAAAGCGCCGGAATGCAAAACGGACAACGGGGAAAATGCTCGAATGCATGAGATGAACACGTATGCAAATGCAATGCACATGATGACATGATATGAGATGCATGACAAACGATAACAACACACGGAGACAAAGACCCGAACCCGAGAAAATAAATATAACTTAACGCCGGAAACGGCAAGAGTTGGAGTACAAATTGGGAAAGTTACATCCGGGGTGTTACATGAGAATCCCGTAATAAGGGGGAAACGATCTCTGCTTTGACAAGACGTGTCATAAAACCGCCTCGCGTTATGTGCGGGGCTAGTTAAAGGAAACGGTTCGAATAATCACCGGGCCATGGCTTAATGTCATGTTGCCAAAGCGTGTCAGCAGATTAAGATTTGTGGAAATATTATTATCTCTACGGTGGAATGTGGAATTTATTTTGCAGGGTCGGACACTATCTTGGTATTCAAACTCTTCTGTGATGTGTTCGGAGGAAGAACCCGCCTTGCAATGCCGAAGACAACACTGCGCGCCGGACTCATCGTCATTGAAGCCTGGTTCAGGGGCTACTGAGGGAGTCCTGGATTAGGGGGTCTCCGGACAGCCGGACTATATCCTTTGGCCGGACTGTTGGACTATGAAGATACAAGATTGAAGACTTCGTCCCGTGTCCGGATAGGACTCTACTTGCCGTGGAAGGCAAGCTAGGTAGTACGGATATGGATATCTCCTCCTTTGTAACTGACCTTGTGTAACCCTAACCCTCTCTGGTGTCTATATAAACCGGAGGGTTTTATCCGTAGGACAACATACAATCATACCATAGGCTAGCTTCTAGGGTTTAGCCTCTCCGATCTCGTGGTAGATCAACTCTTGTAATACTCATATCATCAAGAATAAATCAAGCAGGACGTAGGGTTTTACCTCCATCAAGATGGCCCGAACCTAGGTAAAACATCGTGTCCCCTGCCTCCTGTTACCATCCGCCTTAGACGCATAGTTCAGGACCCCCTACCCGAGATCTGCCGGTTTTGACACCGACAATGATCTAATGTATAACATTCCAAATTGAAAATTTGGGATGTTACATGCCCTAAGTCGCTCAACCTTTATTTTCTTGTTTCCCTTCCTGCCTCGTTGCCTCGAACAGACTATGACAAACTCCCCTGCCTACCGTGTGGGAAAAGACCTGCCCTCGCCTTTTTTAGTCCGAGTTTGTATCGATGGATCGTGCGAAGCAGCAAAAACCAAGCCGTGTCTTGTACTCCTCCGTCGACGCTCGCTTTCAGGAATTCTGTACATCCTCTCACTGACATGTGGGACATATAGCAACCGGGTCGACGTGTCATGCACCAAATAACAGTGTAGAACAGCAGGGGATGCACCCCAGTCGTACCACCCCAGTAGTAGTAATGAGAAATGAGACGTCAAATCACAATGCCGCACCATCCCAGATGGACGAAGCAACCATTATTTCACACTTTGCTTCGGCATCATCTCCTTCAAGAAAATCATGTATTGCTTTTGCCATTGTTCTGCCTCAAGAGGGACGCGCATCACCTTGGTACATCATGACATGTGGGACCGCATGATAGGCCATGCTCCCCACCCATCGCTCGGTAAAATCACCTCATTTGTACGACTAGCCATAGTGGGAGTAACTTCAGCAGTAACATCGAGTCCAACTCAACAAATTTGCTTATGTGGCAATGAGTTAATGAGGAGAGAGGTAGTTTGAGTAACTTTAGCTAGTTACTGCAACATCATGTGTCCCAATGCAATATGAGTCTATAACCTAATAAATGAGGCTTTGCATGTTACCATACTTATGTTACTATCCACTATGAAAGGTAGTAACATAGTCTAGGGATATGTGTATGTTAATAGTGTATGCTCTTCTCCATTGTGGCTAGTCTACTACTTCCTCTCTATCGGTTTGCAGGGCATGCACGTCATTCTAGGTTGAGAATTTAACTGGCTATATATGTGATGAACAGTATATGTTTAGAAACTACATCCACTTAAGAATCCAATGATATACTTTATGTGACATAGTAACTCATATTTAGTTAGTCAAATGGATGACCTAGAACTACATGCATGCCCTATAAACTGAGACGGAGAGGGTAGTACAGTATCTTTTTAGATCAATATAGTCGGGATTCACCAAGGAGAAAAATCAAGTGGTAGGTTGCTCGTGTCGTGTTGGCGTAGCAACTCAAGCAGGGTCAGTCCGCACACGAAATGGCGACAGACTTAATAGGACCCGTTTGGCCAACATGCGGCTCATCCACCATCTTGTTCCACGTGCGATACACCAAATTACAGTTCGGAGCAGCAGTTGGACTTGGGGCACCCCCGTTGTAGCGCTGCAGTAGTAGTAAATGAGCGATGAGGGGTCAAATTGCAAAGCCCCACCTTTCACGCATTAAGCTGGACGGACGAAGCAACCATCATTTCACTCTAGGGCGCAAGAGCATAAAGAAAAGAGAAAATCAATGATGCGTGCGGCAGCTACCTAGGGCACCCTAGGGTAGGGGCCTCCACTACAGATCCTTTTATGAAAGCGCCTCCACTAGAAATCCGCTGCTCCCTCGTCCACTTCAAGAAAACTGATCATGTGTGCGGCGGTAGGGTTTGTAGGAGTACTACGGCGTGCGGGGCCACGTCGTAGTAAACGGGAGAGGGATTGAGTTCAAGTCGAACATGTGTGGGCCACTTGGTTTCATGGGAACGAGGCAGCATTTTGGGTTCGGGGACTAGTGGAGATATACGTACAAAAAATTGTGGACGTAGGTCCGACCGAAAGGCAATGATGCATGGGCCCTGCATTTTGATATACCCGCAGTCGCGTGAAATTTGCTACTCTACTCAAAATAATTCATAAAAGTTCCTCCATAAACATCTATAACTAATGGGAAGTGCATGTCTCCTTAAAATGAAAATGTAATACTGCCTCCGTCTAGGTGCATAAGTCATCTTAGGTTTTTTTGCTAGTTAATAGAATTCCATGCAATGAATTAACCACTGCATGTCATGTTTGATAGTCTCAAGCCATTGAAAGCATGCACAACCCACATCTCTTATTGGTTGATATGTCACGAAACAAGAAACGAGGAGGGAGTTAATGTATTGTGCCTAAGTGTTTTGGGATTATTTGGTTTTCGGAAGATGACTTACACACCTAGATGGAGGGAGTACAAAGAGAAAAAATGAATTGCATTTAAAAGAATGAAATTTCTAACAAAAATGTGAATGTGAACTACATATTTGTGCACATGACCAACAAATACATTGTCAATACAAAATATAATACAAGAAATAACTTATGAGTAACATCCACGAATTGATGATGTGGTGCTTGCATGTATAGAGTACAAAAACAATGTGATTTATGACTTGCATGCATGACGTGTTCTTTTGCCATAGTTGCATGTCTAGGAAAAAAGTTACTAGTGGGTTGTACTAGCTATTTAGGAATAGAAGATGTATACATGGAAGTTGTAGGGAAAGAGATGACATGTATCTCAATTCCTATGATTATGATTGGAAAAGAGATGTCATTTCGTTCACATCATAGGAACTTTTCTATTGAATCTAGAGATGACATGTATCTAAATTCCTATGAGGAGGGATTAGAAAAAAGATGTCATTTGGTTCACATCATAGGAACTTTTCTATTGAATATACGCTAATGTTTATTTTCCTTTGAAATTATGGGAGTATACGAATCCATTCATATGAACCAAGTGGCTCTAAAGCTATAAAAATGATATCATGTTTATTTCCTTTGAAATGTGGAGTATATGAATCTATTCCTATGAACCAATTGGCTCTAAAGGAAAAAATCATATAAAAATCATATCATATCGAGTTGCGATGATATTCCTCTCTTTCACACTCTCATGCTCTCCAGATCTAAGCAAGACATAGGTGGCCACACTCTCTCTCTGCTCACGGCTGGTCACAAATCTGGCCGGACCACCTCGATCGAGGAAGGGGTGTAGGTGCATCGTTCACGCTATCGTCGGTGGCGAGGGAGGAGACCAACGGTTGCCCGCAGGTCTAGATCGGCGGCCGTGCCGTTCTCTTCGAGAGAGAGCCGGCTCGGTGATACATCTCCAACGTATCTATGATTTTTTATTGTTCCATGCTATTATATTATCTGTTTTGGATGTTTAATGGGCTTAATATACCTTCTTATATTATTTTTGGGACTAACCTACTAACCAAAGGCCTAGTGCAAATTCCTGTTTTTTTGCCTATTTCAGTGTTTCGCAGAAAAGGAATATCAAACGGAATCAAAACAGAATGAAACCTTCAGGAGAGTGAATTTTGGAACAAACGCAATCCAGGAGACTTGGAGTGGACGTCAAGGAAGCATCGAGGAGGCCACGAGGCAGGGAGGCGCGCCCAGGGGGCAGACGCACCCCCCACCCTCATGGGCCCCTCGTGGCTCCCCTCACCGACTTCTTTTGCCTATATATACTCATATGCCCCGAAAACATTCGAGAGCACCACGAAACCCTATTTCCACCGCCGCAACCTTCTGTACCCAAGAGATCCCATCTTGGGACCTTTTCTGGGGCTCCACCGGAGGGGGAATCGATCACGGAGGGCTTCTACATCAACACCATAGCCTGTCCGATGATGTGTGAGTAGTTTACCATAGACCTTCGGGTCCATAGTTATTAGCTTGATGGCTTCTTCTCTCTCTTTGGATCTCAATACAAAGTTCTCCTCGATCTTCTTGGAGATCTATTCGATGTAATTATTTTGCGGTGTGTTTGTCGAGATCCAATGAATTGTGGGTTTATGATCAAGATTATCTATGAACAATATTTGGTTCTTCTCTGAATTCTTTTTTGTATGATTTGTTATCTTTGCAAGTCTCTTCGAATTATTAGTTTGGTTTGGCCTACTAGATTAATCTTTCTTGCAATGGGAGAAGTACTTAGCTTTGGGTTCAATCTTGCGGTGTCCTTTCCCAGTGACATCAGGGGCAGAAAGGCACATATTGTATTGTTGCCATCAAGGATAAAAAGATGGGGTTTATATCATATTGCTTGAGTTTATCCCTCTACATCATGTCATCTTGCCTAATGCATTACTCTGTTCTTATGAACTTAATACTCTAGATGCATGCTGGATAGCGGTCGACGTGTGGAGTAATAGTAGTAGATGCAGAATCGTTTCGGTCTACTTGTCGTGGACGTGATGCCTATATACATGATCATGCCTAGATATTCTCATAATTATGCACTCTTTTATCAATTGCACGACAGTAATTTTTTCACCCACCGTAATACTTATGCTATCTTGAGAGAAGCCACTAGTGAAACCTATGGCCCCGGGTCTATCTTCCATCATATAAGTTTCCTATCTATTTTACTTTGCAATCTTTACTTCCAATCTATATCATAAAAATACCAAACATATTTATCTTATTATCTCTATCAGATCTCACTTCTGCAAGTGGACGTGAAGGGATTCACAACCCCTTTATCGTGTTGCTTGCAAGGTTCTTATTTGTTTGTGTAGGTGCGAGGTGACTTGCGTGTAGTATCCTACTTGATTGATACCTTGGTTCTCAAAAACTAAGGGAAATACTTGCGCTACTTTGCTGCATTACCCTTTCCTATCAAGGGAAAACCAACGCAGTGCACAAGAGGTAGCAAGAAGGATTTTTGACGCCGTTGCCGGGGAGGTGTACACCAAGTCAAGTCAAGCTTTGATCTCCCACCAATGTGCGGATTTCTGGCGCTGATACCAAGTACCCATCACAAACTCTTATCCCTCGCATTACATTATTTGTCATTTGCCTCTCATTTTCCTCTTCCCCTCTTCAACCTTGCCTTTTCTTCGCCTTCTTCCCGTATGTATCTTTGTTTGTGTTTCCATGTGCCTTCTATTTGCTTGCATCTTTGCTTGCTAAAAATCTATTGATATGGATCCACTTAAAGTTTTCTACTTGGATCATCTTCGATCCTTATGCGCTCGTGCTGAAACCCCAACTAGCCTAGTTGATGCTAAATCTTTAGATGAGCATGCTCATTTTGTGCGTCACCGTTTGTCTGAAAAAGGGAGAATCTTATGGGATCAAATAAACAGATTGTTGTGTTATGCTTCGAATCTTTGTGAAATTTGTGATTTTACTTGTTGCTCCAAGAACCCTAAAAAACACCTCCCCTACCTATGTGAGTTTAATGATAATGAAATCTTATCTTCTTATGCAAAGGGTGTTTATAGTTACTACGATATCGAACAAATTGAAGAATTTGTTGCTTTCGAAGGTGCTTATGAAGTTGCTTCTTTGATTGGAAAGTATGATATTACTCTCTACGAATCGGAAAGTTTTGACATACTTAAATATTGCTATGAAAACTATGCTCATAATGTCTATGTCAAAGAATTTATTGAAAGAATGACCGTTACTTTGGAAGAAAATAATGATATGCATGAATCTAGAGATAATTATGATTCTAATGATTTGATTGAAATATCCCTTGATGAACATGATGCTTGCTATTCTTGTGGCCATGATGCCAATATTTATGAAGATGAATTTGCTATAGTTCCTTCTGTTAAACATGAGATCGTTGCTATTGCACCCATACTTGATAGTTCTATCGGATGTCGGGTTCCAGCAAAACCCTCAAGGTTCGAACACTGGGGGGGGCGCGAAGATCTCCCCCTACCGATCCACGTCCTAGCATTGCTAAGATCTCAAGGGCTAACTCATCGAACTCGCAACACAACGGACACAAGATTTATACTGGTTCGGGCCACCGTCGACGTGTAATACCCTACTCCAGTGTGGTGTGGTGGATTGCCTCTTGGGCTAAGGATGAACAGTACAAGGGGAAGAACAGCCTCCTGAAGCGATGTGTTCTTGTGCTTGGTGGGTGTGAGGATGGGTTGGCCCCAATCCAAGATGAGGTCGATCCCTTTCTATGGTGGTGGCTAGTCCTATTTATAGAGGCCCTGGTCCTATCCCAAAATATTGAGCGGGAAGGGTGCCAACAACGACCAATTCGAAAGGGGACAGCTAGTACAGCTTATACTGACAAAAGCAGTCTTCGCCTGCAAAAGGCTCTGGTGGTGACGCCGCCTTGGCCTCCATGGTGACCTCCATCTTGTCGTCCTGCTGGTCCTGGTCTCGTTACACCGATGTGGAAACCTTTGCTTGAGGCCTCGGTACTCCATTCCTGCGCTTGCTTCCTTAGCACCAAAGAGGAAACAAGGACACTGTGCGCACTGGCGCCCGCCTGGCCTTGGTCGTCATGGCTCACGTCATCAGAACCTCGCGAGGTTTGCCTGCCTTGATCTCTCCACCCCTCGCGAGCCAGCCAGGTGAGGCCTCTCCTGAGGAGGTCTTGTGTCGTCCGCCTCGCAAGGCTTGGCCCCTCGCGAGGGTCTTAAGCCCTTGCTGGTGAAGATGGGCCATACGGGCCCACTCGCAGAGCCACGCGGTGGGCCGCAGGCAGGCAAGTCTGGGGACCCGTGTTCCTAGAATGCCGACAGTAGCCCCCGGGCCCAAGGCGCGCTCAGGCTTGGCTTCGAGGCAAAGGAAAAGGACAAGCACGGAGCACCATGGGCCCCATTGTCCTATGGCCTTGGTCGACGCATGGCGATTGATTGGACATGGGCGTCTCTGCTTCCCCACGTCACCTTGGCAACTGCCCGATTTGACGAGTCTCTACTGCATACAAGGAAAAACCATCATTACCTGTGATCATGTGGGGTGCTGGTTGGCCTTCTTCTTGCTATAAATGGGGAGGGGGGTAGAGCCCCCGTCGCCCATCTCTTCCCATTCCGCTCACTTCTCCTCCTTTGCCCCATCGCTAGTTGCGACACCAATGGCGTCGTCGAAGAGGTTCTCCGCTGCAGAGAAGGGGAAGGCCCCACGCGAGGGGCCGGCTCTCCAGCGCCCAAGCGTTGACGCGGTCATCCTCGCAAGCACACCGCGACCCCTGCCGCGGCCCCCCGCAGCCGCGGCGGTACCGCTTGGCGTGGCAGGGGTCGCTTCGGTCGTGGCTGTCTTGTCGATGAAGGGAGACGCGTCGTGGTTGCGTGGCCTCCCGGGCCGCGCTTCCACTCGGCGGAGGTGCTGTCGGAGTTCGTCGTCTGGTCGGAGAACCCGGCGGGCAACTGGCTTCAGCTCCCATGTTTCTTCATCAACGAGGTGCTAGCCTCTGGTCCAGGCGGGTTCTGGCTGTAGGCAGACGGCTGCTGCAGCAGGGCTTCCTGGGTCGCGGTCGAGGTCTCCGTCGCGGGCAACATAGCCCTGGCCCATGGCTGGCAGATGTTTGCCCGCGCCCGCGGCCTGGCAGTCGGTGCACCATCCATTTCAAGTATGACAGTGACGCGACCCTCTACGTGAGGGTGTTTGGGGAAGATGGTCGCCGCGCCGGGTGCTGCCCCAAGGTGAACGACGGCGAGGAGGTGCTCGGCCTTGGCGATGGTCGTGATGAGGATGATGGCGAACCGCCCTTGGGGCCGACCATGTCTCGTCCAGCTACGACGGCTCTTCCTCTGGCGACAGCTCTAGCAGTGGCGGTTACGACCAGCCGCCACACCGCGCCCGCTTCGAAGGCGGTAGTGGGTCGTCTCGTCGCCGCGTCTCCATGAAGCACAAGGAGGGGTTTGGCTGAGCTCGGGATGGCGCCAAGATCCCACCCCCGCGGCTCGTTGTAGGGGCACGCACCACTTTTATTTTGTTCTTCCTTTCCTTCCTGCATCAGAAAGAAACCAGATTGGGCCCCGAAGGGGCGTGTATCGAACCATGATCTCAATCATTATGTTGTGTTTGTCGTTCCTGTGCTGTGTCGCAACATCATCGTTTTATGTAGGGATAACTTAGCTTGACTTTCTCGGAGTAGCCTCCTCCTCACGAGGCGCTTGGTTCCTGGTGCCTGCTGAGGCCTCCTTGGCTTGGTAGGCGCTTAGGAACTGCAAAAAATTCGTCAAGAGGTTTATCGTTCACCCGAGGCTTGGTCGCAGGCGCCGCTGGCCTTGACCCAGCGCTTCGTATCGCGGTACCCGAGGGGCACGGACTAAGAGAGAGAGGTGTGCCCGCTTGCGGGCTCGAACATGGGTACCTCGTGAAAAATAGAAGAAGGAAGCTCATGAAGGTACCTGTGCAGCCCCCTCGCGAGGAACGCGCGAGAGTACAGGTCGACCAAAGAAATGATGGCAGAAACAGAGGCAGAAAGCAAAAGGGCGAGACCAGCAAGAGACACCAGAAAGCAAATGTCAATTAAAGAGGGGCGAGCCAACTTCGGAAAGCAAATGAAAAGCCGCGTCCAACACATAGTCTAGTCTTCGACGTCTTCTCACCAGCGCGGAGCTAAGTGCTGCCACTAAGACGTGGGAGGGAGCCCCTGAAGCCCAATGGCGGCACTCCTGAGACTCCGGGGCATGTACAGCCCCACTCGTTATTACGTGAGAGTGTCACGGGTGGCAATCTTCACAGGCGCTGCGCCTTCTTCACAGGCGCTGGGCCTTTCTTCACATGCGCCGGGCCTTTCTTCAGGGGTAGAACTTCTGAAGGTGCTGAATGTTCCAGGCGTTCTGGATGGGTACCCCATCCTTGTCTCCAGGTGCGCGGCGCCAGGCCTGGAGACATGGACGACCTTGAACGGGCCCTCCCACATGGGTGAGAGCTTATGCAGCCCTTCCCTAGAGAGGACCCGCCTCAGGACGAGGTCACCCACCTCGAGCATCCTGGAGCAGACGCTGTGACAGTGGTACTGCCGCTGCGCCTGCTGGTACCTTGCTGCCCGTAGTGTGGCTTCACGGTGACGTTCCTCCCCTAGCACGAGGTCCATCCCCCGCCTGGCATCCTGCTGTGTTTCATCAAATGCCAGGACCCATGCGGAGAGATGTCTGACCTCATGAGGGAGGACTGATTCTTCTCCATAGAGGAGGAAGAACGGGGTCTCGCCCGTCAGCTTGGTGGCGATGGTGCGGATGGACCACAGCACGGACTGGAACTCATCGTGCCAGCCCCTGGCGCAGACCTCGAGCTTCTTCTTGAAGGTCCTAGTCTTGAGGCCTCTCAGGACCTCCGCGTTGGCACGTTCGGCCTAGCCATTGCTCCTGGGGTGCGCTACCAAAGCGTAGCAGATCTGCGTTCCAATGTTAGCACAATATGACTTGAAGATATTACTAGTGAACTGCGAGCCATTGTCGGTGATGATGCGGTTTGGGACCCCGAATCAGCTCACGAGACCCTTGATGAACTTGACCGCAGAGCCGGCTGGGATGGTGCGGACGGCTTCCACCTCCGCCCACTTGGCGAACTTGTCAATGGCAACGTAGAGGTACCGGTAGCCCCCTGGCGCTTAAGGGAATGGGCCCAGGATGTCCAGTCCCTAGACTGCAAACGGCCACGAGAGTGGGATAGTCTGGAGGCCCTGAGCCGGCTGATGGATCTGCTTGGCGTGGAATTGGCAGGCCTCGCAGGACTTCGCCAGCTCAGCTGCATCATTGAGCACGGTAGGCCAGTATAATCCACTGCGGAATGCCTTGCCAACAAGGGTTTGCGATGATGAATGGTGCCCGCAGTCCCTGCCGTGTATGTCGGCTAGCAGCTCCTTCCCCTGTTCCCTGGAGATGCAACGCAGTGAAACATCATTTGGCCGGTTCCTATAAAACTCACCGTCCTGGATGCAGTATGTTGTGGCTTGCCGGGCCACACGCTCCATGTAATCCTCCTTCTCTGGCAGTGTCCCTTGCATCAGGTATTCGTTGAGTTCCTTGGTCCACCATCCCTCCTGGCGCTCGAGCACCAAGAGTAGGCGCGCTCCCGAGGTCGGGCCACAGGCCGGGGCTCCTATGGCAGGCGGATGCGGGAGTTCCTCCCGAGGCTGAGATGTTCTTGAAAGCGGTGGTGTTGCCGATGGCTTGAAGAGCCGTTCCTCGAAAACGCCAGGCTCTTGGGGTTGCCGCTTGGATGCCCTTCTGGCGATGTCGTCAGCTTCCTTGTTGGTTCAACGGGGCACCTGCTGCAACTCCAGGCCCAGGAATTGCTTCTCCATCTTGCACACCTCCGCGAGGTATGCTTCCATGTGCTCGTCCTTTGGCTCATACACCTTGTTGGAGAAGTCGGCGAGGAGCTGCGAGTAACCCCTGACGGTGAGGCGCTTCACCCCCAGAGCTGCCGCAGCTTTCAGGCCAGCTATGAGGCCTTCGTATTATGCAATGTTGTTGGAGACCTTCTCTCCCTGCTGAAAGCAGAGCTACATGGCATAGTAGAGCTTGTCTTGAGTGGGTGAGATGAGCACCGCTCCAGCCCCCGCGCCCCAGTGTGCGAAGGCACCATCGAAATACATGACCTAGTCATCAGGCGCCTCACTTCCCGGTGAGAGGGACTGATCTTCGCCTACTTCAAGCGCTGGGGCGTCTGTCCATTCTGCCACGAAATCAGCGAGTGCGGCTCCCTTGATGACCCTGGTAGTGCTGAACTCCAACTGGAATGCTTGCAACTCGATGTTCCACTCAGCGACCCTTCCAGCAGAGTTGGGGCTCCTGAGCACCCTCTCTAGTGGGTAGGCCGAGACGACTTTGATGGGTTTGCCTTGAAAGTAGTGCCACAACTTCCTTGAGGCCACCAGGAGTGCGAGCAGGAGCTTCTGAGGCATGGGGTACCATGCTCTTGCGTCCCGCAACACCGTGCTGACAAAGTGTACCGGGTGCTCGATGAGGGTAGGCGTGTTGATGAGGTGTGCGCCTTCCGGGAGTTGGGGTGCCTCCTGAGCTGGTGGAGCCCCCAACGCTTGATCGCTTGTCGAGGCCTTTGCGGGTTCAGGAGCGTCGTCCTACTGAGCTTGCCCTTCTGCTATTGCTGCGGCGGCCCTTGTGGCACCCTCCTGGTCTTGCATCGTCTCTGCTGGGGGTGTAGCTCGGCGCGATGCACCCTTGGCTTGGTGTTCTTCCCGAACCGCCACTAGAGCCGCGCTGGCGGAGTAGGGAGTGGCAGCAAGATAGAGCACTAGGGGCTCGAGAGGTCGCGGCGCCACCATTAATGGGGGGGGCTGGTCAGGTATCTCTTGAGGTCTTGAAATGCTCGGTCAGCCTCCGGGGTCCACTTGAATGGGCCCTTTTTATTCATCAGCTTGAAGAAGGGTAGGGCATGCTCTCCCAGCTTGGAAATAAACCGTCCCAACGCAGTCACCCGTCTAGCAAGCTTCTGCATTTCCTTGAGTGTTTGTGGTGGACTCATGTCTTCAATGGCCTTGACCTTCTCTGGGTTGGCCTCGATCCCCCTGTGGGACACAAGGAAGCCCAGCAGCTTGCCAGAAGGGACACCGAACACGCACTTCTCTAGGTTGAGCCGCAGGTCCACCTGGCGGAGGCTTTCAAAGGTCTCCTCCAGGTCTTCTATCAAGGTCCTCGCCTCCCGAGACTTCACCATGATGTCGTCGACGTAGACTCCAGCGTTCCTCCCGAGCTGCCGACCCAAGGCGATGTGCATGAACCGCTGGAAGGTTGCGCCTGCGTTGCACAGTCCGAACGGCATGCAAGTGTAGCAGTACACCCCACACGGGGTCAGGAAGGCCGTCTTCTCCACATCTTGTACCGCCATCTTGATCTGGTGATATCCTGAGAATGCATCCAGGAAGCATAGCAAGTTGCACTCGGCAGTGGAGTCGATGATTCGGTCGATGCGTGGAAGCGAGAATGGATCTTTGAGGCAGGCCTTGTTGAGGTGGGTGAAGTCGACGCACATGCGCTCCTTCCCTCCCTTCTTGGGGACGATGACGGGGTTTGCCAGCCACTCGGGGTACCGAACCTCGCGAATGACACCCGCAGCCTCAAGCTTGCGGGTTTCTTGGACGATGAAAGCTTGCTTCTCCGTGGACTGCCGCCTCGCCTTCTGGTTCACGGGGTGTACATTGGGGCACACATTCAGGTGGTGCTCTATCACCTCTCTTGGAACCCCCACCAGATGATCGGGCTCCCAAGAGAACACTTCCTTGTTTGCATGTAAGAATTTCACCAATGCCTCCTCCTGACCAGGCTCGAGGTTGGCGCCTATGGTAAAGGTTGCCCCTGAGGACCTGTCCTCCTCGACTGGCACTCACTTGGTTTCTACCTTGTCCCGAGTGAAAAACTGCTTCTTCTTGGTTGGTGCGGCCCCCTTGGCCTTGGAGGTATCCGAGTCTGAGGGCTGCGCTGTTGCGGCGGTCTTGAGGGCAAGCTTGAGCGCCATCATGGCTTCCTTGGCGTCCCCCTTGATGGTGAGGACACCCTCGCTCCCCAGCATCTTCATGAGGTTGTAAGCCGGAAGGGTTGCTGCCATGAACTGGGCCAAAGCTGGGTACCCGAGGATGGCGTTGTACGGGAGGCCGATGTGGGCGATGTCAAAGTCGATGAGATCGGTGCGGTAGTTGTCGCGTGTGATGAAGGTCATGGGGAGGCGGATCTGCCCCAAGGAGCGGGCGGAGCCTCCACCAACCCCTGAGAAAGGCTTGCTAGGGTGGAGCCACTCGAGCGGTACATGAAGAAGGATGAAGGCCTCGACGGAGAGCACATTGAGGCCGGCGCCGCTGTCGATGAGCGTCTTGGTGACGGACACATGGCAGATGGTGGTCGTGCAAAGCATTGGGAGCGCACCCGAGCCGATGGTAGAGGCGGGATGATCCCCTGAGTCGAAGGTGAGGTCGGCCTCGGGCGCGGCCCTGCCCGGCGGAGCCCCCGGACGCTTGGAAGCGGCGCTGATCCGGCGAAAGAATGGCTTGACGTGACGATCCGAGCGGTGCATGCGAGCCGCCGAGGAGGGCCGCAACCGCGCGGTGCGCCGGCGTCGCATAGCGTGCGGCGAAGAGGCCGCTGTCGGGGGTTTGGTGCAACATATGCCAACGGATGGCTTATCATGGTGGGGGCGAGTAGAACATCGCCGGTGCCTGGAAACGGGATGAGGCGAAGACATGCACGCCGGCGAATCTTACCCAGCGTCAGGGCTCTCCAAGGAGATAATACCCCTACTGCTGCTCTGCGGGGTCTCCGCATGATCAGTATGGCAAGGTGTTTACACGGTTGCTCCTTGAGCTGTTTCTAGGAGGTAGGAGAGGGCAAGGCTAGCTCTCTCCCTTCTATATGATCTGGTCTAGAGCTAATGGGTTCCAACCCTTTACATGGGTGCCCTAGGGGTTTATATAGGCCTACCCCCCAGGGGTACAATGGTAATCCGGCTGGATGCGGGCCCAGCCGTAAGTGCCTCTGGCCTCCGTCTTCTCTGTCGACCGCTAGGGCCCGCCGACTGGTGGGCCCCGCCGACTTGCCTGGTACGGAGCCGAAAGGCCGCGTCCGCCGCGGGCGGGTCTTGCTGGCTGCTGATTACTGTAGCTGTGCTTCTGATGACGCGGGCTTGACCAGGAGGTCGTGGCGATAGCCCCGCCGCCTGGCGGGCAATCACTATTGCCACTCTCCATCACATCTCGTTTAATGGCGCGTGGGCCCCGGGGAGGGCTCGGCCGACTCCCAGGGGCTGACTGCCGACGGACCTGACTGGTGGTCCTCTTGCCATCTCCTGGGGTCTCACTGACTGGTGGGACCCGCTGCCTCTGGGCCGTACAGACAAGCCGTCGTGGGTGCAGGATTCGGTCCTGCGGTGCTGATGTTTGGGCTGGCATGGCTATAGTGCCACGCCGCACGGAGATCTTCCGGGGTACGGCGTGCTATGGCCATGCCTGCCCTTGGTAAGGGGCAGGAGCGGGCTTCATTGTTGCCACTCCCCTGCCCCATCCCACTTGATGAGGTCATGAGGGGTGTGGGAGTCGCAGGCTGACTCCCCAAAGCCGGCTTCTATAGAAGTCGCCAATCAGGAGTCGGCTTTCCCTGAAGCCGTCCCTGGGACTCGGCCGTGAGTGGTCAGTCGGCTCTTCGTCCTGGGTCTTGAGGGGCGCAGCCTGCCCCGATGTCTTGAAAGGTTCTGGGGCTCAGGTTGGCCTACCCGTGGCCCATTACTCTGACAGTAGTCCCCGGAGCTGGTGAGGCGCCGCGGACGATCGGCCGAGAAGCCTCAGCAGTTTCTCTTTCCGGGTGCTCAACACATGGTCTTTGATTGACTTCTCCCGGGCCGACTAGAAGGAGTTGGACTCGCTCAATTCGGACTTGCTCGATATTTCGAACGTCGCGGCGGGATCGAAGTAGCATGCTAGCTAAGCCTCTAGGCCACCGCCCGCTCTAGGCATGTTATGCGATGACACGTGGCTGGGCTGTCCTGCCAGCCTACGCGCGCGACGGGACAGGCCCATAGGCGGGGCCCGCCACTACCGCGCCTCGGCGCCCGAGCGGATCTGCTGCGGCCCCGGTGGACGGTTGGGATTCCCGTGGGGTTACTGCGCGCAGTAACTTTATCGTGGAACGTGGGGGACGTGGGGCCGTGGGCGCAGTAAATCCCCACGTCCGCCCCCTCGGCTTCGCAGCCCACGAGGCTATAAGTAGGGGGAAGAGGGGGGCACGCGCGCCCCTCCTTCCCACTACTCCTTGCTCTCTTCCTTCTCACTGCTCCTCGCTCTCCTCCCTCTTCTTCTTCTTCGCTTCGCCGCGCGCCCAAGCTCCGGCGAACGCCGCGGCGATCAGCTCGCGATGAGTTCTTCCTCCACTGCCGCGCCTCCCCCGGTGCGCTCCGGCACTTCGGACGGTTCCGAAGTCCACGACGACCACATCGAGTTCTTCCACAGGACTCGTCGGCTCCCCGGCGAGGATCACGTACGGGTGCGCCTTGTGCCGAAGGGGGAGATCACCCCCATGCCGCAGGAGGGCGAGCGGGTCATCTTCCGCTCGCACTGCTTGTGCGGGTTGGGGCTTCCAGTGAGCAGTTTCTTCCGATCCTTCCTGGAGTTCTACGGCCTCCAGCCGCACCACCTCACCCCCAACACAGTGGTGCTGCTGTCTGCCTTCGTGGCCTTGTGCGAAGGCTTCCTCGGAGTCCTTCCCACCCTCGAGCTCTGGGGGGAGTTCTTCTTCTCCAAGATCGGCACCCAGGCTGCGGGCGTGCCGGCTCAGTGCAGCGCTTTCATCGCCGTGCGAAGGTCGAGGGCCGACAAACCCTTCCCCTCCATCTCGCTGATAAAGTCGGTGAAGATGTGGCAGAGATCCTACTTCTACGTCAGGAGCGTCTCCGCGAGGGGGGACTGGGTCAACTTGCCGGCTTTCGAAGCGGAGGCTGGGCGACTGCGCAACTGGTCGTACCGCGCCAAGTCGCTGACGCCTGCGGGAGCCGGCGCCATCGCGCGACTCCAAGTGCTGACGCAGTCGGAGGGTTTGACTGGTCCGGACCTACTGGCCGCCTTCGTGGCGCGCCGAGTTATCCCACTCCAAGGCCGCCCCCACATGATATGCCAGATGAGCGGGCACCGCGACCCGAGTCAGATGTGCACCAAGGACATGCCTCACGAGGAGGTGGCCTTCATGGTGAACTACCTCTCGGACAACAAGCTCCTGGAGGATTGGCGGTTCGGCAAGGAGCCGTACTCCCGCGCCAACCCCCCTCCCGTGGTAAGTTGCCCTTCCTTTGTTTCTTTGGATTGTCTTTTCTCTTGCCGAGTTTGTTTTGACCAGTCAGCTTTGGACAGAATCCCTTCCTCCATTCACTAGCCGGCACCTCGGGGCCAGCCCGCGAATTCCTCGCCGATCGGGCAGAGAGCGACGTCGACGACCCCGATCTGGGGGCGGCGGCTCTAGGGGACGACGCCGAGGGAGGAGGAGGAACAGCAGGCGACTTCAGGCCTTCGGCCACTTTCGCCGACTGGCCTGATGATGACACCGAGGGGGAAGTCGCCCCCCGCCATCGGCCAGGAGCCAGCTAGCCTGGCGCGGGCTCTTCTGCCGCGCCGGGTGCTCCAGGCGGCGGGAAGAAGCGCAGGGCCGTGCCGACCTTGTTCGGCAGTCTGCCAAAGAAACCCAAGGGTTCGGCTACGGCGACCCGGCGGGACGAGGTGGCCGCGAAGGCCATCCGCTTCCGTAAGGAAGTGAAGAAGCCGCCATTGGTCTCCGCGTGAGTATCCTGCCTCAATGCTTTATTCTTTCTTTGTGACTTTGTCTGAGTTTTTGCTTGTCCCCCTTGCTTCAGGGCTCCCCTCACTCTTGAGAGGGTCACCGCCGCCTCCGTCATGGGGTCAGCGGAGACGTCCACCACCACTCGGCGGATTGACCCCGCTGCTGACCTCCGGGAGGCGACAGAGCGGAATGCACAGGAGAAGCGCAATTAAGAAGAGGCCGTTCGCCTGGAGAAGGCGGAGGCCGACAGGGCGGAGGCCTCCGCCAAGAAAAAACTGGCAGAGGCCGAAGCCGCCGCCGCGACGAAGCGGCAGGCTGAGGAAGCCGCACGCCGCCAATCGGCGGTGTTTGTCACCCCGTTGAACTCTGCGCCGCCGCCTCCGGAGTTCTCGGGGCAGACTGGAGAAGCCGGCAGGGAGAACCCCGTCGTGGAGAGGGAAGGCGGCGACCCCTCTACTCCGAACGTGAACGTTCCGCCGCCGCCTCCGCTGCCATCTGAAGGCGCACAAGGCAGGCAGCCAGCGGACCCTCCGGTGCCGCCGACCGAAGATGAGGCCGTGGCGAGGCTACTCCTCCAAGTCAGCTCGCCAACGCGCCGCCGTCTGGAGAAGGCGACTTCGGCACCCCGCCCCCTGGAAGCCGGCACCACCAGCTCGGCGATCCCAGACGCCGAAGCGACGAGTGCCGCGCCCATTGGGTGGGTGCGAGGAGGCGGCACAGGGCCGCTGAACCAGGCGCTCTTGGACGTCCAGGAGAAGCTTCGTGCTAAGGGCGACGCTCTCCAGAGTTGCACCAAGGCGTTCCTGGCGTCGCGGGTAGCCGTTCGGGTAATTTTTTTCCTTTGGTTTTTGTTTTCTTGTTCCTCTCTCTAGGGGTGCGCTAGTGCACCCACTGGGTGTATTCCCCGAGTTTCAGGCTGGCTGCTGAGCAGGCAGCCCGGAACTCCAATTGATGAACTCTGGGTATTAACTTTTTGTCTGAAACGTCCGTCGCAGGATTACCACAACCTCCGCGTCACTGCCTTCAACCGTAACATTGAAGAGCTGGACAAGCGGACCGCCGATCTGTCGGAGAGCCGGAGTAAGTCCTTTTCCTTCTTCGCGGGGGCACGCTGGCGCACCCGCGGGCTGTAGTCCCCGAGATTCGGGCCGACTGCTGAGCAGTCGGGCCGGATCTCCCTGGCGACCTTCTGATGACATAACGCCTTCTTTCTTTCTTCTTCTCAGGGGCCAACGCTGCTCTTCAACAGCAGCTAAGCGACGCCAACTCCGCTTTGCATGCCAAAGAGTTGGAGTGCAGCAAGCTCGCCACGGAGATCGATCTGCTGGCCACTCAATTGGCAAAGCAGAAGGAGCTACTTGTGAAGACGCAGAGGGAGGCGGAGGAGACGGAAACCACCCTCCTGGCTGAGTTTGCGAACGAGCGCTCCTCCTGGTATGACAAGGAGGCGATGCTGGCCTCCGGCTTCCATGAGATTGAAGACATCGTTGATGGTGGGTTTCTTTACTTTCTTCGAGCTGCGGATTTAAGTCGCGCCGACTCCTAGCTTTTGACTTGCTTCTTCGTTTCTTCCTGTCTTTGCAAACTTCTTTCCTGGGCAGTCGCGGGCCGCCATCCAAGCCATCGAGGCTGACCGTGAAGGTCGGAGGGCGGAGGGTGCAGATATTGCCGCCGATGCCCCCCGAACTCTTGATGAGCACATCCTGAGCATCGAGGCTCGCCTTCGGTCGGCTCACCGGATGCTGCGCCGGCTTCAGCGTGTTGGTGCCCAGGCGATTGCCGCCCTGTGGCTGGACATGCAGGCTCTGTGCACCCCCAGCCTGACGGCCGATTGGCTAGAGGTCGCGGCTGGTTGTCTTGAGGCCTGGAAGGGCTCTTCGGCCCAAGCTGGAGCGCGCCGGGCCTTGGAGTTCATCAAGGCATGGTATCCAGGGCTGGATCTAGACCGGCTGGCCAAGCTTCGGTCGGAGGCCCAGCCGGAGCTGGCAGCTACGGAAGACGCCCTCGTCAAGCATGCTGCAGCGATCGCCGAGTACACCGACACCAGCATATTCGTCGCCGAGCGGTCTGAAGACGGCGAGGATGTACCGCCGGAGTGGTTCGGGGTGAACCCAGACTATGGCGAGGACTCAGCGGAGGTGATTGGCTCCAGCGTCGAGGAAGAAGGCGAGGCGGAGGACGGAGGCGAGACGGAGGCACCAGAAGACGAAGCAGACGGCCAGCCTCAGCTCGACCGCGCCTCCAGCAACAAGCCGCGTGCGACCGACCCGACTGCCACCGGAGGCGATCAAGCCGAGACTAGCCAGCTGGCCGCCCCGACGCCTGATGCTGCCGCCTCCTCCGACCCTCCGAATCCGTCTGCTGCTTCCTAAGCTGCCGCTTTATTTTATCTGCTTCACTAGTCTTTGAAGAACTTGTTAATTTGCACAATTCCACCCGCGGGGTGTATTTTGAACTTCTGCTCGAAGATTCGTCCAAGGGCCTATGTTATGTAAATATATTTATCTGAGTTCTATCTCTTCTTGCTCATTGCTCTTCTGGCTTTTTTCCTTTGCCGCTTTCTCTTAGTTGCCTGCCTTGCCAATCGGACAGCCGCTCTGCGGATTGTCGCTGGATCAAATGCTTGGCTACTTTGAGAAGGCAAGTACTTTAGCCCCTTTTTAAGAGTTTCTGAGCAAGTTGAATAGAAGGCGGCAATCCGAATATTCGAGAGTCGATTTGCGAAAAGGCTGGAAGCCGTCTTGAGCTATGTTTTATGCTTTGAGTCCTTAACCATTTTTCATGCGAATGCCCATTCTACCTTACCTCTGCCCACCGTACAGTCGCTCTGCGAGCTGCGGCTTCTGACAGAAGACGGTTTAGGTGTTACACACTACTTGGCCGGCTGTAGGAAGCATTTCATAGTGCAAGGCGGCAAGTCCCCGGGCCGACTTGTCGAGCCCGGTGCCAAGCGGTATGACAAAGAGTAACATACTTGTAGGCATAATTTTTATCATACAGACAAAAGAGGGCAGTCCCCGAGCTCCTCTCGGGGCCCCCGAAGTCTTGGTACTTTAATACAAAAGGTGGCATGGTACATACTGCATCAACTGTAAAATCTTCGGAGGAGATTTGCATTCCATGGCCACTCTGTCTCCTTGCCGGAGTTGTCCCTCTTGCATGCTCGGGGCTTCTGAGCGTCAATCAGGTAGTAGGAGTTGTTGCCCAGTACTTTGCTGATGATGAAAGGGCCTTCCCAAGGCGTTGACAGCTTGTGCTGGCCAGCTGTTCGATGGATCAGCCGGAGCACAAGGTCGCCTTCTTGGAAAGATCTTGGCCTGACCTTCCTATTGTGGTATAGGCGCAGGCTCTGCTGGTAGATGCTGGACCGGCTGAGTGCCAACAGCCGGCCCTCTTCCAGCAAATCAACGTCGTCTTGTCGTGCTTCCTCTGCTTCCTCCTCGGTGTACATGGTGACTCGTGGGGAGTCGAACTCTATGTCCCTTGGGATGATGGCTTCGGCACCATAGACGAGGAAGAAAGGCGTGAAGCCGATTGACTTATTTGGAGTCGTGCGCAGACTCCAGAGGACGGCTGGTAGCTCATCGAGCCAGCAGCCAGCCAAGCGCTCCAGAGGCTCAATCAGCCGGGGCTTGATGCCGGACAGGATGAGGCCGTTTGCTCGCTCCACCTGGCCGTTTGACTGTGGATGGGCGATGGACGCTAGGTCCAGTCGGATGCCCTGTGTTGCGCAGAAACGGGCCAAGGCACCTTTGGTGAAATTTGTGCCGTTGTCAGTGATGACGCTGTGTGGTATGCCGTACCGAATTGTGATATCGGCGATGAAAGTCACGACAGTTGGACCATTCAGCTTCTTGATTGGCTTCGCTTCTATCCACTTGGTGAACTTGTCCACTGCAACAAGTAAGTGAGTTAAGCCACCTCATGCTGTCTTGAATGGTCCCACCATGTCTAGACCCCAAACTGTGAAAGGCCAGGCAATGGGGATGGTCTTGAGTGTAGAAGCTGGCTGGTGTGGCTTGGAGCTGAACTTCTGGCACCCTTTGCATTTTTGAACCAACTCCTTGGCCTCTTCCAAGGGAGTTGGCCAGAAGAAACCGTGTCGAAAGGCTTTGGCGACGAGTGCTCTTGAAGCCGCATGGTGGCCGCACTCGCCTTGATGGATGTCTTTGAGAATCGCTTGGCCTTGCTCTGCCTCTACGCAGTGCTGGTAGACACCAGTGACGCTGCGCCTGACCAGCTCTCTGTTGACTATGGTGTAGGCTGCTGCCCGGCGTTGTACTTGCCGAGCTGAGGTCTCATCAGTCGGCAGCTCTTTGTTCACCAGGAACTTGAGGATGGGCTGGTCCCATGAGGGTGCTGCTATTTCTTCGACTGCCCGAACTGCGACTTGGACGAGGGCGGTTGGGCTGGGAGGCGGCGGGTTGGAGTCAACAACCGCTTACTGGGTTCATGAAGTCCCCAGGCCGACTGGCGCGGCCCTTGGACCAAGTTCTAGAGTCTTCGAGTCCGCCGCCTCGGTCCCCGGGCCGGGTTCGACTGTGCCGGCTTTGGAGTCATCCGCCAAAATCCCCGTACCGATTGTCGGAGCTCTGGAGTCGGATCCGATGTCTTCAGGAGGAGCCGGCACAAAAATGGAGTCTGATTCTGGTGAAGGCTTGACAGACGGCTTGAGGAGGCGTTGAAGGGCGACGCCAGATGGTATTGCTTGGCGGGTAGAGACGATTCGTGCCAAGGCATCTGTTTGGTCGTTATCGTTTCTTGGCACATGGAGGAACTCGCACCCTTCGAAATACCCGCTGAGCTGCTGCACGAGGAAACGGTAACTCGCCATGTTTGCGTCTTTCGCGTCCCAGTCACCAGATGATTGCTGGACCACTAAGTCCGAGTTGCCATAACACAAGATCCAGCGGATGCCAAGTTCTTTGGCAAGCCGGAGCCCGTGAATGAGCGCCTCATAATCGGTGACGTTGTTGGAGGCGGCGAAATGGATTTGTAATGCGTATTTGAGATTGTCGCCATTAGGAGAGGTGAGGACGACGCCGGTCCCAAGCCGGTGCGCATCTTGGAGCCGTCGAAATGCATCCGCCAATGGGTGGAGTCAGGAGCTGGAGGTAGGTACTGGGTCTCGGCCCAGTCGACGAGGAAGTCGGCCAGTGCTTGTGACTTGATAGTGGTGCGGGGCTGGTAGTGGATGCTGTAGGGAGCTAGCTCTATGGCCCACTTGGCCACTCAGCCAGAAGCATCTCGACTACCAATGATCTCGGCAATTGGGGCCGTGCAGACCACCGTAATTGGATGCTCTTGAAAGTAAGGCTTCAATTTCTTGGCAGTAAAGTGCACGCCGTAGCACATCTTCTGGTAGTGGGGGTAGTTCTGCTTGGAGGTCGATAGTACCTCGCTCAGGTAATACACCGGTCTCTGGATAGGTAGCGCCTTGCCTTCCTCCTTGCGTTCCACTACAATGACTGTGCTGACTACTCGGCTGGTGGCGGCGATGTATAGGAGCATAGGTTCCTTTGGAGTCGGAGCCGCCAGGACCAGTGGAGTAGTTAGCATCTTCTTCAACTAGAGAAAAGCTCCGTCTGCCTTATGGTTCCACTCGAAAAAAGTGGTCTTCTTCATGAGTTGGTATAAGGGGAGAGCTTTCTCGCCCAGCCGACTGATGAATCGGCTGATGGATGCCAAACAGCCGGTGAACTTTTGCACATCCAACACTCGGCTGGGTACCTCCATTCTCTCAATGGCCTTGATTTTTACTGGGTTGCATTCTATGCCGCGTTCAGAGACCAGGAAGCCAAGGAGCTGGCCGGCTGGTACTCCGAAGACACACTTCTCGGGGTTGAGCTTGATCTGGAATCGGCGCAGGTTCTCAAAAGTCTCATTGAGGTCTTCCAGCAGTGTTCCACGCTTTTCCGTCCTCACCACCACGTCATCCACGTAGACGTGGGCGTTCCTGCCGAGCTACTTGAGGAGGCACTTCTGCATGCAACGCTGAAAGGTGGGCCGGCATTCCTTAAGACGAACGTCATGGTGAGGTAGCAGAAGGCTCCAAACGGTGTGATGAAGGCGGTCTTCAGTCTGTCAGCCGGGTTCAGCTTGATCTGGTGATATCCTGAGTATGCATCCAAAAAACTCAACAGCTCGCATCCGGCTGTGGAGTCTATCACCTGATCGATTCTTGGTAGAGCAAATGGGTCCTTGGGGCAGGCCTTGTTGAGGCTCGTGTAGTCAATACACATTCACCACTGCTTGTTCTTCTTCAGTACCAGGACCGGATTTGCTAGCCATTCCGGAAAGAACACTTCCATAATGAAGCCGGCTGCTAGGAGTTGGGCTATCTCTTCTCTGACAACTCTTCTCTTCTCTTCTGGTAGGTGGCGCAGGGGCTTCCTGACCGACTTTGCATCAGATTGGACATGTAACTTGTGCTCGGCGAATTCCGTCGGTACACCTGGCATGTCTTTGGGGGACCATGCGAAGATGTCCCGATTCTCATGGAGGAAATCGACAAGCTCGCCTTCCTATTTGCTGTCGAGGTTTGCACCTAAAATAGCGTACCTCTCTGGGTGCTCCGGATCCAAGGGTATCTTCTTTGTCTCTGTGGCCGGCTTGAACGAACCCTCAGCCTCCGACTCTATTGGTTTGGGCGATACCTCAGGCTGCTTGCCGGCCATCGCCACAACTCGCTCAAGGAGCCGCTTCTCGGCCGCGATTACTAGGGACTCGGCCAGCCGACTGCTCTCAGCCGCGCAACCAAACGACTTCCGGTAGTCGCCAGCCACAGTCAGAATTCCCCTGGAACTGGGCATCTTCATCTTGAGGTAGGCGTAGTGGGGGACCGCCAAGAATTTGGCCAAGGCGGGTCGGCCAAGTAGCGCATGGTATGGGCTCTCAAGGTTCACCACCTCAAACCAAACAGACTCTCTACGGAAGTGATCTTTGTCTCCAAAGAGAACGTCCATCAGGATCTTGCCGATTGGCGAGCAGGAAAGCCCAGGAACAATGTCGTGGAACACAGTTTGGCTGTTCTGAAGCTGTCTTTGCTTGATTCCTAACTTCTCCATGGTGTCCTTGTACAGGATATTGATGCTGCTGCCTCCGTCTATCAGAACTCACGAGAAAAGCGCAGCTCGTCTATCCATAGCAAAGATGGCGTCCAAGACCAAGGCATAGGAGCCCGGACTCGGCATCACCTCTGGGTGGTCAGCCCTGCTCCAGCTGATGGGCTTTTCGGACCAGTGCATGAACTCTAGCGTTTCTGATGCCACCGCATTCACCTCTTGTCACTGCAGCCGCCTGCTGCGTTGATCATCAGCCACACTGGTGAACACCATGTAGGCTCCGTGCTCTTCAGGGTATTCGTCTTGTACCGCGCCGACTAGCCTGATAGCCGGCTGCTGGGGCGGCGGCGGAGGCGGCTGCCCAGCAGGCGGGGGAGGCAGGTGGCCGTCTCCCTTGGTGATCCTGGTGAGCCAGTGGCACTTCCGGGTGGTGTGATTCGACGGCTTCGCGCCGCTATGGAACTTGCAAGGTCCATCCAAGGTCTGCTCATAGGAGAAGACCGGCAACCAGTTTGGCTTGCCGCCTTTCTGTCGCTTGGGAGGAGGCTGCTCATCTGGCTGCTGGGCTTCAACGGTCGCGACTTGCCGGCTGCTGGAAGCCGGCTGCGGGGCCTTGCGCTTGTGGTCGCCCTACTGTTGTCGCCGGTTGGTGTCTGTCGCCGGAGTTCTTGGAGCTTGAGGAGCCACTTTGCTAGTTGTGCTGATTTGAATCTCCGCCTTCATGGAGGTGTCGGCCATGGCGTACTTGTCCGCTATGATCAGCAGCTCGTCGAGGGTTTCTGGCTCGTCGCAGAGGAGCTTGTGCTTGAGGAGGGTGCCTTCTCTGCACCCGGCTGTGAAGTACTCGATGGCCTGCACCTCATGCACGCCCTCACAGGAGTTCCAAAGCTCGGCCCAACGCGTGAGGTAATCGCGAGTTGAGTCATCGGGGCCTTGCACGCACAAGGAGAGCTGACGAGGCTTGGGAGGACGCTTGTACGTGCTGGTGAAGTTGTGGACGAATGCTTCGATGAAGTCGACCCAGCTGATGATGGTGCGGGGCTTTAGGCTGTTCAGCCATGTCCGGGCTGTGCCCTGGAGCATGAGCGGAACGTACTTTACGGCGACGCGCTTGTTGCCATTCGCTATGCTGACAGCCGTGGAGTAGTCGACTAGCCAGTCTTCCGTCTTCACAGAGCCGGTATACTTGGGTGTATCTCTTGGGAGCGTGAACCCTCTGGGAAAGGGCTCGTCCCGAATGCGGGGCCCGAAACAAGGCGGACCCAACTCGTCTTCTTCTTCCAGCGCTAAGGATCGGTGAAATCTGTCGATCCGGTGGCGGGCGTCATTCTCTCCAACTCCCTCTCGGCGGCCAAGGCGGTTGCCGAGAGTCGGATGGTCAACAGGCGGCTGGGAGACTCACCTCTCCTTGCGGGGAGGGGGAGGCGGACAGTCGTCCCGTCGTTCCACTGCTCTCGAGCGGCCGTCTCGGTCGCGCTCTATGGTAATGCGAGTCCGACTGTGGCTGGCAGCCGGCTCCCTATCCCTTCTTCCTCGGGTGCCGCCAGTCGGCGTCCGAGACGTCGCGCCTTGATCTCGGTGAAGGTCGCCGTTGGGCCGCTACGGCGCCTCCGTGCGGCAGCTGGCCTCGTTCTGCACGGCGGCCGCGTCAAGGAGCCGCTGGACTCGCTCCATCATCAGGTGGTGCTCTTCGCCCTCGAAATTGTCCAGCTCATCCGCCGCTGCCTGGGCGGCTTGGATGTTCTCCGCTGGTGTAGCGTACACAGGGCGGCTTGCCCCAAACAGGTTGGCGATGGCTACGTCGCGCTGCCGGACCGTGCCAAGGCGGCTGGGCCCCGCTGGGGCCGGCGAGCCGCCGACGGCGCGATCCATCTCCCGCTGGTAGGCTTCTGACAAGCGTCTCATGCTGGCCAGCTTCTTCGCACCTTCAACGAGCTGAAGGCGGTGCGCCTGCAACATCTCTGCGTCAGTGTCTTCCGGAATGGGTACAGTTAGGTCTTGCAGCGCCACGCCGAGTGAGTCGTGCGCTCCTCTGCCGAGGAGCTCGTCATGACTGATGACGAGCACCTCGATGACGGTGCTTCCGTTGCTCTCCGCGCAAGGGAGAGGTTCATCGTAGACCACCACGTTGGTGGGGAACGCGTCGAGCGACGCGGTGTCGGAGTCGACCAGCATCGGGTCGGTGGAGCCCACAGACTCCAAGTCTACGGCAGGCTCGCCGGAAACGTGGAGTTGATCGAGGAGGCCCACGAGGAGGCTCTCGGGGCCGCCCGTGCCTGCGTTGGATGCAGGTTCATTGGAGAGGCGGACCTCGCCGACAAGTTCGGCCAGGCAGTTGGCTGCGCAGGCGATCTCAACGCCGCTTAGTGCGTCGGCGCAAACTCCATCTGGCGTGCCTGGCTGGCTGCGCTCGCTAGGGAGAAAAAGGGTTCACGTCCAGAACAGGTCTCCGGACGGCGGTGCACCAGGCCCCACGGTGGGCGCCAAATGTCGGGGGTTTGGTGCGACATATGCCAACGGATGGCTTATCATGGTGGGGGCGAGTAGAACGTCGCCGGTCCTTGGAAACGGGATGAGGCGAAGACATGCACGCCGGCGAATCTTACCCAGCTTCCGGGCTCTCCGAGGAGATAATACCCCTACTGCTGCTCTGCGGGGTCTCCGCATGATCAATATGGCAAGGTGTTTACACGGTTGCTCCTTGAGCTGTTTCTAGGAGGTAGGAGAGGGCAAGGCTAGCTCTCTCCCTTCTATATGATCTGGTCTAGAGCTAACGGGTTCCAACCCTTTACATGGGTGCCCTGGGGGTTTATATAGGCCTACCCCCAGGGGTACAATGGTAATCCGGCTGGACGCGGGCCCAGCCGTCAGTGCCTCTGGCCTCCGTCTTCTCTGCCGACCGCTGGGGCCCGCCGACTGGCGGGCCCCGCCAACTTCCCTGGTACAGAGCCGACAAGCCGCGGCCGCCGCGGGCAGGTCTTGCTGGTTGCTGATTACTGTAGCCGTGCTTCTGATGACGCGGGCTTGACTAGGAGGTCGTGGCGACAGCCCCGCCGCCTGGCGGGCGATCACTATTGCCACTCTCCATCACATCTCGATTAATGGCGCGTGGGCCCCCGGTGAGGGCTCGGCCGACTCCCCGGGGCTGACTCCCGACGGACCTGACTGGTGGTCCTCTTGCCGTCTCCTAGGGTCTCACTGACTGGTGGGACCCGCTGCCTCTGGGCCGTACAGACAAGCCGTCGTGGGTGCAGGATTCAGTCCTGCGGTGCTGATGTCAGGGCCGGCATGGCTACACTGCCACGCCGCACGGAGATCTTCCGGGGTACGGCGTGCTGTGGCCATGCCTGCCCTTGGTAAGGGGCAGGAGCGGGCTTCATTGTTGCCACTCCCCTGCGCCGTCCCACTTGATGAGGTCGTGAGGGGTGTTGGAGTCGCAGGCTGACTCCCCAAAGCCGGCTTCTCTGGAAGTCGCCAATCAGGAGTCGGCTTTCCCTGAAGCCGTCCCTGGGACTCGGCCGTGAGTGGTCAGTCGTCCCTCTTGCCTTTGACTTCTCGAAGGCGGCTCTTCATCCTGGGGTCTTGAGGGGCGCAGCCTGCCCCGATGTCTTGAAAGGTTCTGGGGCTCAGGTTGGCCTACCCGTGGCCTATTACTCCGACAGCCGCGCAACTCCTCCCAAAATGCCACCGTGGATCCGGGGAGGTTGAGCAGCCAGGCGCAGTGTGCCAGTGAGAGCCATGGGAAGCCAGCTGGCCATGACCTTGTCGTCGCCCCCGGCCTTAAGTACGGCCTCCTCATACGCCAGCAAGAAAGCCGTCAGGGTCCGCCACACCGTCGTAGCGCGACGGCATCTCCGGCTTGAACTTGGGCGGCCACTGCACCTGCCGCAGGGCGGGGGCCAAGGCTAGGAGCCCCCTGGCCCCGCCGTCGGCACCGATCGTCAGAGCTGGGAGCAAGACGCCTGCCATGAGGGCGAAGCGAGGTGGCGGCAGAGCGTCGATCGACGGAAGGAAAACTCCGGTGCTCCCCCTACCTCGCGCGCCAAATGTCGGATGTCAGGTTCTGGCAAAACCCTCAAGGTTCGAACACTGGGGGGCGCGGAAGATGTCCTCCTACCGATCCACATCCTAGCTTTGCTAAGATCTCAAGGGCTAACTCGTCGAACTCGCAACACAAAGGACACAAGATTTATACTAGTTCGGGCCACCGTCGAGGCGTAATACCCTACTCCAGTGTGGTGTGGTGGATTGCCTCTTGGGCTAAGGATGAATAGTACAAGGGGAAGAACATCCTCCTAAAGCGAGGTGTTCTTGTCCTTGGTGGGTGTGAGGATGGGCTGGCCCCAATCCAAGATGAGGTTGATCCCTTTCTATGGTGGTGGCTAGTCCTATTTATAGAGGCCCTGGCCCTCTCCCAAAATATTGAGCGGGAAGGGTGCCAACAACGGCCAATTCGAAAGGGGACAACTAGTACAGCTTATCCTGACAAAAGCAGTCTTCGCCTGCAAAAGGCTCTGGTGGTGACGCCGCCTTGGGCTCCATGGTGACCTCCGTCTTGCCGTCCTGCTGGTCTTGGTCTCGTTGCACCGATATGGAAACCTTTGCTTGACGCCTCGGTACTCCGCACCTGCGCTTGCTTCCTTAGCACCAAAGAGGAAACAAGGACACTGTGCTTGCTGGCGCCCGCCTGGCCTTGGTCGTCATGGCTCACGTCATCGGAACCTCGCGAGGTTTGCCTGCCTTGATCTCTCCGCCCCTCGCGAGCCAGCCTGGTGAGGCCGCTCCTGAGGAGGTATTGTGTCATCTACCTCGCGAGGGTCTTAAGCCCTTGCTGGTGAAGATGGGTCGTACGGGCCCGCTCGCAGAGCCACGTCATGGGTCGCAGGCAGGCAAGTCTGGGGACCCCCGTTCCTAGAACGCCGACAAGTTCCTTTGATGAAAAGAATGATTTCAGTGATGTTATTATAAATTCTATTAATGTCAATTGTGCCGATAATATGCAAAACCCTAAGGTTGGGGATGCTAGTTTTGCTATGTCCTCTACTTGTTGTAATGATCATGATTGGGGTGATTCTTCTTTTGATCTTGAAAATTTATTTAAGCCCCATGATGAATATGAGATTGATAATAATGCTTGCAATAATATTGAAAGTGGGTTTGGAAGAGTGTCAATTTTAGATCCCACATATTTGGAGAATGTTCAATCTTAAGAAGTTTTTGATAAAAGTGGGTTTGGAGAGGTCATGACTTTAGTTAATGATATTCGCACTATTTTGGAAGAGTGTCAACTTCGCATGCATGTGGATCATGTAGAGAAAATTTTATGTGATAGCTATATTATTGAATTTGATTATGATCCCACATGTAATTATTACGAGAGAGGAAAATATGGTTGTAGAAATTTTCATGTCACTAAATTACCTCTCGTTATTTTGAGATTGCTATTGTTTCTTTCCTCTTCCTCGCATATGCTAGTTTTTGCTTGCTATGATAATTTGTTTGCTTATAAAATGCCTATGCATAGGAAGTATGTTAGACTTATATGTGTTTGTCATGTGTTTTGTGATGCTCTCTTTCTGCTTCAATTCTTGTCATTGATGTGAGCATCATTGAAATCTCAATGCCAAGCTAGGGGCGTTAAACGATAACGCTTGTTGGGAGGCAACCAAATTTTATTTTTGTTTCTTGCTTTTTGTTACTGTTTAGTAATAAATAATTCATCTAGCTTCTGTTTAGATGTTGTTTTATGCTTTTAATTAGTGTTTGTGCCAAGTAGAACCTTTGGGAAGACTTGGGGGAAGTCTTTGTCATCTTTCTGTAAAAAAACAGAAACTTTAGCGCTCACAAGATTTGCTGCCATTTTTTACTGGAGAGTGTGATTAGGTTGATTCTTTTTGAAGATGATTAATAGACAAATTCCTCACGTCCACCAATTTATTTCAGAATTTTTGGGGTTACAGAAGTAGTCAAAACCTACAGATTACTCCAGACTGTTCTGTTTTTCGTGTGTTGTTTGCTTATTTTGATGAATCTATGGCTTGTATCGGGGGTATGAAGAAATTGGAATACAGTAGGTTTAAAACAAATATAAATAAATAATCAGTTCATTATAGTATCTGAAGTGGTGGTTTGTTTTCTTATACTAACGTAGCTCATGAGATTTTCTGTTGAGTTTTGTGTTGTGAAGTTTTCAAGTTTTGGGTAATGATTTGATGGATTATGGAATAAGGAGTGGCAAGAGCGTAAGCTTGGGGATTCCCAAGGAAACCCAAGGTAAAATTCAAGGGCAACCAAAAGCCTAAGCTTGGAGATGCCCCGAAAGGCATCCCCTCTTTAGTCTTCGTCCATCGGTAACTTTACTTGATGCTATATTTTTATTCACCACATGGTATGTGTTTTGCTTGGAGGCTCTTGTATGATTTGAGTCTTTGCTTTTTAGTTTACCACAATCATCCTTGCCGTAAACACCTTTTGGGAGAGACACACATGAATCGGAATTTATTACAATACTCTATGTGCTTCACTTATATCTTTTGAGCTAGATAATTTTGCTGTAGTGCTTCACTTATATATTTTTAGAGCGTGGTGGTGGTTTTACTTTATAGGAATTATTGATCTCTCATGCTTCACTTATATCATTTTTAGAGTCCTCTAGAACAGCATGGTAGTTTGCTTTGGCTATAAAATTATTCCTAATATGATAGGCATCCAGGATGGGTATAATAAACACTATTATAAAAAGTGCATTGAATACTATGAGAAGTTTGATACTTGATGATTGTTTTGAGATATGAAGATTGTAATATTAGAGTCATGCTAGTTGAGTAGTTGTGAATTTGAGAAATACTTGTGTTAAAGTTTGTGATTCCCGTAGCATGCATGTATGGTGAACCGTTATGTGATGAAGTCGGAGCATGATTTATTTATTGATTGTCTTCCTTATGAGTGGCGGTCGGGGACGAGCGATGGTCTTTTCCTACCAATCTATCCCCCTAGGAGCATGCGCATAGTACTTTGTTTCGATAACTAATAATATTTTGCAATAAGTATGTGAGTTCTTTATGACTATTGTTGAGTCCATGGATTATACGCACTCTCACCCTTCCACCATTGCTAGCCTCTCTAGTACCACTCAACTTTCGCCGGTACCATCAAATCATATACCTTCCTCAAAACAGCCACCATACCTACCTATTATGGCATTTCCATAGCCATTCCGAGATATATTGCCATGCAACTTACCACTGTTCCGTTTGTTATGACACGCTTTATCATCGTCATATTGCTTTGCATGATCATGTAGTTGACATCGTATTTGTGACAAAGCCACCTTTATAATTCTTTCATACATGTCACTCATGAGTCATTGCATATCCAGGTACACCGCCAGAGGTATTCACATAGAGTCATATTTTGTTCTAAGTATCAAGTTGTCATTTTTGAGTTGTAAGTAAATAAAAGTGTGATGATCATCATTATTAGAGCATTGTCCCATGTGAGGAAAGGATGATGGAGACTATGATTCCCCCACAAGTCGGGATGAGACTCCGGACGAAAAAAAAGAGAAAGGCCATAAAAAGATAAGGCAAAAAAAGAGGAAAAAATAAAAAATGAGAGAAAAAGAGAGAAGGGACAATGTTACTATCCTTTTACCACACTTGTGCTTCAAAGTAGCACCATGATCTTCATGATAGAGAGTCTCCTATGTTGTCACTTTCATGTACTAGTGGGAATTTTAGATTATAGAACTTGGCTTATATATGCCAATGATGGGCTTCCTCAAAATGCCCTAGGTCTTCATGAGCAAGCAAGTTGGATGCACACCCACTTAGTTCTTTTGTTGAGTTTTCATACACTTATAGCTCTAGTGCATCCATTGCATGGCAATCCCTACTCACTCACATTGATATCTATTGAAGGGCATCTCCATAGCCCGTTGATATGCCTAGTTGATGTGAGAGTATCTTCTCCTTTTTTTTCCTTCTCCACAACCACCATTCTATTCCACCTATAGTGCTATGTCCATGGCTCACGCTCATGTACTACGTGAAGATTGAAAAAGTTTGAGAACATCAAAAGTATGAAACAATTTCTTGGCTTGTCATCGGGGTTGTGCATGATTTAAATATTTTGTGTGGTGAAGATGGAACATAGCCAGACTATATGATTTTTTAGGGAAAACTCTCTTTGGCCATGTTATTTTGAGAAGACACGATTGCTTTGTTAGTATGCTTGAAGTATTATTAGTTTTATGTCGATATTAAACTTTTGTCTTGAATCTTTAGGATCTGAACATTCATGCCACGATAAAGAAAATTACATTGAGAATTATGCTAGGTAGCAGTCCACATAAAAAATTCTGTTTTTATCATTTACCTACTAGAGGACGAGCAGGAATTAAGCTTGGGGATGCTTGATACTTCTCCAACGTATCTATAATTTTTTACTGTTCCATGCTATTATATTATCTGTTTTGGATGTTTGGCTTTAATATACCTTTTTATATTATTTTTGGGACTAACCTACTAACCAAAGGCCCAGTGCAAATTCCTTTTTGTTTGCCTATTTCAATGTTTCGCAGAAAAGGAATATCAAACGGAAACCAAACGAAATGAAACCTTCGGGAGAGTGATTTTTTGAACAAACGCAATCCAGGAGACTTGGAGTGGACGTCAAGGAAGCATGAGGAGGCCATGAGGCAGGGAGGCACGCCCCCACCCTCGTGGGCCCATCGTGGCTCCCTTGACCGACTTCTTTCGCCTATATATACTCATATACCCCGAAAACATCTGAGAGCACCACAAAACCCTATTCCACCGCCGCAACCTTCTGTACCCAAGAGATCCCATCTTGGGGCCTTTTCCGGAGCTCCGCCGGAGGGGGAATCGATCACAGAGGGCTTCTACATCAACACTATAGCCTCTCCGATGATGTGTGAGTAGTTTACCACAGACCTTCAGGTCCATAGTTATTAGCTAGATGGCTTCTTCTCTCTCTTTGGATCTCAATACAAAGTTCTCCTCGGTCTTCTTGGAGATCTATTCGATGTAATTCTTTTGCGGTGTGTTTGTCGAGATCCGATGAATTGTGAGTTTATGATCAAGATTATCTCTGAACAATATTTGGTTCTTCTCTGAATTCTTTTATGTATGATTTGTTATCTTTGCAAGTGTCTTCGAATTATCAGTTTGGTTTGGCCTACTAGATTGATCTTTCTTGCAATGGGAGAAGTGCTTAGCTTTGGGTTCAATCTTGCGGTGTCCTTTCCCAGTGACAGCAGGGGCGGCAAGGCACGTATTGTATTGTTGCCATCGAGGATAAAAAGATGGGGTTTATATCATATTGCTTGAGTTTATCCCTCTACATCATGTCATCTTGCCTAATGCGTTACTCTGTTCTTATGAACTTAATACTCTAGATGCATGCTGGATAGCGGTCGACGTGTGGAGTAATAGTAGTAGATGCAGAATCGTTTCGGTCTACTTGTCGCGGATGTGATGCCTATATACATGATCATGCCTAGATATTCTCATAATTATGCACTTTTCTATCAATTGCTCGATAGTAATTTGTTCACCCATCGTAATTGACGGTGTCCTAGACTAGGGGGTACTCACCACGTCATCTCCCAATCTGTTAGATTGGGCCGAGGACCCCATGGCCGTATACTCATGGGCCAGTTCGGACAGCTGCCGCATACAAGGAAGATTCCACAAGAGTTGGCGATCAAGACAAGGACTCCTCCCCACCGGCGTATTCGGCTAGGACTCTTGTTATCCTAGGCCTCTGGTGCATTATATAAACCGAGGCCAGGCTAGTCGATAGATGATACAGAACAACAATCATACCATAGGCTAGCATCTAGGGTTTAGCCTCTACGATCTCGTGGTAGATCAACTCTTGTAATACTCATATCATCAAGATCAATCAAGCAGGACGTAGGGTATTACCTCCATCAAGAGGGCCCGAACCTAGGTAAACATCGTGTCCCTCGCCTCCTGTTACCATCCGCCTTAGACGCACAGTTCGGGACCCCCTACCCAAGATCCGCCGGTTTTGACACCGACATTGGTGCTTTCATTGAGAGTTCCGCTGTGTGATCGGCAAAAGGATCGATGGCTCGTCTGCGGATTAACTGCGACGTCGACATCTTCGTCACTGGCTCGACTGGTCACCTTGCCTTGACAGAGGACCGCGCTCCATCTGTGATCATTATGTTCGCACGCGGGCCTTCATCAACATCAACTCCGATCTCTATCATGATCATAGAGGAATCATCCAAGGAGCTCGAGGGCTCAACGTCAACATTGCCCTCGGGCGGCCGTGCTGTTTTTCTGGGCAACGAACTTGTATCCTCCGTCACCGCCTCCTCGAGCGTCAGTTTGATGATTTCTTTGGTGGAATAGTGCGGAATTACGTCTACAACAGCCATGCAAAATTTCGTCGAGTTCCGATGGAGGAATCTCTCATAAACTACGATCTACCGGAGCCCTGTCAAATCTAGACGGCAATCTAGACGAGTTTAGGGTGTGGTCTCCAGAGCCCAGCTCGGAGGTCCTTTGGAAGATCCAACCATTTATCTACTGTGGAATTCCCATATCTACCACCCTTCCAAATTTCAGCTCGATCCGATGGTTCACCCTCCGGGAACTTTCCGATGAGTGGACCAATTTTCGGATCTGTTTTCTGCGCGAATACGGATCCGACCCGAATTCATGTTTCTTTATGAACGTGATATTGGACAACCTTTTTAGAGGAATTCTCCTCTAGCGTATTGTGCGTCATTTTTAAACATGTGCCCGTAAAATTGTAAGCCTCCCCTGAGGTCATCTTCATCATCATGCTGGTGTCAAACCAGTCCGGCAATATTGCTCCAAAGCTGCCGACCTGCGCTAGACACGTCGTCGCTTTGTTGAGCCGAGCTCAACTTCTTCGGATCATCATCTTGGCAAGCCAAACAAGAGTTCGGCATCGCGAAGGATAAATCATCACCAACATCGCCGCCCCATGGATTACACGGAGCGGGCACACCGGCATCGCCGCACGGTCAATTCATCAAGCCCGCATCGACCACGTCACGACCGGCATCGGCAGGGCCACACTGTTGCTTCTTCAAGCCGATGTCCATCACGCCAACCTACTTTGACTCATCGGCTGACATCGAGGCTTCGACATCTCAGCTAGACCGGGGGCTTCGCCATCTCTTCATCAACCTACTCCGGAGACTTCAGCATCACTAGACGACCAGCTTCGTCACGTTAGCTGGACCGAGGGCTTTGCCTCCGCAAGCCAACCTTTGCCAGCATCGCTATGCTATCGCTTTATCGCCCATCAGGCAATGGGTGTGCGGATCGAGTCCCAATTTTGGGAGTCACCTTTCTTCGGATTGCTACAACAAATAAACCAGGTGCTATTAATCCTAGTAATTTTTACTTGTTGGGGTTTACTTTTCAAGAAATTATTACTCTGGTTTGTTCCATCATCTGTACACAGGTCTATCGAATGATGGCCGCACTAACAACGGTCGTGTGGTGGTTTGGTCAGTTTCCGTACATAGTCCGGCGAATGCCGCATCCGGAACTCGGACCGACCTGTGAATTCAGTCTTTGCCACACCTTTACCGCATCACGCTGATGCCCTGCATCGACATTGACTTCCGTGCCAGGCCATATTTCTTTTATTACTCACTTTGCATAAATTATTTATTATGCAACATTTTTTATCATTATTATTATTATCTCCAGTTTGCACTATTTTTTGTGCACAGGAAAATGATCTGGGTTGGGCAGTATCGTCAACTCGGTGTACTGACATACCACGTCACCTCGGCTGGACGGGGGGCTTCGTCAGCACTTCATTACCCCATGCCGGGGACTTTGGCATCACTCTGCCGGCCTGCATTGACCGTGCTATGTCACCACTTCGGAGTGCCGAGCTCTTTGCTCCGCCACCTCGGGACCGGCTTGGGGGATGGAACCTTGTCCCACATCAAGCTCGGACCTCGTCATCAATACCGAACACATTACCTAGCTAAGTTGACTTCATTCTCGAAGTTTTAAATTTTTTAACTTGTGTTCGGTTCGACCAAGCATTATACTTTTTTGGAAAAAAGTTGCTTGCAAAAAATCTCCTTGTCAAAACTTTGTTTGTGACACACAAATTCAAATACTTAGTTCACTTGGGGGCTTCCTTCATGAAGCCTTTCCTCTTGCATATGATTATACTTGTACGGCTTTGTTCCTTGTTCGTGTATTACGTCACAATATGCACCATATTGACTTAAGAGATTTGCAAGCTAGGTTGCCTCGCTCCTGTGTTTACCCCTACGTTCCCGATTGTTCGGTTAGGGAGTAAAGGGAGCACCTCTGCGATTGTCACGATCGGGTCATCCGAGCTGGACCTCATACTGGGTGAAGCCGAAAGCTAGCGCTCTTATTGTTTTCAATTATGGTCGGCACACAACGGAACTCATGAGTACAAAAAACCTATTGCACAAGTCTCATAGTAACAATGAGCACCGAAGAAAGGTATCGGTGGGGGTACTATTTTCTTCAAAGATGGTTCTTACACTTCGTCAGTAATATAGCATAAGTTCCCTGAGTGCGCTTTGTCTGTTACAGCCTTATGGCCTGATTGCCTGGTTATCGGAAACACCATCGATATTCTTGACAGGTGGAGTACATAACACTCTTCGGCCCTTGAAAAAAGAGGGAGAAGCCGACGGTCGGTTAAGACGCGTATAAACTTCGGGTGAACACAGATATGATATAAGTACGTTGGTACATACATTCATTATACATAAAATTCTTTTACCCAAGTCACTTGGGGGCTCTTAAACTTATATGAGCCATTTTATAATAAGTGTTCTTCTTCTTAGTCGTTGCAAAGTTTTTTATTATTATTATTTATCACTCCTTTTTTTGACACGAGTGTGTGGTCACTAGCCGGGGAGCCTAATTTGTCTCTCAAAGCCGCTAGAGTTTAGTTTGCTAAGATGGCCTAACGAGAAGGACTCTGCCTTCGAGATAGGAGGTTGAAGCCGTAGGCTGACTCGCTTGAGGTCTTGAGTTAAGATGTGTCGTGATAAAGCACGACAGAAGCACCTTTTTTCTAAGACCAATTTTCGATTTGGCACCGAACACTTTTTGTAGTTCGGACGTCAGGTTTTCACTGACGTTTTTTGGTTTTCCAAGCCTATGGCACTTTTAAGCTATTTGTGTGTTTCCAGCATTAATCTCGTAGTGCGGTGCCGGACACTTTTAGGGATTCGGCAAAAACATTCTCGGACATTGTTGTATATGCATCGGTTTCGAATTGCGTCTTCTGTCAATAGTTGGGTTGCCCGGCTCCTATGCTTGCCTCCTAAGTTCCACTTTGTTTGGCTAGGTGCGCAACGGGAGAACAACTACGATTGTGCTTCCAGCTAGCATGGTTAAGCGCCTCAGTGGAGAAAGCCGAAAACTGGCTGTCACAATAAGCGTAAACTGGCCAGCGATCCGATGACTGTGTTAAATGACGGGTCGTTCATAATATTGGCCGAAGTGTTTACGGCTTGACCTCGACTGTCGCCGAACACTAACCGGAGGCTAGTAATTGGCCTTCCAACTTTAAGCTCCTATGACTAAGTGAAAGTTATAAAGCCCGCATATCTGATTGCCTCATTTCTGCTAACACAACCGCCTCCGGGCATCGAGACGTCAACTAACGGTTGTTTTGTTATTGTGGAAACACCCTGCGTAGTATCTACCAAGGGGTAGAGGCTGACGATGGGCCACTTTCAACTTATAAACGGTCGCAATGGAGTCAAAATAATGATGTAAAGTACTTGGATACATAGAATCATTACACATAATCTATGATTGTACTCTGGATATCGATCCTTAATTCGGCCACCCGTGCCCACATTAAGGCTCGGGAGCTACTGGGCTTTGCGCTCATTATTTAAAAATATTAAAGGGGCACACCGATCCCCTGATCTGATGTTGCCACTCGACCAGTGTCTCAGGGGCTACTGCATTGCCTATTCAATGCAGAAAATTCAAAGGGCTCAGTGTTCGGCTTGATCAAACTATGGGAAAGCGCGTCTTCGGACAACAATAAGTACCATCTGGACCTATCTGGCATAAAGCTAATATATCACGACGACTACTCACGACCCTCTCTTAGGGGCACGTTCGCCGATCACTATTATCTCTAATATAGTACACTGTGTTTTTATTCCTATGTATGCTGCCGAGCTAGGAGTTGATCCTTAGGCCGATTTCGCGCATCGACCTGAGTCTCAGGGGCTACTAGGAACATCGGTTTTATGCTTGCCTTCAAGTGCATCTCGGGTTTTAGACTGATACACACCTTGAGGGCTACTGGATATACATCGGCAAAAAATAAACTACACCAGTTAAAAATATTCACAAAAAATCAGCCCGCGGTCGGGGTGGTGCACCACCTTGGAAGCAGTCCGGCATAAAGCTCGGGCACTAGCGGCTAGCTCCATAGAGGGCATTTCTGGCATTAAGCTCGGCTAAATTCCTTCAACTTTTTTGGACCAAGATGATCTATGACATCTTGGATATAGTCCGGCGTTGGAGCTTGGACACAGTCCGGCATTGGAGCTCGGATACATTTCAGCGTTGGAGCTCGGAAGCAGTCCGGCATTGGTGCTCGGCTGCAAAAGATACCCTGAATGCAGTCTAGCATTAGAGCTCGGACGCAAGAGGGCACTGCCTCCCGGGAACAACTTCAAACCCGAGGTGTGGCATAAAAATAACAAAGAATTGATAATGGCCGGAAACTTAAGGGGGCTCCTCGGATACCCGACGTGTAAACTCCTCGGATTCACTTTGGCGATCCTCAAGATCGAAGACGAGAAGATTTGTTGAACCAGTTTTCAAGACCGATGACCAAAGATGAAGAATAGTTTGGAAGAATCAGGGAGCATCCCTAACTTGAAGACCGGTTCAAGGGGCTACTGAAGGTGTCCTAGACTAAGGGGTACTCACCACATCATGTCCCGATCTATTAGATTGGGCCGATGACCCCCATGGCCGTATACTCATGGGCCAGTTCGGACAGCTGCCGCATACAAGGAAGATTCCACAAGAGTTGGCGATCAAGACAAGGACTCCTCCCCACCGGCATATTCGGCTAAGACTCTTGTTATCCTAGGCCTCTGGTGCATTATATAAACCGAGGCCAGGCTAGTCGATAGAAGATACAGAACAACAATCATACCATAGGCTAGCTTCTAGGGTTTAGCCTCTACGATCTCGTGGTAGATCAACTCTTGTAATACTCATATCATCAAGATCAATCAAGCAGGACGTAGGGTATTACCTCCATCAAGAGGGCCCGAACCTGGGTAAACGTCGTGTCCCTCGCCTCCTGTTACCATTCGCCTTAGACGCATAGTTCGGGACCCCCTACCCGAGATCCGCCGGTTTTGACACTGACAGTAATACTTACGCTATCTTGAGAGAAGACACTAGTGAAACCTATGGCCCCCTGGTCTATCTTCCATCATATAAGTTTCCAATCTATTTTACTTTGCAATCTTTACTTTCAATCTATATCATAAAAATACCAAAAATATTGATCTTATTATCTCTATCAAATCTCACTTTTGCAGGTGGTCGTGAAGGGATTGACAAACCCTTTATCGCGTTGGTTAAAAGGTTCTTATTTGTTTGTGCAAGTCCCTCGTACCTACACAAACAAATAAGAACCTTGCAACCAATGCAATAAAGGGGTTGTCAGTCCCTTCACGGTCACTTACGAGAGTCAGATCTGATAGAGAAAATAAGATAAATATTTTTGGTATTTTTATGATATAGATTGAAAGTAAAAAATGGAAAAGTAAAATAGATTGGAAACTTATAAGATAAAAGATAGACCCGGGGCCATAGGTTTCACTAGTGGCTTCTATCAATATAATATAAGTATTACGGTGGGTGAAAAAATTACTGTCAAGCAATTGATAGAAAAGTGCATAATTATGAGAATATCTAGGCATGATTATATATATAGTCATCATGTCCGCGACAAGTATACTGAAATGATTCTACATCTACTACTATTACTCCACACATCGACCACTATCTAGCATGCATCTAGAGTATTAAGTTCACAAAAACAGAGTAACGCATTAAGCAAGATGACCTGATGTAGAAGGATAAACTCAAGCAATATGATATAAACCCCATCTTTTTATCCTCGATGGCAACAATACAATACGTGCCTTGCTGCCCCTGCTGTCACTGGGAAAGGACACCGCAAGATTGAACCCAAAGCTAAGCACTTCTCCCATTGCATGAAAGATCAATCTAGTAGGCCAAACCAAACTGATAATTCAAAGAGACTTGCAAAGATAACCAATCATACATAAAAGATTTCAGAGAAGAATCAAATATTGGTCATAGATAAACTTGATCATAAACCCACAATTCATCGGATCTCGACGAACCCACCGCAAAAAGAGTTACATCAAATAGATCTCCAAGAAGATCGAGGAGAACTATATATTGAGATCCAAAGAGAGAGAAGAAGTCATCTAGCTAATAACTATGGACCCGAAGGTCTGAGGTAAACTACTCACACATCATTGGAGAGGCTATGGTGGTGATGTAGAAGCCCTCCGTGATTGATCCCCCCTCCGGCGGAGCTTCGGAAAAGGCCCCAGGATGGTATCTCTTGGGTACAGAAGGTTGCGGCAGTGAAAATAGGGTTTCGTGGTGCTCCTAGATGTTTTTAGGGTATATAGATATATATAGGAGGAAGAAGTAGGTCAGTGGAGCTGCGAGGGGCCCACGAGGGTGGGGGCGTGCCCAGGGGGCAGGCGCGCCTCCCTGCCTCGTGGCCACCTCGTTTCTTTCTTGACGTTTACTCCAAGTACCCTAGATCACGTTTGTTCCAAAAATAACTCTCCCGAAGGTTTCATTCCGTTTGGATTCCGTTTGAAATTCCTTTTCTGCGAAACAATGAAATAGGCAAAAAAAACAGTAATTTGCACTGGGCCTTTTCCGGTTAATAGGTTAGTCCCAAAAATAATATAAAATTGTATAATAAAGCCCATTAAACATCCAAAACAAATAATATAATAGCATGGAACAATAAAAAATTATAGATACGTTGGAGACGTATCAACGACTCATTACTGCCACGCTACGACCGGGTGACTCTTCGCCTGCATATTGCCTTCTAATTTGGTGGATGGCATTTGGGCCCGCGCGCTACATGGCCTGCATGTCGGTGAACAAAAGTAAAACGACATTCAATAGAGGGAGACGTTTCGATGACCTAGGAGGAGCCAAAAGCGGTAGTGTATCCATTGTACTAGTAGTAATTGTTTTTCTGGGTAGCTGTAGAGTGTATCCACTGTACTAGTAGTAATTGTTTCTCTGGGCCCAAGACAAAACATCCCATCCACCCTAGTAAATAATAAAATCAATTCAAAAGCTCATATATTTACTTAATGAGAGGCGCTACCCAAACCTAGCAATCCGCCCGCCAAAAAAAACTTGGGTGCTCTTCTTCCTCCTCACTCCCACCCACCTCACGTCAGCTTGCTCCACTCATACCCCCAAATTCCTCACCTCACTCCTACAGAAAACCCCAGCTTCCCTTCTTCCTCTGGACTACAGAAGAACTCCAGCTCCCCTTCTTCTTCACTCGCACTACAACTAGGCTCGTCATTCGTTACTCTGCTCAAATCCATGAGCGCGATGCAACACCCTCAAGGAAAATGGAGTCGGCTAACCCTAGCGCCAAGAAGATGAGGCTCCCGCGAGCAGCGACGCCTGTTGTAGATCCAGCACTTAGCAGCGGGGAGAAGTGGCAACCCCGCCCCCACCGGATCCCAGGAACACATAGAATCTCGAGTGGACCGCATTAGTGATCTCCAGGACGCCGTCCTTGGGAAGATCATCTCGCTTCTCCCCACCATGGATTGCTGCCGCACCCAAGTCCTCTCAATTCGGTGGCCCCCTCTATGGCCCGTCGTGCCCCTTAATCTCGACTATCGTTAGCAATCTCCCTTCAATGATTTTGAAATCCCCAGAGCCATCATCTCCTCCCACCAGGGCTTCGTTCAAAGCCTCTGCATCCCGTCATGCTACCTGAGCAAGCATACCATGCCCTGCACGGTGGACGCCTGGCCGAAATCCCCTGAATTCACAAAACTAAAGCTGCTTGAGTTCTACTATTCCCCTAGAAATCACCTACCAGATACCGAACGCCATGTACTTGTGCCCTCAGCACCGAGGTCCATCTCGCGGTTTTCCTCCTCTCTCCACACCACCACCTTTGCACTGTGCTACCTACCAGAAAATTTGGTACTAAACCTTCGACTCCCATTTCTCAAGAAACTTTCACTTGTGCGGGTTCGCATATCGGAGGCCTCATTGCACAGCATCATCCACTCAAGTTGCCCTGCCCTGGAGTGCTTGGTGCTTATTTTCACAGTTAGAATCGGTTGTCTCCAAATAAAGTTGCCTAACCTTGTAAGAATTGGATTTTGTTTTTACGGAAGGTAGCTCATCATCCAAGATACCCCTTCACTTTAAAGGTTGATCATTGATTCTAGTTATTCACCATCACAAATAACCGTCCTCTCTGCGCCTAAACTGGAGACCTTGGGTGTAATACATGATCTCTGTGCTAATTTCAAGATGGTGTTTGGCTCCATAGTTCTTCAGGTACTTTATATTATCATCTACACTTGTAACCATAAGCTGCATTTCAAATTTCTGCACATAAGCTATATATCATCTTGGAGCACACATTTTGTACTAATATTATGTTCTATGCTCAATGAAGAGTTTCTCCATGGATAGCCTATCAATGGTGCTGGATTCTGTCAAGATCTTATATATCCAAATGAATAGTTTTGATCTAAACAAGATTATTGGCTTGCTGCATTGCTTTCCATGTCTGGAGAAGTTGTATATAAAGGTGATAATTTCACGCACATTGGAAGCCTGCATATAGTGTACTAGAATTAACCGTTCAGCTGTTTCTCTTTCGACACTCTTTTTTAGACCTTAACTGTTTTCAACCTTCGTGTCTATTTAGGCAACAGGACGGGGTAAGAAAGTTATAACCAATCGATGGATTCGTAAGCACCGGGATTTTCTCACTTCTCATGACATTCAATTGAAGACAATAACGCTAGAACGATATGTAGCCAACCGTGCAAACACTAGATTTGTCACATTCTTCCTGCTGAATGAGAGGTTACTATTCTCCATCAAGTTTAAGTTTATCAGCATCATGGTTTTGACGGATGGGTATGTCGAAGAGCAAAAAAAGGAGTTTCAGGTGGACAAAAGAGCTTCTAAACGTGTCGGGCTCCTATTTACAACATATTGTGGCCATAATCCAAAAAAATTACGACCCAGGATGTTCATTCTATGGACCTGACTGATCCATTTCACTGTGACTACCGAAAATAGTGTTGGAATTAGATGTTGTTGCCCTTTTCAACTTGGGGTTTTTCTAACCTGATGAACAATTAGCCCTCATGCTTCCGTACAGTTTGTAAGCTAGAGTTAGATGTTCTTGCCCTTTTCAACTCGGCTGTGACTGACATATTTTCTTTGAAACAAGGCAAATGGCTTGCCATTCGTTTAATTTAGAGTGAAATATTGTAACAAATACCAACCAAGGGAAATAACATCACTCTCGCCGGCTGCTTGAGCTCACTGCGCATTACATAAGCCAAGTGATTAGCCCCCACTAGCACCCACAAACTTATTTTGAACTAGCACACCAAGTGAGCTGTAAATTTTCATAGGAAAGGCTGCATGACCGTGACAGGTTTGGATTCTAACATTTGGGACCCACGAGGGAATAGCCTATCCAAGGTGGTGTCGACTTACTAGCTAATCAACAAACGATTCTGCCTACCAGCCGTTGGATTGACAGCCAACATCTGTCGTGTATCTTCTATCTCTTGTCTTCTTCCTCCAGCCGCCCAAACCAAACCACCCTATCAGCTCCGCCTGCTCCCACCTCCCATGGCTGGCTACACCTCCGCCGCCCTACCATACCCTCCAACGTTGGCCATTGATACCTCTCCAATGTATCTATAATTTTTTATTGTTCCATGCTGTTATATTATCAATCTTGGATGTTTTATAATCATTTTATATCATTTTTCGTACTAACCTATTGACATAGTGCCAAGTGCCAGTTGCTGTTTTTTGCATGTTTTTTACATCGCGGAAAATCAATACCAAACGGAGTCCAAATGCCACGTAACTTTACGGAGATTTTTTATGGACCATAAGACACCTAATGGACCCTGGCTGCGCCTAGGGGGTGCTCCGTGGAGAGCACAACCCACCAGGGCGCGCTAGGAGGCACAGGCACGCCCTGGTGGGTTGTGCCCACCTCAGGTGCCCCCCGGACCGCCTCTTTGATCTATAAATATCCAGTATTCCCAAAACCCTAGGGGAGTCGACGAAATATTGATCCAGCCGTCGTAGAGTCCAGAACCACCAGATCCAATCTAGACACCATCTCGGATGGGGTTCACCACCTCCATTGGTGCCTCTCCGATGATATGTGACTAGTTCTTTGTAGACCTTCGGGTCCGTAGTTAGTAGCTAGATGGCTTCCTCTCTCTCGCTGAATTCTCAATACAATGGTCTCTTGGAGATTCATATGATGTAACTCTTTTTTGCGTTGTGTTTGTTGGGATCTGATGAACTTTGAGTTTATCATCAGTTATATCTTTTTATATCCATGAAAGCATTTGAGTTTATTCGATCTCTTTTATGCATGATCTCTTATAGCCTCGTATTTCTTCTCCGATATTTGGGTTTTGTTTGGCCAACTTGATCTATTTATCTTGCAATGGGAAGAGGTGCTTTGTAGTGGGTTCGATCTTACGGTGCTTGATCCCAGTGACAGAAGGGGAACCGACATGTATGTATCGTTGCTACTAAGGATAAAATGATGGGGTCTATCTCTACATAGATAGATCTTGTCTACGTCATGTCATCGTTCTTATTGCATTACTCCGTTTCTCCATGAACTTAATACACTAGATGCATGCTAGATAGCGGTCGATGTGTGGAGTAATAGTAGTAGATGCAGGCAAGAGTCGGACTACTAATCTTGGACGTGATGCCTATATAATAATAATTTCCTGGTTATCATCATGATTATTTGAAGTTCTATCAATTTCCCAACAATACTTTGTTCACCCACCGTTTGCTATTTTTCTCGAGAGAAGCCACTAGTGAAACCTACGGCCCCCGGGTCTCTTTCTCATATATTTGCCTTTGCGATCTACTTTTCATTTGCATTTATTTTCATATCTATTAAACCAAAAATACAAAAATAATTTGCTGCACTTTATCTTATTTGCGATCTATTTATTCAATCTATTACAACTTTCCTCCGTCCGCGCACCAATTTCTGGCGCCGTTACCTGAAAGGGATTGACAACCCCTTTAACACATCGGGTTGCGAGTGGTTGTTATTTGTGTGCGGGGGTTGTTTACGTTCTGTTGCTTGGTTCTCCTACTAGTTCGATAACCTTGGTTTCATCACTAAGGTAAATACCTACCATCGCTTTGCTGCATCATCCCTTCCTCCTTAGGGAAATACCGATGTAGTCCTAGCCAACATCACCAGTCGCTCCCTCTATTCCACCACATGTCCTATTATTCTCCGACATCGTCAACCACAACACGCACCCGCACCCGAACCAGTCAACCCTCGTAGTCCCCTCTGCCTGCGATTGGACTGGCGCATCTTCCATAGCTCCTGTTCATTCCGTTCGAGGCCTTGTCGTCGTCCTTTGCCTTGGTTCGCTCGCCGTGCGCGGTGCCCCGCCCTCTTGCGTTGTCAACGTCGTTAATAACCGAGAGGAACAAGGAGATCACTGTACGTGGAGAGCATGACAGTAGGGACCCACCAGCGTCATGGCAGTATGCAAGGAAGTGCCTCGTTATTACAAACCCAAAAAAATGGTTCCTCCTAATGGTTGGACATCTGGGGCTCACGCCATTGTCAACATAGTCAATAAATGAGAGAATTACACAACGAGCGCCTGACACCAGGGACCCAGCAGGTCGCACAGTTGTTATTTACTTTCTTAGGAACAAGCAGTTGTTATTTATACTAGTTTTAGCGAAGGATCAATATAACAACGGGGTTGTGCGGGGGTTGTGGCCCGTCTAGCCAGGGTTTTATTTATGTTTACCACATCATGAGCCCAGTTGTATTTTTTCTTGCTAAAAATGGCTAGCCCAATTCTATTTTTTTAAATAAATACCCAAACGAGGCCTAGTTGCTTTATCAACCCCGCTGGGCTGCTAATTTTTCAAGATGAGGAGAGTTTCATTCGGTTTGCCCAGAAAATGGGCTATCGGTAATGAGAAATGGGTTGTACATTTTAAAAACACATCAAACTTGGAATTAGTTTCAATTTTTTTCATTACAAGATTTTAAATTCCATTGATTTTTATGCGTGGACAATTATTTGGATTTTATATTTATATAAATTATTTTTCAAAATAGTTTGAATGTGACTCGATATTTCGGGATTAAAAATAGTTGACCGCACTGAAATATGCAAAATTTCATATAATTTTTAATCGTGGCCACAATATGGGGTGTAATGCAAACAAAAAGAAGATGGGATCCAAAAAAATTCTTAAGAATTAGAAAATGGGTTGTAAATTATTAGAAATAATGGCTGATCGGTTGTATGCTATTTTCCACATATTTGAGGCTGACTTGTGCACCTACTACAGGTTGACGTGTATGCTTTCCTAAATAAAAGGTTGACGCACATGCAACGCCATGTCAACTTAGTCAACACACAAGAGCAGCGAATGTTGGACGTCCATCCAACGGCCATCGTGCTTCTTCAATCTCTGCTCTGCCTGCTCCAGCCGCTCAAACAAGTGTCGGCGGGACTGCCAGCTCCCTCCTCCCGCGTCGGCTATGCTGCTGCGCAGGCCTCACCGCCCCACCGTACTCCCATCACTGGCCTAGCCATCCCACACCTGCTGTTATTCTCCGGCGACGGTAGACGAACCAGTACACCTTCGTACTCCCCTTCGCGTGGGAAACAACTGCCGAGTCTTCCTTGGCTCCGTGTCGTTCCCTCCCTGGTGCTCTCGGCACGGCGTGGTCAACGTGGTCAACGAACAACATCCATCGGAAGTGGACTGTACGTGGAGACGCTGACAGCTGGGTCTACGGCCGCACGCAAGGAAATGCCTCCTTATTATGCGCAGAATAATGATTCCTCCACCTGACAACTGGGATCCATTGGAAGGGCCTCTGTATTTCGCGAAAATAACGTTCCCCCGCTGACAGGTCGGACCCACCAGCTATATCTTCGCATGCAAGGAAGTGCCTCCTTATTACGCACAAAAAAATGAATACTCCCCCTGCTAGCTGGGACCCACCATGGTGGGAGGCTGACTTGTGGGCCTACTAAGTTGACGGGAACGGAGGGCTTTGTAAACTTAGTGAATATGAAAGATTCTAGCTCCAGTGACCGTACGATGTGCATCCAATGGCCGAGTGCTTCTTCAACCTCTGATCTTCTTGCTCCAGCCGCCCAAACAGCGTCGGTCGTGCCGCGAGCTCCTGCCTCCCGTGGCCGGCTGTGATGCCGCGGAGGCCTCACTGCCCCTACTACTCCCACCGCTGGTCAGGCCATCCCTCTACTCACCCACACCCCCTATTATTCCACGGCGACGGCAGCCTCACACCACAGCCTCACCAGTGAACCCTCGCACTCCTCTCCGCGTGGGCATCCACTGTTGCGTCTTCCCCGGCTCCGCGTCGTCCCCTTCCTAGGCCTCGCCATCGTCCAATGCCCTGGTGCTCTCGGCGCGACGTGGTCAACGAGGTTAAGGAACGACTTCCATCGGTAGTGGAATGTACGTGGAGAGGCTGACAGGTGGGTCCATGGCCGCATGCAAGGAAATGCCTCCTTATTACGCGCATAATAATGATTCCTCCACCTGATAGCTAGGACCCACCGGAAAGGCCTCTCTATTTCGTGAAGAAAACATTCCCCTGCTGACAGGTCGGACCCACCAGCTATATCTTCGCACGCAAGGAAGTGCCTCCTTATTACACACAAAAAATGGATACTCCCCTTGCTAGCTGGGACCCACCATAGTGGGAGGCTGGCTTGTGGTCCTACTAAGTTGACGAGGACGGAGGGCTTTGTCAACTTAGTCAATATATGAACGATTCTAGCTCTAGTGATAGTACGATGTCCATGCAACGGCCATAGTGCTTCTTCAACCTCTGGTCTTCTTGCTCCAGTCGCCCAAACCAGCGCCGGTCGTGTCGCGTGCTCCTGCCTCCCGTGGCCGACTGTGATGCCGCGGAGACCTCACCGCCCCCTACTACTCCCACCGCTGGCCAGGCCATCCCTCTACTCACCCACACCCCCATTTATTGTGCAGCGACGGTAGCCTCACACCGCAGCCGAGGGAGTGAACCCTTGTACTCCTCTCCGCGTGGGCATCAAGGAACGAATTCCATCGGAAGAGTACTGTACATGGAGACGCTGGCAACTGGGTCCACGGCCGCAGCAAGGAAGTGCCTCCTTATTACACAGAAAATAATGATTCCTTCACTTGATAGCAGGGACCCACCGGACGGGCCATCGTATTTCGGGAAAAAATGTTCCCCCTTGACTGCTGGGATCCACCAGCAACACCTTCGCACGCAAGTGCCTGACAGTCGGGACCCACCTGGTCGAAGCGTATGTAGCATTGTTGTTCTGGTCGCGAACGTGTACGTACATACTGGTCGATCAGTCTGTCTATAGGCTACAGCGATGAACCGTGGCCGTGTAAGGAAGGGCACATGTCGTAGTATAGGCGCGCAAGTGTCGTAGTAGAGGAGTGCACGTAGGCTGTACACGTACGTACAACCAGGGTGCAAAAAAGTAAATACGGCCACGTACGTACATATGGGCGGGGTCTCGAATGCCTACTCGCGCATACGTACAGCCAGGGCTCGTGTAAATGGCTGGGTTAGAATGGAGAAACTACGACATCGTGTTCATCGGGAGCCAACCGGCTTGGACGGAACAGCCGATCGAAACAATGCCTGGCATACCGCAGTACGGAGGAAACGGCCGCATGTTCGACCGGCCATGGTCGAAACGGGATCCTGTTCATCGGGAGCGGTCTGGCGTACCGCAAAATGTAGGAAACGGACTTCTCTTGCACATCCTATGGTCAAAACGGGGTCATGTTGATCGGGAGGGGTGTGGCATACCGCAAAATGGAGGAAATAGACTTGTGTTGGAGCGCTACGGTCGAAACGGCGGTCTTGTTCATCGGGAGGGGTGTGGTGTACCGCAAAACATGACTCCACGAGATACTGTTCATCTCCACCGTCGACTTCCTCTAGCCTCCGCGGGTTACTATTCATCCAATGTCAACCTCCTCCAGCCTCCACCTACGACTGTTCATCCACGGGCTCCTGTTCATCCAGCCTCCACCGCTCCTCCACCGGCTATTGTTCAACCAGCCCTCTCCACGGGGTCCTGTTCAACCACCCCTACATGGGCTATTGTTCATCCAACCCTCCACCGGCTACTATTCAACCAGCCCTCCATGGGGTCCTGTTCATCCAGCCCTCCACGGGGTCCTGTTCATCCACCCGTAACCGGCTTGATCGGGGCCATGTTCATCCAGCGGCAACGGGCTCTACTACCACGGGGTCCTATTCATCCACCCCCTCCCACGGGGAACTGTTCATCCACACCCCCCCCCACAACGCTCACTGTTCATCAAGAGGCAGCATCGATCAGCCTCAATTAGCAGCTGTAGCGAAGGAATCACTCGGGTTCAGTTAACAGCAAGGGATCGATCAAGGTTCGGTAATGTAGCTAGTGCAAACGCTCGGGTTCAGTTAGATCCCAACGCCTCGCTCGGGTTCAGTTAGAGCGCAATGCCTCACACACACGCGCATATTTGTACGAGAGAAACGCACAAACCTCCGTGCACCACTCGGCCCCGACCACCCACCGTAACCGGGAACTCCCTGATATTTTCCTCACCCTCGCTTCTACCACGATTTTTTCCGTCATGGACGCCCCAAAGAATGTCATGCAGCTGCGTCTCAGGCCCGCCTAGGATGAAAAGCCCATTTTTTGTCATGATTTTTTGTCATAGAAGTAGGAGCCCACCACATCTATGATGATACCGGGTTTTGTCACAATTATCGTCATAGAAGTGTCATAAGCAAGACAAAAAAATTTCGTTCGGCCCAAAATGTCATGGATGTGTCTTTTTTTGTAGTGAGCTCTTAGTGCATCCGTTGCATGGCAATCCCTACTCCTCGTATTGATATCAATTGATGGGCATCTCCATAGCCCATTGATTAGTCGCGTGGATGTGAGACTTTCTTGCTTTTTTGTCTTCTCTATATTTACCCCTAGCATCATACTCTAATCCACCCATAGTACTATATCCATGGCTTGCGCTCATGTATTGCGTGGGGTTGAAAAAGCTGAAGCACGTTAAAAAGTATGAACCAATTGCTCGGCTTGTCATCGGGGTTGTGCATGATAATACTTTGTGTTAAGAAGATGGAGCATGACAAGACTATATGATTTTGTAGGGATAGCGTTCATTAGGATTGATGTTTTGAAAGACATGATTGTTTGTTGGCATGCCTGAGTATTGATGTCTTTATGTCAAATTATAGACTATTGCTTTGAATCACTCGTATCCTAATATTCATGCCATGATTAAATATATGATCAAGATTATGCTAGGTAGCGTTCCACATCAATTTTTTATCATTTACCTACTCGGGGATGAGCAGGAATTAAGCTTGGGGATGCTGATACGTCTCCATTGTATCAATTCTTTTTATTGTTCCATGAAAAAATTATACAACTTTTACATACTTTTGGCGACAATTTATATGATTTTTTGGGACTAACATATTGATCCAGTGCCTATTGCCAGTTCCTGTTTGTTGCATGTTTTTTGTTTCACAGAATATCCATATCAAACAAAGTCCAAACGTGATAAAAATTTACAGAGATTAATTCTGCAATATATGTGATTTTGGGAAGTGGAATCAACTTAAACGAAGGCTCGCGGCCTCCACTACCCACGAGGGCGTGACCCATACCCCATGTCATGCAGTGGTGTCTTGTGGGCACCCCGTAAGTCAATTGGTGCCCTTCTTTCACCGCAAGAAAGATAATTTATGGGGGGGTCATGTAACTATTTCAGCGCAATCGAAGTTACGATCTCCGGGAATTTACGAAACGGTGAAGGGCCATAAAAAGGGAATGCGAAACATAGGAGAACAAAGAGATAGATCCAATCTAGGAGGGGCTTCTACCCCTCCGCCGCCATGGAGGCCATGGACCAGAGGGGGGAACCCTCCTCCCATCTTGGGGGGAGCCCAAGGAAGAAGAAGAAGAAGAAGAAGAAGAAGGAAGGAAAGAAGGAGGCTCTCTCCCCCTCTCTTCCGGTGGCGCCGGAGTGCCGCCGGGGCAAGGATCGTGACGGCGATCTACATCAACAATCTTGCTACCATCCACGCCAACCTTCTCCCCCTCTATGCAGCGGTGTAACCTCTCTATTCCCGCTGCAATTCTCTACTTAAACATGGTTCTCAACACTATATATTATCTTCCAATGATATGTGGTTATCCTATGATGTTTGAGTAGATCTGTTTTGTCGTATGGGTTGATTTATGATCATGATTGGTTTGAGTTGTATATTTTATTTTGATGATGTCCTATGGTTCCCTCCGTGTCACGCAAACGTGAGGGATCCCCGCTGCAGGGTGTTGCAATACGTTCATGATTCGCTTATGGTGGGTGGCGTGACTGACAAGCACTGACCCGAGTAAGTGGGTTGTTGCATATGAGATTAAAGAGGACTTCATACTTAATGCTATGGTTAGGTTTTACATTAATGATCTTTAGTAGTTGCGGATGCTTGCTAGAATTCCAATCATAAGTGCATATGATCCAAGTACGGAAAGTAAGTTAGCTCATGCCCCTCCCTCATAGAAAATTGCAATAATGATCACCGGTCTAGTTCTCGATCACCTAGGGACAAATGACTTTCTTGTGTGACAAAAGCTATCTACTTTTATTATCTTGCAAATTACTCATAGTTTTATTCTCGCAAATTACTTCTAGTTTTATACTTGTTCTAGGTAAAGAAAACACTAAGTGTGCGAGAGTTGTATCAGTGGTTGATTGAACTTGAGGGAATATTTGTTCTAGATTTAGCTCCTCGTTGGGTTCGGCACTCTTATTTATCAAAAAATTCTACAAATGATCCCATATACTTGTGGGTTAGCAATGCTCAGGTCCAAACTCCAGCGGCTGCAGACACGGCGGTGACATGGCAGACGTTGAGGAGCTCTCGGCTCCGATGGCTCGCGAGGTTAGAGGAAGAAACTAGCAAGGTGGGAAGAGGGGAAGCATACATGAGCTCACAGTGATTCTAGTGGGGCGGGCAACGAAGTCAGGGATGCATGGGCGGTGGCGAATCTGTTGATGGCATCCAATGGCCGTGCGTAGAGAAGATAGTTTGGTGGCGAGGAGGCTGGGCATCCAGGCCTACGATCTTCGGCGGAGAGGTGCAGCATGGGGAAACATAGCTCGAGGACATGACGGCGAGGTGATGACGGTGGCTATGGCTATGGCGATGGCACACTCTAGCTCCTCTCGGGAAAGCACAGAAATGAGAGGGTGAGGTGAGGGAGAAGGTGAGCGAGGAGGAGGCTCGATCCAGATGGCTCTAGGGCTTATTCCCTCATCCAGACGGGCTAGCGGGCAGGAAGTGGCACTCGAAGGGCGCGTGTGCAACGAGCACACGCTCGGGTCCTACAGGCGCAGGTGGGCTGGGCTGGCCAACTGGGCCTTCCAGGTGGGCTGTGCCAGGTAAGTTTCCTTCTATGTTTATTTTTCTTTTTTATTTATTTGCCACTGATTCTAAATTCATACAATTTCAAATCAGTTCCAAACTCCTATGAAATATTTATGTTGCCACCATAGACCTAGCCAAATGCACATAAAGTATGCCAGGGATGTTGAACTTCCATTCTAAATATAAATCCAAAAGCAAATGACATATGATTTAAATTCAAATGCCCAAATAATTCCTTAAATGTTCCTAAATTTTGGTTGGAATTATAGTTCTAAATTCAAATGTAAATATAGAGATAAGCTTCTAGATTGGTTAGCCTTTTTACCCTAGATAGTTAGTTGTTCTTTTCTCTTGTTTTGTACATTGGACTTTTTATGTTGAGTTTTAATAAAGCACTGTGAGGCTGTTGCCTTGCAGTATATAGTCAAAAAAAAATTCTCAAAACAATTTAATGAACATTTTGGAACAATTGAATGAGATTTCCAGGGTTCTTTGCCCTTTTTGTTTAATTTTTGAGGCTTCCTTTTTCCCAATTCAAATTTTAGAAAATTAAATATGATGGACGGATGCTTCTAATGCATTTACTTACACTCAAATATTCTAGGGATGTGACACATGACATATACTAGGAAGATTCCATAAGATTTGGTGATCAAGACAGGGACTCCTCTCCACCGGCGTAGCCGACAAGGACTCTTTGTTATCCTGGGCCTCTGGTACATTATATAAGACGAGACTAGGCTAGTCGATAGTGGATATTTACATTCATCATCATTATACCAATAGGGTTTAGACCACAACTCACGATCTCGTGCTAGATCACTTTGTACCTTGATACTCTCATAATATAAGCAAGAGCATGATGTAGAGTTTTACCTCCTTTAAGAGGGCCCAAACCTGGGTAAAAACATCGTGTCCTCTATCTCCTGTTACCCATCAATCCGATCTCACAGTTCGGGCTCCCCTACCCGAGGTCTACCGGTTTTGACACCGATATTGGTGCTTTCATTGAGAGCTTGTTGTGTGATCGCAAAGGATTGAATGCTCATCTACAGATTGACAACAATTTTTCCTAGAAAGCAGATTTATGTTCGCCATCCCCACCTCCTCGAGCATTGCTTTGACGATTGCTTTGGTGGAATTCTGCGAAATTGAGTCTAGAACAACCTTGTAAAATTTCATCGTGTTCCAATTGAGGAATCTCTGGCAAACTCTGTTCTACTAGAGCCTAACACGTCTCCAACGTATCTATAATTTTTGATTGTTCCATGCTATTAAATTATCTGTTTTGGATGTTAATGGGCTTTATTATACACTTTTATATTATTTTTGGGACTAACCTATTAACCAGAGGCCCAGCCCAAACTCCTGTTTTTTACCTATTTTAGAGTTTCGCAGAAAAGGAATATCAAACGGAGTCCAAACGGAATGAAACCTCCGGGAGAGTTATTTTTGGAACAAATGTGATCCAGTGGACTTGGAGTGGACGTCAAGAAACAATCAAGGAGGCCACGAAGCAGGGGGCGCGCCTACCCCCCTGGGCGCGTCCTCCACCCTCTCAGGCCCCTTGTTGCTCCACCGACCTACTTCTTCCTCCTATATATATATCCATATACCCCGTAAACATCCAGGAGCACCACGAAACCCTATTTCCATCGCCGCAACCTTCTGTACCCAAGATATCCCATCTTGGGGCCTTTTCTGGAGCTCCGCCGGAGGGGGCATTGATCACGGAGGGCCTCTACATCAACTCCATGGCCTCTCTGGTGATGTGTGAGTAGTTTACCTCAGACCTTCGGGTCCATAGCTAGTAGATAGATGGCTTCTTCTCTCTCTTTGGATCTCAATACAAAGTTCTCCTCGATTCTCTTGGAGATCTATTCGATGTAATCTTCTTTTGCAGTGTGTTTGTCGAGATCCCATGAATTGTGGGTTTATGATCAAGTTTATCTATGAACAATATTTGAATCTTCTCCGAATTCTTTTATGTATGATTGTTTTATCTTTGCAAGTCTCTTCGAATTATCAATTTGGTTTGGCCTACTAGATTGATCTTTCTTGCAATGGGAGAAGAGCTTAGCTTTGGGTTCAATCTTGCGGTGCTCGATCCCAGTGACAGAAAGGGAAACGACACGTATTGTATTATTTCCATTGAGGATAAAAAGATGGGGTTTACATCATATTGCATGAGTTTATCCCTCTACATCATGTCATCTTGCTTAAGGCGTTACTCTGTTCTTATGGACTTAATACTCTAGATGCATGTTGGATAGCGGTCCATGCGTGGAGTAATAGTAGTAGATGCAGAATTGTTTTGGTCTACTTGTCACGGACGTGATGCCTATTTACATGATCATGCCTAGATATTCTCATAATTATTCTCTTTTCTATTAACTTCTCGACAGTAATTTGTGCACCCACTGTAATACTTATGCTATCTCGAGAGAAGCCACTAGTGAAACCTATGGCCCCCGGGTCTATGCTCCATCATATAAGTTTCCAATCTATTTTATTTTGCAATCTTTACTTTCAATCTATATCATAAGAAATACCAAAAATATTTATCTTATTATTATTATCTCTATCAGATCTCACTCTTGCAAGTGGCCGTGAAGGGATTAACAACCCCTTTATCGCGTTGGTTGTGAGGTTCTTATTTCTTTGTGTAGGTACGAGGTGACTCTCGCGTGGTCTCCTACTGGATTGATACCTTGGTTCTCAAAAACTGAGGGAAATATTTACGCTGGTTTACTGCATCACCCTTTCCTCTTCAAGGGAAAACCAACGCAGTGCTCAAGAGGTAGCAGAGCCCTGTTGAATATGGATGAGTTTAGGGCGAGGAGTCCAATGTCCATCTCGGACATCTTTTAGAAGATCCAACCATTCATCGTTGTGGAATTCCTATATTGACCATCCCTCAAAATGTCAGCTCGATTCGACCATTCAAACTCCGGGAAAGATCTGATGAGTACATCAATTTTCGGATTTGTTTTCTGCGCAAAAATGAATCTGAACTGAGTTCTCCTTTTACATGAACGCATTATCGACCGTCCTTTTTGAAGGAACTTTTTCTAGGGTATTGTGTTTTGTTCTCAAACATGTGCCTACAAATTTTAAAGCATTTTAGGAGTTAATCTTCTCCGTCATGTCAGTGTCAAACCAGACAAACAATGTTGCTCCACGGTTGCCGATCTGCGCTAGACATGTCGTCACCCCGGCAAGTCGGCCAAGAGTTCGGCATTGCAAAGGCTAAACCATCACCAACGTCCACTACAAAAAAAGACACATCCGTGACATTTTGGGCCAAAAAAAATTATGGCATACTTATGACACTTCTATGACGATAATTGTGACAAAACCCGGTATCATCATAGATGTGGTGGGCTACTACTTCTATGACAAAAAATCATGACAGAAAATGGGCTTTTCGTCCTGGGCGGGCCGGAGACGCAGCTGCATGACATTCTTTGGGCCGTCCATTCAGAAAAAACCGTGGTAGAAGCGAGGGCGAGGAAAATATCCAGGTGTTCCCGGTTACGGTGGGTGGTCGGGGCCGAGCGATGCATGGAGATTTGCGTGTTTCTCTCGTACAGGAACACATGTGGGTGCGAGGCATTGGGCTCTAACTGAACCCGAGCGAGGCGTTCGCCTACTGAACCCGAGCGATTGCACTGCAGGCTACGCGTTACTGAACCCGAGCGATCGATCGATGACTATTAATTGAACCCGATCTAGCGATTCCTTCGCTACCGCTGCTAACTGAAGCGGATCAATGCTGCCTCTGGATGAACAGTGAGCGTTGGTTGGGGGGTTTGGATGAACAATTCCCTGTGGGGTGAATGAATAGGACCCAATCGATCGAGCCGGTTGGGGCTGGATGAACAGGACCCCATGGAGGGCTGGATGAACAGGACCACCCCGTGGAGGGATAGATGAACAGTAGACGATGGAGGGCTGGATGAACAGTATCCCATGGAAGGGTGGTTGAACAGGAGCCCGTGGAGAGGGCTGGTTGAACAGTAGCCAGTGGAGTAGCGCGCGGTGGTGGTTGGATGAACAGGAGCCCGTGGATGAATAGTCGCAGGTCGAGGCTGGAGGAGGTCGACGGTGGATGAATAGTAGCCCGTGGAGGCTGGAGGGGGTCGACGGTGGAGATGAACAATATACCGTGGAGTCCCGTTTTGCAGTACGCCACAACCCTCCCGATGAACAGGACCCCCGTTTCGACCGTAGCGCTCCAACACAAGTCTGTTTCCTCCGTTTTGCGGTACGCCACACCCCTCCCGATCAACAGGACCCCGTTTTGACCCTAGGAGGTCTGTTTCCTCCGTTTTGCGGTACACCACACCCCTCCCGATGAACAGGATCCCGTTTCGAACATGGCCGGTCGAACACAAGGCCGTTTCCTCCGTTCTGTGGTACGGCAGGCCTCATTTCCATCGGTTGTTCCGTCCAAGCCGGTTGGCTCCCGCGCGTTCCGTTGCCTCCCGATAAACACGACGCATTCCGTTGTCTCCCCATGAACACGACGACGACACTATTTTTTTGCGGGCGACGACGATGCTTTTTCTCCGTTGCGACCCAGCCATGTACACGATCCCTGGACGTACGTATGCGCGAGTAGGCGTTCGAGACCCCGCCCGTATGTTCATACGTGGCCGTATTTTCATTCTTACACACTGGCCGATGTACATATGTGTACATGCTACGTGCGCGCCTCTACTACGACACGTGCGCGCCTCTACATCGACCACTATGTACGTACATGTTCGCGACCAGAATGACAACGCTACGTACGCTTCGACCAGGTGGGTCCCGACTGTCAGGCACTTCCATGCGTGCGAAAATGTAGCTGGTGGGTCCCAGCATTCAGGGGGGCGAATCATTTTTTTTTGCCCGGACGCACTTCCTTGCGTGCGAAGATGTCGCTAGTAGGTCCCAGCAGTCAGGGGAGAAACATTTTTTCGTGAAATATGGTTGTCTGTCCGGTGGGTCCCTGCTGTTAGGTGGAGGAATCATTATTTTCCGCGTAATAAGGAGGCACTTCCTTGCTGCGGCCGTGGACCTAGCTGTCAGCCACTCCGCGTACAACCCACGTCCGATGGAAGTCGTTCCTTGACCACGTTGACCACGCCGCGCTGAGAGCACCAGGGCAGTGGATGACGGCGAGGCCTCGGAATGGGACGACACGGAGCCGGGGAAGACGCGACAGTGGATGCCCACGCGTAGAGGAGTATGAGGGTTCACTGGTTCGCTGTGGTGTGAGGCTGCCGTCGCCGCAGAATAACAGGGGGTGTGGGTGAGTAGAGGGATGGCCTGGCTAGCGGTGGGAGTAGTAGGGGGCGGTGAGGCCTCTGCGGCATCACAGCCGGCCATGGGAGGCAGGAGCACGAGGCACGACCGGCGCTGGTTTGGGCGGCTGGAGCAAGAAGACCAGAGGTTGAAGAAGCACTACGGTCATTGGATGGACATCGTACGGTCATTAGAGCTAGAATCGTTCATATTGACTCAGTTGACAAAGCCCTCCATCCCCGTCAACTTAGTTGGCCCACAAGTCAGCCTCCCACTACTGTGGGTCCCAGCTAGCTTGGGGTATTCTTTTTTTTGTGCGTAATAAGGAGGCACTTCCTTGCGTGCAAAGATATAGCTGGTGGGTCCGACCTGTCAGTGGTGGGAATGTTTTTTCGCAAAATACAGAGGCCCTTCTGGTGGGTCCCAACTGTCAGGTGGAGGAATCATTATTTTGCGCGTAATAAGGAGGCATTTCCTTGCGTGCGGCTGTGGACCCAGCTGTCAGCCTCTCCACACACAGTCTACTTCCGATGGTGTCGTTCGTTGACCATGTTGACCACTCCGCGTCGAGCGCACCCAAGGTGGTGGACGATGGCGAGGCCCCGGACAGCAACGAGCCGGAGATGGGAAGACGCGCGAGTAGAGTTGTGGACGGAGAGGTGTACGAGGATTAACTGGTTCTGGTGCAGTGTGGTTCAGTAGTCGGTGGAGAAGGACAGGAGGTGTGGAGGGGTGGAGGGATGGCCTGGCCAACGGTGGAGTAGCGCTTCACCGCGACGCATGCTAAGCAGAGCTGCTTGCAGCAGGAGGCAGGAGCAGGTGGTCCCGGCGGTGCTGGAGGAAGAAGATGAGAGATTGAAGATGGACGCCGGTCGTTGGATGTAAATCCAGTGGCTAACGATGTCAGAATCATTTGTTGACTAAGTTGACAATGACTTGCATTGGCTTCGACCTATTGGCCCACATTTCAGCCTCCAAAAATGTGGCACGTATTCAACCCATTTTTTCAGAATTTACAGTCTTTTTTTGCGCGATCGAATTTACAGTCAATTTGATCACTTTTTTTTGAATTACAGTCCATTAGCTGGGCTGGGTGAACAAATAATGTAGCGTCCATGCGGCCCATTTATGTTTTATGCGGCCCATTTATGTTTTTCCGAAAAAATTACAGGCCATTTGCACTTTCTCGACATACACAATTTTGCTGGGCTGATTCTAATTATAATGTTGGGGTGGGCACATCAATGTTATCAAAAAATAAACAGGGGTTGAGCATTTTGTTATATATATATATATTATTACATTGGTCCTTAAATCTTACCAAGCTTTTGTACACAATCATTAGGATTTTCGTTCCCAAAAAAAATCCAGGATTTTATTGTTAAGAAATTATTTTTATAAGTTAATAAGATGTGGGATATTGTTTTCTTACATATGTAAGTATCTATTAAATATATTATGACAATAACAATAATATATAATAACATACAAAATAATTTAAATATATATAATATAGTTAGAAGGGAAACATAAGTTGGACCAGGCGTTCCTATTCTTATATAGAAAAATAGAACAGACCTCTGTGTTTTCTTCAAAAAAATAAATAAATTGGGCTGCCGATGTTTTAGGAAAAAAACCCTCAGATGGGAGGCCCATAGGACGGTCGATACATGACGGCCCTCAAGAAAATACAAACAGGCCTATGGACCTCCCATCCGAGGTCGTGGGCTGCGCATGTTAAAAAAGAAAGCCTAGACGGGGCAGCCCAAAACACAGCTGATACTTGCTGCCCCAGTGATAATAAATGATACCTGCCAGCTCCTCGGCTTCATTATGAATTTATCTCCTATAATAACTACGTTGAAGCACCTAAAAAATGTAACTATGTTGACAAACCCGTGGGCCCCAACGTCAGTATAGCATTAGGAGGAAGTATTTTTTCGATGAGGCACTTGCTTGCGTACGGCCATAGACCTGGTGGGTCCCGACTGTCCGCCTCTCCATGTACAGTCCTCTCGAGATTCCTCTCGTTTGTTCATCATGTTCACAACGGCAGACAGCGGCGTCACGGCGAGCGCTCAAAAGCACAGGAGGAGATCCGACCACCTGAGGAAGTGCCTTATTAGTAACGAAACAATTGAACTAGCCTAGTGGCCGAGTGACACTACCCGACAGTTGTTTCGCCCGGGTTCGATTCCACCTGTGCAGACAAAATATCTCCAAATTTTTTGCCTTTGCCTTTATTGACATGTGGGTCCCAATTTTCATCTACGCACACCACGTCCAAAACTTCGTCCCTTGTTTTCTTTGTTTTTCGCACACTCAACATTACATGGGCATTTTGAAAATAGCATATGTTTTTGACTGTGCACCATATGAAGATGTGCTATGCATGAATGTTGATCAGCATGATGTTAACTGGCTGGTAGTTCCAGTTTCGACCATGAATAAAACTTCCAACATGATGTTAACACTGTTTTAAAAGGCTATGTTAATATAAATGCTCTGCCTCTGAAAGTTGCAGTTTCTTATCTGAAACTGAACTTGGAGTTTCTTATCTGAAACTGAAACTTGCAGTTTCTTCCCTAAGAATCACATCGTCTGCACTTTTATACTCCTATGAAACTACTTTTTTTAAGTGCTAAAAATAGATCTCTAGAATTCATAAAATACTTCATATGCTCAATACTGCAAACCTGAAATTCAAATACATTCATATCTGGAAGTACTCTCAAAATACACAACACAAAACACAATTCACAACCTGCAAATAATGGCAACCCTAAGCTCCTCCTGACAATTCACAACCTGCCCGAGCCCCGTGAGACGATGTGAACGGCGAGGGAGACGATGGCGGGGAAGCATCGTCGGGCCAACTACTTTTCTCCTCTTGCAGGTGGGTTCGGTCGATGAAGACTCTACCGGCTCGCTCTGGCAGGACACCCTCACAAACGGCACCCTGTAGATGCTCGATCCTTCAATCTCTGGTGGATGCTCCATCTGGGATTGATACTCCCACCACCGCTCCCTCACGATCGGATTCGTGAATCTGTTTGCTCCATGGCCAAGGGCAGCTCTATGTACTCCCGCGCGACTCCCTCCAGGAGTATCGACTGCGCCTTTCACTCTGTTGCAGATATTGGCCCATGGATGTCCCCGTCGCCGCTAGTTGGTCCTTGTTGTCAACCAGACTGTATCTCCCAACATCCTAGCTAGCTTCACAGGGTCGCCGTCTGCGATCCTCACGTATCGGGTTGTACTCTCCATCGATCTACTTCTCCACAGCACCTTCACTCCCGGCGGTGATTTTGAATGAGAGAGAGAGGAGGCAGCGCTAGTTTTGGATTAGAATGGAGAGGAGCGACACTGTATTGGATTGGAACAGGAGGAGGGGCGGTGGTTTGAAATAGAAGAGGAGAGGGAGCGGCGCTAGATTTAGATGGAACAGAGGAGAGGAGCGGCGGTGGTTTAAGAGGAGAAGAGCGGAAGAGCGGCGCTGGTCTTGGAAGTATTTTGTTTTGCGTATTTTGGGTCAAAGTTTGACCACGTACTGTATTTGACAAGCAAAATGTGAATGCATGTCACCAAAAATTGTATTGTTTGGTTCGTATATGAATGTACTTTCGAACTATATTATTTTTGCAACGTATAACATATATTTTATTTGCGAAAATCATGGTCAATTATGACCTAGAATAAAAGGGAGACTAGTTAATGTGGGGTCGCTTTCTTAATTGAAGGGTAAATTGATTTTGATTTTAATCCAGTCACAGCGCGCCGGCCCTCTCGTCCAATCCTAAATCGCTGCCGCACGCTCCTCTCCCTCTTCTCCATTGCAAAACCACCCCCTCTCCTCTCCATCATCTCCATTCAAAAACCACCGTCTCGCCTCTCCCTCTTCTCCATTGCAAAACCACCTCCTCTCCTCTCCATCATTTCCATTGCAAAACCACCGTGTCGCCTCTCCCTCTTCTCCATTGCAAAACCACCTCCTCTCCTCTCCATCATTTCCATTCCAAAACCACCGTCTCGCCTCTCCCTCTTCTCTATTGCAAGACCACCGTCTCTCCGCCCATTTTCCAAAGCTAGCACCGGACCACTCAGAAGGACATTTATGGAGAGGATGCAGCAGCAAATCAGGCAGATCGCCGGCGGCGACTAGGCAAAGTTAGCCAGGTTGAAGGAGATCCTTACTTGGTTTGACAATGAGTAGGACATTTGGAGGACGGCGAGGGCCATGTGGCAATGTATGCGAAAGAGCGAGATGACGGTGATGAGGGCGGCGATGTACATGTACTCCTCGGCGGCAGTCACGCCGCAGTCCTTCGAGTTCATAGAGTATCTCCTCTGGGCGGTGGAGCAGACAGATTCGCCCGAGGTGAAAGTCAAGTGGAGGTGGTGGGCGTATAGGTCGAAGGTCGAGCACCCAGAGGATAACGAATCGATCGAGTATGGTGTGCCATTCGTGAGGGTGCAGAGCCAGCTGGAGCCACATGAGTATTTGTTCTCCCACCGCAAGAGGAGGCCGGATGGCACGGCGTCATTTCGGCGTCATTTCCCCGTCGTTCTCCACGGTTCCCTCGATGCTCGCCTCATTTTGACGGCGGCGGTAGGGTTTAAGGTAAGCTTCGCACTAACCTAATCTTCCACCTGCTCATGCTTACAATCAGTGTGACAGCTAATGAAAGTCATGCTTACAATCAGTCTCTGAGTACTATGCCAATCACCCTTAAATAGCTCTGGACCATTGGGTCAAAGTTGTGACACTGTGTACAAATAAAGAAACATAGATTGGTGCTTCTTTCAGAAAAGAGTACTAGAAAACTGCCAATATAAGCTACTAGTATTTGGTTAGAGGATTTGCTCCCGAGAAAGATCCATCCACAGAGAGCGCCACACATCCCACTGGTGGTGGTGGATGCCAATGCGTGCTTGGAGCATGGTTGGTGTCGGTAATTTTTACTTGGCACACCTCGCACTCTGCATATATGCCGGATCCATCCGTACATTTGTGCAGTTCGGCCAAAATGCAGCTGAATAACCCTGTTTGCACAGATAATGAAAAAGAGTGGTTACATTATAGTGGCACTAGTTGATGAAACATGCAAAATAAATATAAGAAAATATTGCGATGGTATCATAGTATGCCATGCTGCGAGGGCGAGATGGGCCCTGCGACGCCTCATATGGTACGCCATGCCTCATACTAGAAATGGTCCCAAGTCTCCCCGATACACCTTCTGCCAGTGATGAACATCAATGTACAGTGGTAGTACAAGGAGGGGCCTTGAGACATTCAAATCTCTATTTTTGTGCAGATCAACTAAAATTAAGCACCCCAGTTTGCAGAAACGCTTAAGCATTAACAATGGGACTAGTTGATGAAACATACATTAACAAAGAGAAGCACATTCTTTATCTACATTGGAAATGAAATGATAGATAGGACACTCATTCTATTCTAACTGTATTATTACTTCATTTTATCAGCGACACTAGTGTAACACCCCGGATGTAATTTGCCTTATATGTATCCCAACTCTTCCCGTTTACGGCACTAAGTTATTTCATTTCGTCTTTGTCGGGTTTTTGTCTCCGTTTGTTGTTGTCTTTGTCATGCATCTCATATCATTTCATCTTGTGCATTGCATTTGCATACGTGTTTGTCTCATGCATTCGAGCATTTTCCCCGTTGTCCGTTATGCATTCCGGCGCTCCTATTTCCTCTGGTGGCCCTTTCTACCTCTTTTCATGTGTGGGGGTTAAACATTTCCGGATTGGACCGAGACTTGCCATGCGGCCTTGGTTTACTACCGGTAGCCCGCCTGTCAAGTTTCGTGCCATTTGGACTTCGTTTGATACTCCAACGGTTAACCGAGGGACCGAGAAGGCCTTGTGTGTGTTGCAGCCCAACACCCTTCCAAAGTGGCCCAAAACCCACCTAAACCTCTCCCATCATCTAGAGCGTTCGATCACGATCGCGTGGCCGAAAACCGCACTCCATTTGGAGCCTCCTAGCTCCTTCTATGTATAAATAGGACTCCCCCTCCGAAATTTTGGGCAAAATCCACCCCAACCCTAGCCTCTTCCTCCTCCCGCCGCCGGACGCGTCCGGATCGGACCAGAAACGTCCGCCCGTCGCCACCCGACCTACCGCAAGCCACCACGTGACGCCTCCGCGCCCCACATCACCGAAGCCCGCCGGGCCCAACTGCGGCCCCCTCGGCCCGCTCCGCCCCGCCGCCTGCCCGGCTTGCCCGCGTCGACCGCCTCCTCGCGCTGGCGTCGACCTCGCCGCCCCGCCGCCGCACGCCTCCAGTCGCCGTCGCCAGATTCTGCCACCACGCCGCGCGCCGCCGCCCCGCGTCTTCGCCGCCTCCTCACCCTACCTCACCGCCGACCCCGCCTCCGGCAGGATCCGGCGAGGGATCGGCCGGATCTGCCACCACTTCTTCTCTCCGGCAAGTTCACGTACTTCGGCGAGCTTCCCCGGTGAACCTCGGTTCGCGCGCCCATGAAGAACCCTAGATCCAGAGGGTAAAAATTTCACTAAGTCTCTAGTTTTTCAGTATTTTTTAGACATCTTCATCATGTCATAACTCTACATCCGTAGCTCCGATTCGTGCGTGTAGCATATCGAAATGTTCGTATCGACGAGTACATCATTTCATCTCATTCCATCATTTTCATTTGAGCTCATCTTGATGCCCGAAATGCTGTTGGAAAAGGGCTATGTGGTGAATTTGTCAGATCTGTTTCAACAAATGGCATTTTGTCATTTTTGCCATGTTTAATGTGTGCATGCTATGATCCTGAGCTCTACATGTGTTTTGTTATATGCCATGCCATCTTTACAGGGGTGCTTGCCATGTATTTTTGTGACATCTGTGGTGACTAGCACAAGCTAGCAAATTAGCGTAATCGTTAATGCTGATTTCAGGGACTTAGAATTTCACTAAGTCCTTGTCCTAATTTCGTTGTTATGCCATATGTTCATGTTGTTTCCTAGTGATTCATGCCTCTTTTGAGGACGATCAGTCAGGATGTTTTGTTAACATTGTGGTGCTCTATCCATCCATGTCTTTTTTTGCATTTATGGAGCACCCTAGCTTGAGGCAAGCAAGCTCTACTTTTGCTATAAAGTGATCCTGACAGATTGTTGACATGTTTAGCGATTTTGCCGAGGATGCTGCTATTGATCTGTGCATGCTATGTTGTTGTTCTTGCCATGTCTAGATTCTATGCCATGTCTTCTTGATGGATGTAATCTTAGTTTGTCATGCCATGCTCTGTAGTTAGTGCATCAAGCTCGTAAACATGCCTACTCGTTGACTGATTTGCATGCTCCAGTTTTTCACTAAGTCTGAATCTGTTTATGTTTTTGCCATGCTCACATGGTTGCATTTGTATTTTCTGATCCCTTTTGGCTCAAGGTCACTAAAGGACTTTTGTTAAGTGCTTTGAGTAGCTTCATATCATGCCTTGCTTTGCCATGTTAAGTTCCTGTAGCTTGTAGTTTTCATGCTCTAAAGTGTGCTTCTTGATGATAAATTCCAGACTTGTGTTAATTTCACAAAGTCTGAAATCACCTCACCTTTCCAGTGGCACTCTTGGATTTCCAAGTTGAGGCCAGGTACAATCATTCCTTGTCAAATCTTGCAATATGCATCACATACCGCATCTCGCATATCATACCATGTTTGCATCATATTGCTTGAGCATTGCACGTGGTTGATTGTGCTCCTTTTGCTTGTTGTTCTTGTTTGGGTACAGCCGGGAGACGAGTTCGTGAACGAGGAGCCCGTTGAGTTCTCTTTCGAGGATCAAGTCAACTCTGACAACTTTGCAGCAAAGATGACCATACCCTCGAAATCACTTCTATCTTTGCTTGCTAGATGCTCGCTCTTTTGCTATGCCTATGGTGCGATCCCTACCACTTGCTTATCATGCCTACCAAATTTCCATGTCAACCCTCTAACCCACCATGTCCTAGAAAACCGTTGTTTGGCTATGTTACCGCTTTGCTCAGCCCCTCGTATAGCGTTGCTAGTTGCAGGTGAAGCTTGGAGATCATTCCTTGTTGGAACATTGTTTATTGTTGGGATATCACTATATTATCTTGTTTATCTTAATGCACCTATATACTTGGTAAAGGGTGGAAGGCTCGGCCTTATGCCTGGTGTTTTGTTCCACTCTTGCCACCCTAGTTTCCGTCATATCGGTGTTATGTTCCCGGATTTTGCATTCCTTACATGGTTGGGTTATAATGGGAACCCCTTGACAGTGCGCCTTGAATAAAACTCTTCCAGCAATGCCCAACTTTGGTTTTACCATTCTCCACCTAGCCTCTTTTCCCTTGGGTTCCGCGGACTCAAGGGTCATCTTTATTTAAACCCCCGGGCCAGTGCTCCTCTGAGTGTTGGTCCAACCTGTCAGCTGCCGGTGGACACCAGGGGCAACTCTGGGCTGGCCTACCGGAACCTTGGACAATCCGGTGTGCCCTGAGAACGAGATATGTGCAGCTCCTATCGGGATTTGTCAGCACATTCGGGCGGTGTTTCTAGACTTGTTTTACCATTGTCGAGGATGTCTTGTAACCAGGATGCCGAGTCTGATCGAAATGTCTCGGGAGAAGGAATATCCTTCGTTGACCGTGAGAGCTTGTGATGGGCTAAGTTGGGACTCCCCTGCAGGGATTTGAACTTTCAAAAGTCATGCCCGCGGTTATGGGCAGATGTGAATTTGTTAATTTCCGGTTGTAGATAACCTGAAACTTAACTTAATTAAAATGAACCAACTGCGTGTCTAACCGTGATGGTCTCTTCTCGGCGGAGTCCGGGAAGTGAACACCGTGTTGGAGTAATGCTTGACGTAGGTTGTTCTAGGATCACTTCTTGATCATAGTTGTTCGACCGTGCTTTTGCCTTCTCTTCTCGCTCTCTTTTGCGAATAGGTTAGCCACCATATATGCTAGTCGCTTGCTGCAGCTCCACATCATACCTTGTCTTACCTATAAGCTTAAATAGTCTTGATCGCGAGGGTGCGAGATTGCTGAGTCCTCGTGACTCACAGATTACTTCCAAACCAGATGCCGGGACCGATGATACCGTTCCAGATGACATGACTGAGCTCAAGTGGTAGTTTGATGAAGACTCTCGTCGTTACTATGTGTCTTTCCCAGATGATCAGTTGTGGTGCCCAGTTTGGGCGATTGGGGACTTTGTCGCATGTGGGGGTTGATCTTTATTTTGGTACCATAGTCGGACCATGAGTGTATTGGATGATTGTAATGTTATTCATGTATTTGTGTGATGTGGCGAGTGTAAGCCAACTATGTATCCTTTCCCCTTTTATTTCTTACATGGGTTGTTGTGAAGATTACCTTACTTGCGACATAGCTTTCAATGTGGTTATGCCTCTAAGTCATGCTTCGACACGTAGGAGATATAGCCACATCGAGGGCGTTACAAGTTGGTATCAGAGCCATCCCCGACCTTAGGAGCCCCCTGCTTGATCGAATCATTGGCGTTGTTGAGTCTAGAAAAATGTTTTGAGTCATTTAGGAATTATATATCGGAGAGTTATTAATTCTTTTTACTCCCCAGTCCCTTCATCGCTCTGGTAAGGTATCCTAACTTAGAGTTTTGACTCTTCTCTTCTCAAATTTCACTAAAAAAATTAGGATCACGCGGGTATCTTGGAATCGTTCCGATCGATTTGTGATGAGAACATTGTTCTTGGTGCCTCCTATCATTTAGGGGTTGTGGCAGTGTCCCGGGGAGTTGAGCTCCGAGGTGTTGTCGTCACAATTTTATCGTTGAGATTCTGGAATACCTGAGTTTCGCCGACATCGAAAATCTCTTTTATGCAGTTGTTGGTGAGATAACCTCGACGCCACCCAGTACCGGGGCGGGAGTTCGGGAGTATTGCCATAACTCGTATAACGGATGATTTTCGAAGGTTGAGGTAGATGATTTCCGAAGGTTTCTCAGTTATGTGTTGAAGGATGGATACAGCTGGATGTAGGATTTGCTAGATTTGGGTGAGATATTATGCTTCCCCTGTATCCCCAACACCTGATTGCATAACCGGAAACGTTCGGGAGTTTCATAGGTGGGAATTCTTGTAGCTCTAGTTCTTCTTCCGCGGATATTTGGTTTGGGATTGGGTAATCCTCACCAAGTATTCGTTCTTGTCCGTACCTTGTTGGTTTTTATTCTTCTACCTCAATTCTAAGTGGCTTCTCAATTTATGGAAATGTGACCATTTCGATTGGAATGCATTCGTTCATTTTGTTCGGATGTGAAGACTTTATGTTGCAATTTCAACCCGTTTGATTCAACTTCAATATTTGTCTGTCAAGATGCTAACGGATGTCAACATCTTCAGGATGGCTCCTCCAACACGCACGACTCTGAATCTTGATCCGCCACCACCACCTCCACCTCCGGAGGCATGGCAAGCTGTGATGGCCGCTACCAATGCAAACACGCAGATGATCATGCAACTTCTTCAAGAGTGCAACCAAGGGAACCAGGGCCATGGCAACAATCAGAACCACTTTGCTACACTCAACTAGTTCCTTGCTAACCAGCCAAAGACCTTCAGCAATTGTGTTGAGGCAACAGACGCTGATGATTGGCTCGTGGACATATGCAAGCATTTCGAGTGCAGTAACATCAGGCCTGAGGACTTTGTCAAGTTCTCTTCCTTCCAACTCAAAGACCAAGCTTCAGAATGGTTTCAGCAGTACAGAGATTCCAGAGGAGGCCGTGTGATTACCTGGGATGAATTCCGTCAAGACTTCAAGGCTCATCATATTCCTCAAAGTGTGGTTGAAAGCAAGCGTGAGAAATTCTACAACCTGAAGCAAGGCACTATGTCTGTTTACCAGTACAACATCATGTTCCAAAAGCTCGCCCGTTTTACTAATCAAGACGTCCCTGACGAGAAGAGCATGATATACCAGTTCAGGGGTGGCCTCAGAGAAGAACTCCAGCTAGCTCTCGTCCTTTTTGAGCCCAAGAAGGACGATGAGTTTTAGAACATGGCAATGAAGCAAGAGACTGCTCAACTGAAGTGCGATGCTTCCAAGAAGCGAGTCAGAGATGCAACTCCTTCTTCCTCAACTCAAGTGGCTAAGTAGCAAAAGTATTGGCTTCCTCCTCCTCCATTCCATCAGCCTTATCAGCAGAAGAGCAAAGGTGGCAGTGGATCTTCCCCCCCCCCCCACCCCGGCTTTTAGAAAAAGACTTCGTCTCAAGCTCCAAGATGAAGTGCTCCGTATCACCGTCCGCTCTCGGAGGTCACGTGCAACAAGTGCCAACAGAAGCATCACTATGCCAACAAATGCTTCAATCAGAGGCGTCTCCCTCCTCCTCCTCCTGTGAGGTCTGCAAGTACAGTTGTGGTCAAGCATAACCCCAAGTACGCCATGGTCAACTTGATGAATGCAGCTCAGGCAGAGGACTCGTCAGATGTCATCATGGGTAACCTTCCTGTTAACGATATTCCTGCAAAAGTTCTTTTTGACACTGATGCATCACATTGTTTTATCTCAAGACCTTTTGCATCTAAGCATGAGTTGGCTTTGCAAGTTTTGCCTAGACCGATAGCAGTTGTCTCTCCCGGTAGGCACATGAATGCTAACTCTATGGTTCCGAATGTTACTATCACTTTGGGCAACTACAAGATTCTGTCTTCTCCTACGGTTCTTGGTGACTCGGATATTGATCTTATTCTCGGAATGGATTGGCTTTCTAAGCACAAGGCTCGGCTTGATTGTGCTGCCAGGCAGATTCAATTGACTCATTCGTCTGAGGATGTTATTGTCTTTGCCGCTCGTGATGATACCATCCGTCTGTTTTCTCTCAATGAGAAGGGTGAACTGGATGCCATCTCTCAAATTCCAGTCGTTTGCGAATATCAAGACGTCTTTCCAGAACAGCTTCCAGGAATGCCTCCGCACCGGCCAGTTGAATTTGTCATAGATCTTGAGCCTGGCACGGAACCTGTTTGCAAACGTCCTTACAAGCTTGGACCTGAAGAGTTGAAGGAGCTGAAGAAGCAACTCGATATTCAAGAGCAAATGGGTCTCATCCGACCTAGTTCTTCTCTGTGGGGTTGTGGAGTTCTTTTTGTGAAGAAGAAGGATGGAATGGACCGACTCTGTGTTGACTACCGTCCATTGAACAAGAAGACTATAAACAACAAGTACCCACTTCCCAACATCAACGAGCTGTTTGAACAACTCAAAGGTGCTCAAGTATTCTCCAAGCTTGATCTTCGTATGGGTTATCACCAGGTTCGAATTTTTGAGCAAGATATCCCCAAGATAGCATTCAGAACAAGCTATGGTTCATATGAATATGTTGTCATGTCTTTTGGCCTCGTCAACGCTCCTCCGACATTCTCTCGCATGATGAACTTTATCTTCAACCCCTACACAAATGACTTCATCTTGGTCTACCTCGATGACATTTTGGTATTTTCCAAGAACAAGGAAGATCATGCCAAGCACTTGCGTTCGGTGCTGGATAAGCTCAGAGAACATCAGTTCTATGCCAAGTTTTCAAAGTGCGAGTTTTTGCTCGATGAGGTTCTCTATCTGGGACATATCATTTCTGCCAAGGGCATAGCGGTGAATCCTGAGAAGGTGTATGCAATTGTGAATTGGGAACCACCTCAGAACGTGAAGCAACTCCGCAGCTTCCTTGGACTCGCAAGCTATTGTCGAAGGTTCGTTGAGAACTTTTCAAAGATCGTGAAGCCTCTTTCAAACCTTCTCTAGAAGAACGTCAAGTATGTTTGGTCTCCTGAATGTGACATCGCTTTCAACAACCTGAAAGAAAAATTAGTCACTGCTCCAGTTCTGACTCCTCCTGATGAATCCAAACCGTTTGAGGTCTTCTGTGATGCGTCTCTGCAAGGTCTTGGTGCAGTGTTGATACAAGAGAAGAAAGTTGTGGCATATACTTCTCGCCAGTTGAAGCCCAACGAAAAGAACTACCCCACTCATGACCTCGAGTTGGCGGCAGTTGTGCATGCTCTTTTGACTTGGAGACATCTCTTATTGGGAAGAAAAGTGGACATCTTCACTGACCACAAGAGTCTCAAGTACATCTTCACTCAGCCTAATCTCAACCTCAGGCAGACTCGTTGGGTCGAAATGATTCAAGAGTATAAACCGAGTATCGAATATACTCCAGTCAAGGCCAATGTAATTGCTGACGCATTGAGCAGGAAGGCTTATCGCAACAGTCTAATTCTCAAGCCTTACCAACCCGAGCTTTGTGAAGCTTTCCGCAAACTCAATCTGCAAGTTGTTCCTCAAGGTTTCCTCGCCAACCTCCAAGTCTCTCCTACTTTGGAAGATCAGAATCGCGAGGCTCAACTTCTTGATGCTATGGTGAAGAAGGTGAAGATAGGGATTGCCAAGAGTCAATCCAAGTACAAGTGCTATCGCCTTGATGACAAGGATACTCTATTCTTCGAGGATCGCATTATTGTGCCTAAGGGTGAACTTCGTAAAGTCATTATGAACGAGGCTCACAATTCACTCCTCTCCATCCACCCTGGGATCACAAAGATGTATCATGATCTCAAGCAGGCGTATTGGTGGACTTGAATGAAGCGTGAGATTGCTCAGTTCGTGAATGAATGTGATGTCTGCAGAAGAGTGAAGGCAGAACACCAACGACCAGCTGGTCTCCTCCAACCTCTTGCCATTCCAAAATGGAAGTTTGACCACATTGATATGGACTTCATGAATGGATTTCCAAAGTCCAAGCATGGCAATGATGCTATATTCGTTGTCATCGACAAAATCACTAAAGTGGCTCACTTCCTGCATATCAAAGAGTCTATCACAGTAGCTCAATTGGCGGAGCTTTATACCTCTCGGATTGTCTCTCTACACAGCATTCCGCAATTGATTTCCTCAGATCGTGGCAGCATCTTCACCTTGAAGTTTTGGGATTCTATTCAGAAGGCCATGGGCACCAACATCCGTTTCAGCATAGCTTTTCATCCCCAAACTAGCGGCCAAGTCGAGCGTGTCAATCAGATTCTGGAAGATATGCTCAGGGCTTGCGTTATCTCCTTCGGTATGAAATGGGAAGATTGTCTTCCATATGCCGAGTTCTCCTACAACAACAGCTTTCAAGTGAGTTCGGGCAAGGCCCCATTTGAAATTCTCTATGGCAGGAAGTGTCGTACTCCTCTTAACTGGTCAGAGACTGGTGAACGTCAACTTCTTGGAAATGACTTGATCACAGAGGCAGAAGAGATGTGTAAAGTCATTCGTGATAACCTCAAAGCAGCGCAATCGTGCCAGAAGAGCTACTATGATAGTAAGCATCGTGATTTGGCTTTCAAGATCGCAGACCATGTTTACCTCCGCGTCTATCTAATGAAAGGTACTCGTCGCTTCGGTATCAAAGGGAAGCTTGCCCCTAGATACGTGGGTCCTTTCAAGATCGTCAGCAAGAGAGGCGATCTCGCCTATCAACTAGAGCTTCCCTCCAACTTTGCAAACGTGCACGACGTGTTCCATGTCTCTCAGCTCCGCAAGTGCTTCAAGACCCCTGACCGCACCGTCAACTTCAAAGACATTGATCTCCAAGAAGACCTTTCTTATTGTGAGCACCCAGTTGCTATTCTTGAAGAAACTGAGTGCAAGACTTGCAACAAGTCAACCAAATTCCTCAAAGTCAAGTGGTCACACCATTCCGACCATGAAGCCACCTGGGAATGCGAGGATCACCTCCGTTCTGAGTACCCGGCATTTTTCCAGTCCTAGATCTCGGGATGAGATCCTTTCGTAGTGGTGGAGTGTTGTAACACCCCGGATGTAATTTGCCTTATATGTATCCCAACTCTTGCCATTTCCGGCACTAAGTTATTTCATTTCATCTTTTTCGGGTTTTTGTCTCCGTGTGTTGTTCTCTTTATCATGCATCTCATATCATGTCATCTTGTGCATTGCATTTGCATATGTGTTCGTCTCATGCATTCGAGCATTTTCCCTGTTGTCCGTTGTGCATTCCGGCGCTCCTATGTCCTCCGGTGGCCCTTTCTACCTCTTTTCGTGTGTGGGGGTTAAACATTTCCGGATTGGACCGAGACTTGTCATGCGGCCTTGGTTTACTACCGGTAGACCGCCTGTCAAGTTTCGTGCCATTTGGACTTCGTTTGATACTCCAAGGGTTAACCAAGGGACCGAGAAGGTCTCGTGTGTGTTGCAGCCCAACACCATTCCAAAGTGGCCCAAAACCCACCTAAATCTCTCCCATCATCTAGAGCGTTCAATCACGATCGTGTGGCCGAAAACCGCACTCCATTTGGAGCCTCCTAGCTCCTTCTATGTATAAATAGGACTCCCCCTCCGAAATTTTGGGCAAAATCCCCCCTAACCCTAGCCTCTCCCCCCCCCCGCCGCCGGACGTGTCCGGATCGGACCGGACACGCCCGCCCGCCGCTGCCCGACCTACCGCAAGCCGCCACGTGGCACCTCCGCGCCCCACAGTGCCGAAGCCCGCCGGGCCCAACCGCGGCCCCCTCGGCGCGATCCGGCCCGCCGCCTGCCCGCGCCGCCCGCCTCCTCGCGCCGGCGTCGACCTCGCCGCCCCGCCGCCGCACGCCTCCAGTCGCCGTCGCCGGATTCCGCCACCATGCCGCCCGCCGCCGCCCTGCGCCTTCGCCGCCTCCTCGCCCTACTTCACCGCCGACACCGCCTCCGGCAGGATCCGGTGAGGGATCGACCAGATCTCCCGCCACTTCTTCTCTCCGGCAAGTTCACGTACTCCGGCGAGCTTCCCCGGTGAACCTCGGTTCGCGCGCCCACGAAGAACCCTAGATCCGGAGGGTAAAAATTTCGCTAAGTCCCCAGTTTTTCAGTATTTTTTAGGCATCTTCATCATGTCGTAACTCTATATCCGTAGCTCTGATTCGTGCGTGTAGCATATCTAAATGTTCGTCTCGACTAGTACAATATTTCATCTCATTCCATCATTTTCATTTGATCTCATCTTGATGCCCGAGATGCTGTTGGAAGAGGGCTATGTGGTGAATTTGTCAGATCTGTTTCAGCAAATGGCATTTTGTTATTTTTGCCATGTTTAATGTGTGCATGCTATGATCCTGAGCTCTACATGTGTTTTGTTATATTCCATGCCATCTTTACAAGGGTGCTTGCCATGTATTTTTTTGATATTTGTGGTGACCAGCACAAGCTTACAAAGTAGCGTAATCGGCAATGCTGATTTTAGGGACTTAAAATTTCACTAAGTCCTTGTCCTGATTTTGTTGTTATGCCATATGTTCATGTTGTTTCCTAGTGATTCGTGCTTCTTTTGAGGATGATCAGTAAGGATGTTTCGTTAACATTGTGGTGCTATATCCATCCATGTTTTTGTTTGCATTTATGGAGCACCCTAGCTTGATTCAATCGAGCTCTACTTTTGCTATAAAGTGATCCTGGCAGATTGTTGACATGTTTAGCGATTTTGCCGAGGATGTTGCTATTGATCCGTGCATGCTATGTTGTTGTTCTTGACATGTCTAGATTCTATGCCATGTCTTCTTGATGGATGTATGCTTAGTTTGTCATGCCATTCTGTAGTGAGTGCATCGAGCTCGTAAACATGCCTACTCGTTGACTGATTTGCATGCTCCAGTTTTTCACTAAGTCTGAATCTGTTTATGTTTTTGCCATGCTCACATGGTTGCAATTGTATTTTCTGATCCCTTTTGGCTCAAGGTCACTAAGGGACTTTTGTTAAGTGTTTTGAGTAGCTTCATGTCATGCCTTGCTTGGCCATGTTAAATTCTTGTAGCTTGTAGTTTTCATGCTCTAAAGTGTGCTTCCTAATGATAAATTCCAGACTTGTGTTAATTTCACAAAGTCTGAAACCTATTATCATTTGCACTTTTTCCATGCTTGTTTGAACCTGTTAATGGATGAATTAGCCGTAGCTCAGTGTTCATATTTTGTCAAGATTCATGAGTGGATCCTTGCCATGTATTTTGTTGTCTTGTTTGAGTCATGTAGCCTATTTATCTTGATGCATTTAGTTGGTCACTTGCTGATTATCGCAGACCGGTGCCATATTTGTTTTGCTTGCCATTTCCAAACCGTGCATCCGATTCCGGTGATCTTTATATCGATTTGAACCGAAATCACCTCACCTTTCCAGTGGCACTCTTGGATTTCCAAGTTGAGGCCAGGTACAATCATTCCTTGTCAAATCTTGCAATATGCATCACATACCGCATCCCGCATATCATACCATGTTTGCATCATATTGCTTGAGCATTGCACGTGGTTGATTGTGCTCCTTTTGCTTGTTGTTCTTGTTTCGGTACAGCCGGGAGACGAGTTCGTGAACGAGGAGCCCGTTGAGTTCTCTTTCGAGGATCAAGTCAACTCTGACAACTTTGCAACAAAGATGACCATACCCTTGAAATCACTTCTATCTTTGCTTGCTAGATGCTCGCTCTTTTGCTATGCCTATGGTGCGATCCCTACCACTTGCTTATCATGCCTACCAAATGTCCATGTCAACCCTCTAACCCACCATGTCCTAGCAAACCGTTGTTTGGCTATGTTACCGCTTTGCTCAGCCCCTCTTATAGCGTTGCTAGTTGCAGGTGAAGCTTGGAGATCGTTCCTTGTTGGAACATTGTTTATTTTTGGGATATCACTATATTATCTTGTTTATCTTAATGCACCTATATACTTGGTAAAGGGTGGAAGGCTCGGCCTTATGCCTGGTGTTTTGTTCCACTCTTGCCGCCCTAGTTTCCGTCATATCGGTGTTATGTTCCCGGATTTTGCGTTCCTTACACGGTTGGGTTATAATGGGAACCCCTTGACAGTTCACCTTGAATAAAACACTTCCAGCAATGCCCAACTTTGGTTTTACCATTCGCCACCTAGCCTCTTTTTCCCTTGGGTTCCGCGGACTCAAGGGTCATCTTTATTTAAACCCCCGGGCCAGTGCTCCTCTGAGTGTTGGTCCAACTTGTCAGCTGCCGGTGGCCACCAGGGGAAACTCTGGGCTGGCCTACCGGAACCTTGGACAATCCGGTGTGCCCTGAGAACGAGATATGTGCAGCTCCTATCGTGATTTGTCGACACATTCGGGCAGTGTTGCTGGACTTGTTTTACCATTGTCGAGGATGTCTTGTAACCGGGATGCCGAGTCTGATCGGAATGTCTCGGGAGAAGGAATATCCTTCCTTGACCGTGAGAGCTTGTGATGGGCTAAGTTGGGACTCCCCTGCAGGGATTTGAACTTTCGGAAGCCGTGCCCACAGTTATGGGCAGATGGGAGTTTGTTAATGTCCGGTTGTAGATAACCTGAAACTTAACTTAATTAAAATGAACCAACCGCGTGTGTAACCGTGATGGTCTCTTCTCGGCGGAGTCCGGGAAGTGAACACTGTGTTGGAGTAATGCTTGACGTAGGTTGTTCTAGGATCACTTCTTGATCATAGTTGTTTGACCGTGCTTTTGCCTTCTCTTCTCGCTCTCTTTTGCGAATAGGTTAGCCACCTTATATGCTAGTCGCTTGCTGCAGCTCCACATCATACCTTGTCTTACCTATAAGCTTAAATAGTCTTGATCGCGAGGGTGCGAGATTGCTGAGTCCCCGTGACTCACAGATTACTTCCAAATCAGATGCAGGGACCGACGATACCGTTCCAGATGACATGACCGAGCTCAAGTGGGAGTTCGATGAAGACTCTCGTCGTTACTATGTGTCTTTCCCAGATGATCAGTAGTGGTGCCCAGTTGGGGCGATCGGGGACTTTGTCGCATGTGGGGGTTCATCTTTATTTTGGTACCATAGTCGGACCATGAGTGTATTGGATGATTGTAATGTTATTCATGTATTTGTGTGACATGGCGAGTGTAAGCCAACTATGTATCCTTTCCCCTTTTATTTCTTACATGGGTTGTTGTGAAGATTACCTTACTTGCGACATAGCTTTCAATGTGGTTATGCCTCTAAGTCGTGCTTCGACACGTAGGAGATATAGCCGCATCGAGGGCGTTACAACTAGGGTCGAGCAGGTGGCAAACGAGGTGTACGGTGCGTCGCAAGGATGAAGGCCGGGGGTGCTTAGATTGGGATGCTGAAGCTGGCTCTTTCAGTCCCTATCTCCCCCCTGATGTTTTTGTGATAGCATTTGGGTTGTAATCCAAACTTGGTTGAGCTGGCGCTGCGTCCCCCTACCTGCCTAGCTTATGTGGCGAACTTGTCTCCTGCTAGTATTTAGTCCGTTCTAGTAGTAGTTGCATAACTGCACGTTTACACTGAGATGTTGTCGGATAATGGTTCTCTATGGTTGGGTTTCTTTAATGAAATCGGAGGGAACCCCCTCTTTCCATATATAAAAAATAGTGGCACTAGCGGTGCCAAAACATTGCCTCAAATTAATAGTGCCACTAGATTAAGGTGCAAAATAATAACATTACTGCTTTATCATGGCAGTGCCAAAACAGTAGCACAAGAGCAGGATCAACATGCAGGATCTTTGGCAAACGGTCAGACCAAAAAGGAACATACCTCATGATGGGAACCATATTTGCAGTCAACGCCATCGTAGAAGGGATGACACCAGTCGCCAACATGGATGATTCAATTCATGGGACCTTTTGGTGCAGTTCACCTAAAATGAAGAAATGTCCCATGAGCTAGCAACTTCTTTTTTTTAAGAAAAGAGCTCCAGCCCCGGTTCCATTTCCATCAGAAAACAAAACCCACAGAGCTCTTCTTCATTAGTTGCAATAAAATTGAGCAACATCAAGGTCGGTTGTGAAGCTCCTTGAATGTTCAACTATAATTTGGATATCATTTGTGGAGTTCAACTAAGATCAAGCATGAAATGTATATCTCTGTTTGCACAAAAAAGGTGGAAAGGAGGGTGACTAACAAGTGATGAAACATGCATCAAATAAAAAAAGCATGTTCCTTATCTGAATGGCAATCGTACAAGGACAGTGGCAATTTCTAGCAGCATTTCTAGATATTAGTGTGGGCATTAGGATTAACTATGACAACCGTTAAATACGACATTACTTTAATGGTGCCATTGCTTCATTTTACCAGAAACATTACATTAACAACTGCTACAGAGTCGGTATTTGGGCACGGGAGAGTAGGCGGACCAGGACAGTTGCATCTCTAACGAAAAGAAGCAACTTATCTTAATGGGAAATTTAGCAGGACATGAAAAAAAGTGCCATTGATTCATATTACTGGAGGCATTACATTGAAAACAACATTGGTTTAACGTTTCCTTACTTTTAACAGTGCGACTGCTACATTTTACTAGTGGCATTACATAAGAGCGGCTCGGGGCAACAAACATCAGAAGAGGATATCTGGTTGGTCCCATTTTTGTTTGGTATATAGCCACCTTATATTGTGTGAGGCTAGCAAATCTAGTGTTGGGCTTACTCTGTTGACTTGTCCCCAGTCCCCACTTTCTTTCCTTTTTCAACCAATAGATCGGGTTTATATTGAGTTTGTACTGCGTTCCCTTTATTTCCCTATTAGACCTAGAGACCAGTTGGATAGCCAGTCTCTGCTACTTTTCGCCCCCATTATTTCCTCTTTCGACCAAGTCCTAGATTCAGGTAACAAATCTTCCCCCACCCCACCCCCTTTCTTCCTTGTTTGAACCAAGTAGTTCTAGATTCGAGTGCATGAACTAGTTTTACCTCTTAACATTAAAAAATTAGGTGGTTTTCGAATAGCCGATCGATCCTATCTACGAGGGGGCTTGAAAATAGTAAAAGATACAAATGCAGCGACGTCAGGAGCTCAGGAAGTAGAGCAAGGCCAGTTTTGAAGGAAGTTATACCTGAGGGTCGCCAACATGTCGCTAGGTGGGCGGCGGGAGGCCGGATCTGCCCACACTACGGCAGTGACGAAGAAGGGGTGGGAGGCCCTCCCTCGCCAGCGATGCTTGGGAGAGAACGGCAAGGCACGCTGATCGGGACGTGCCGACAGTGGGTAAGAGCCGTCGCCATGGACGACCGCGTGAATGTTGCACCTTCTCACCTTCCCTAGCGGAGAGGATCCGGCTGGATCTGTGACTAGCGGTGAGTAGAGAGAGAGTGTGTGGCCACCGATGTCGTGTTTAGATCTAGAGAGGACGAGACAGTGTGAAGAGAGCAACACTAGCAAGCAAGCATGGAGGCTCCTGCCTATATAGTGGAGTACTAGTTTTCTTTTGTCTACCAGCCGGAGCCAGCTTGACCTCGGCAATGACTGTCGAGAAGTCTTCATGCGCGTGCCCTGGAGGTGCAGTTGTCGTCATTTTGATCTGAAGCACCGGATTATGACATATAACACGAAAAAATGCCACATGACAAGAAATCATAACCTCACTTCCCAAAGGAGACAAGATGAATCCCGACGGACAAACTAGACGAGGATCAAAGCTCAAATTTAAGATAAACTCGTAGAAAAGGGGTCCGTTGATAGATGTCCTAATTAACATAGCCAGCTTGACCTAGATGGCAGCCGAGTAGTCTTGTGCATGTGCCCCCAATGACTGGCCCAACTCAGTTGTCGCTATTTAACCCTCGCAGTAATCCGAAGCACATGACATCTGATTTTGCGAGATGACAAGAAACCTTTTTTTAGATTTCTCACAAGAACTACAACCCTGTACAACACAGCCTGCATGATATGTAGACGATAGCCAATCCAGGCATGTCTGCTGGAGTCTGGTCACATGCATGGACGAATTGATCTTCAGTGTCTTGCAGGGATCGTCTAGGTACCAATGTATGTACTCCTACAACACTTCTCTAGTAGTACTATCACTCATCTCTCTCTTCTATTAACTCACCTGAACTGCGGGGCCGGGGAGTGTGCCTATGGTCGGTTCTCAATTGCGGTCCCACATGTGTGTGCAAATGCAATATGATGCGCATTCCATTCGGAGAGCGGCGTGCCAGCCCGACCAACTGGTTGGGGTGCGACACGAACACGACGGCCGTGTTGTATACTCCGTACATGTGTACCGCCATTTTATTGAGGCTTTGCTCCATGGCGCAATCCATGGATACAAAATTAGTATAATGTACTATTTAAAAGTCGAGGGCGGGGCTTTTCCCACGCGGTAGGCGGGGCAGTTCCGCCTAGTCAGTTCGACAAAGACGCAAGAAGATGAGGGAGTAGGCTGCTGCAAACGTAGGGTTGTGTGATTTGACAGTGAGTTACTGTTGGACAGGTGGGGCCCAGTGATTTGACTTGCCATTATCATTTTAACTATGGTGCTACAACCGGCGTGAGTCTCCCGATTCCTGACCACCTCCATACTGGTGCCTCTCCCGATGCTCCACCATGTAGAGGCTAGTTCTTGCTTGAGAGCCCACTCCTCCACTTTTTCCTTGCCTCTTTCCCCCACATATGCAACAATGCCATGTAAAGTGGGCTTATATCCCACTATTGTACTTGATCCTACAGGTGCTAAGCCTGCCACATAGGCATAAAGTCTGATGTGGCAAGTTAATTAAGAAGAGAGAGACTAGTTTGGTGACCCCAGGAAGAAACGGTGATAAGCGCGTGTACCTAGATGAAGCAAACTTAGCAACAAAAAATTAAGCACCTATGCATTGGGGACTTGAGTTGCTAAGCCATTTAATGCCCATAGCACCTCATCTAAGAACCATTTCATTGGAAGAGGACACTCCTTAGCAAATGCAATAAATACTATGAAGAAAGAGATAGAGAGAAGTAAACAAAAAAATACTCTTATAGCCAACCTTATAGCTAACCTTGTTGTAAGAGTGACTAAGTGATGACTATGTATGACATGCCAACATCAGATAGCCTAACACACCGTGTTAAATATCCAAGGGCATGACTGTGTGAGCGAGGCGACGGTCGTGGTAGGCGCGACCATGATACGGGCTGCTGGCAGCCCTTGGATCTGAGATCGAACGGTCGCATGCTAAGTTGCTGAAAATTTGCAGAATAACCTTCCAGGATAGGATATTCACCCATAGGTCTAGAATCACTCCATGCAACCGTTCGATCTCAGATCCAAGGGCTCTCGGAAGCCCGTATCATGGGAGAATGGAAAGCTTCGAATCACCTGTAATTTTCCCGACGCTTGACATGACATCGAAAGCCATTTAATTGGGCGTCGAGTAGACATGACATCTAATTGGGCCACCATAGTACTGTGCATGAATCCATTTATCCACCAAGCAAGCCACTACCCTGCCATTCGCATGCGCCCCCCACTTGACATTTTTACAATCGATAAACCGCTCCTAGTCGTCCCGTCCTTTCACATTACGGCAGTTCCAAATATCCTAACCCTCCTCCCAAGTCCATGGCATTCCAAATCTCCATGATCGGCGGTGAGTACAAGGTTAGAACCATCACCGGCGATGAGTTCGACGTCACCTACACCCGTTCTTCCGCAACGGTGAAAGAATGCCTTGCTTGCTTCAAACGCGTGTTCAAAAACTCAAATGATGACTGGGTCGCTGGGCTAGATGTTGAGTACACCACAGTCCTAGGAAGCGAGAAGAATCTAAAGGAGGCAGAGAAGAAGAAGCCCGCCGTGATCTAGGTTTGCGTGCAAGACTTATGCTTGGTCTACCACATATGCCATGCCGACGTTGAGTGTGAGGAATTTAAGAAGTTCCTCAGGGGCGGCCGAGTCAAATTCGTTACTCTAGACTTTAGGAACGACAAGGAAATCCTGCGTTGGATAGGCCTCGTTCTAGGTGATATGTCTCCAACGTATCTATAATTTTTGATTGCTCCATGCTATATTATCTACTATTTTGAATGTTTATGGGCTTTATTATACACTTTTATATCATTTTTGGGACTAACCTATTAACCCAGAGCCCAGTGCCAGTTTCTGTTTTTACCCTTTTTTAGGGTTTCGAAGAAAAGGAAAATCAAACGGAGTCCAATTGACCTGAAACTTCACGGCACTCATTTTTGGAAGGAAAGAAGCCCAGAAGACTTGGAGTGCATGTCGGGGGATCTGCGAGGAGGTCACGAGGCAGGGGGCGCGCCCACCACCCCTAGGCATGCCCTCCACCCTCGTGAGCCCCTCGTGGCCCCCCTGACGTACTTCTTCTGCCTATATATCTCCATATACCCTAAAAACATCCGTGAGCATAATAGATCGGGAGTTCCGCCGCCAGAAGCCTCCGTAGCCACCGAAAACCAATCTAGACCCGTTTCGGCACCCTGCTGGAGGGGGCAATCTCTCTCCGGTGGCCATCTTCATCATCCCGGTTCTCTCCATGACGAGGAGGGAGTAGTTCTCCCTCGGGGCTGAGGGTATGTACCAGTAGCTATGGGTTTGATCTCTCTCTCTCTCTCTCGTGTTCTTGAGGTGATACGATCTTGATGTATCGCGAGCTTTGCTATTATAGTTGGATCTTATGTTTCTCCTCCCCCTCTTCTCTCTTGTAATGAATTGAGTTTCCCCTTTGGAGTAATCTTATCGGATTGAGTCTTTAAAGATTTGAGAACACTTGATGTATGTCTTGCCGTGGATATCTGTGGTGACAATGGGATATCATGTGATTCACTTGATGTATGTTTTGGTGATCAACTTGCAGGTTCCGCCCATGAACCTATGCATAGGGGTTGTCACACGTTTTCGTCGTGATTCTCCGGTAGAACTTTGGGGCACTCTTTGAGGTCCTTTGTGTTGGTTGAATAGATGAATCTGAGATTGTGTGACGCATATCGTATAATCATACCCACGGATACTTGAGGTGACATTGGATTATCTAGGTGACATTAGGGTTTTGGTTGATTTGTGTCTTAAGGTGTTATTAGAGTACAAACTCTAGGGCTGTTTGTGACACTTATAGGAATAGCCCAACGGATTGATTGGAAAGAATAACTTTGAGGTGGTTTCGTACCCTACCATAATATCTTCATTCGTTCTCCGCTATTAGTGACTTTGGAGTGACTCTTTGTTGCATGTTGAGGGATAGTTATGTGATCCAATTATGCTATTATTGTTGAGAGGACTTGCACTAGTGAAAGTATGAACCCTAGGCTTTATTTCCACGCATTGCAATACCGTTTACGCTCACTTTTATCATTAGTTACCTTGCTGTTTTTATAATTTCAGATTACAAATACCTTTATCTACTATCCATATACCACTTGTATCACCATCTCTTCGCCGAACTAGTGCACCTATACAATTTACCATTGTATTGGGTGTGTTGGGGACACAAGAGACTCTTTGTTATGTGGTTGCAGGGTTGCTTGAGAGAGACCATCTTCATCCTACGCCTCCTACGGATTGATAAACCTTCGGTCATCCACTTGAGGGAAATTTGCTACTGTCCTACAAACCTCTACACTTGGAGGCCCAACAACGTCTACAAGAAGAAGGTTGTGTAGTGGACATCAAGCTCTTTTCTGGCGCCGTTGCCGGGGAGGTGAGTGCTTGAAGGTAAATCTTTAGATCTTGCAATCGAGTCTTTTAGTTTCTTGTTTTATCACTAGTTTAGTTTATAAAAGAAAACTACAAAAAAATGGAATTAAGGATACCTCATATGCTTCATCTTCTTAATATCTATCATGAAAATAAGGATTCCTATAATTGTGCTCAAGTGTTAGAAGAAGAATGAATTAGAATGTTTGGCACTAAATATTTGAATGATGAGCATGATTGCAATGTTGTTAGTATGAATTCCTTGAATATCCATGATGCTAATGATATGCAAAGCCACAAGCTTGGGGAAGCTATGTTTGATGAAGATGATATTTTTTGTCCCCCAAGTTTTGATGAGAAAATTTGTTATGATAATAGCATGCCTCCTATTTATGATGAATATGTTGATGAAAGTGGTTTCGGAGAGGTCATGACTTTATTTAGTAATGATTCCACTATTCCGGAAGAGGTTCCAATTGTTTATGAGAACAAAGTTGCTATCTATGATGATTATTGTGATGACTTGTATGCTATAAATAATAATGATAACCATGAAACTTGTCATCATGATTTTAGTTTTCAATTGGATTATGCCTCACATGATAATTATTTTGTTGAGTTTGCTCCCACTATTATTCATGAGAAGAATTTTGCTTATGTGGAGAGTAGTAAATTTTCTATGCTTGTAGATCATGAAAGAATTCTCTAGGTGCTGGTTATATTGTTGAATTCATTCATGATGCTACTGAAAATTACTATGAGGGAGGAACGTATGCTTGTAGGAATTGCAATAATATCAAGTTTCCTCTCTATGTGCTTAAAATCTAGAAGTTATGCTTGTTTTGCCTTCCTATGCTAGTTTATTATTGTTCCCATAAGTTGTTTGCTCACAAAATCCCTATGCATAGGAAGTGGGTTCGACTTAAATGTCCTAGTCATATTTTTCATGATGCTCTCTTTATGTTTCAATTCTAATCTTTTATGTGAGCATCATTGAAATCATCATGCCTAGCTAGGGGCGTTAAATGATAGCGCTTGTTGGGAGGCAACCCAATTTTATTTTTATTACTTCCTTTTTGCTCCTGTTTAATAATAAATAATTCATCTATCCTCTTTTTAGATGTGGCTTTATTGTTTTAATTAGTGTTTGTGCCAGGTAGAACCTTTGGGAAGACTCGGGGAAAGTCTTGTTGACCATGCTGTAAAAACAGAAACTTTAGCGCTCACGAGAATTGCTGCCATGTTTTTTGGAAAGTGCTATTTAGTTAATTATTTTTGCAGATCATTAATAGATAAATTCCTCAGGTCCAGCAATTTATTTGAGAATTTTATGAGTTCCAGATGTATACGTTTGATTCATATTACTACAGACTGTTCTGTTTTTGACAGATTCTGTTTTTCGTGTGTTGTTTGCTTATTTTGATGAATCTATGGCTAGTAAAATAGTTTATAAACCATAGAGAAGTTGGAATACAGTAGGTTCAACACCAATATAAACAAAGAATTAGTTCACTACAGTACCTTGAAGTGGTGATTTATTTTCTTATACTAACGGAGCTTACGAGTTTTCTGTTAAGTTTTGGGTTGTGAAGTTTTCAAGTTTTGGGTAAGGATTCGATGGACTATGGAATAAGGAGTGGAAAGAGCCTAAGATTGGCGATGCCCGAGGCACCCCAAGGTAATATTCAAGGACAACCAAGAGCCTAAGCTTGGGGATGCCCCGAAAGGCATCCCCTCTTTCGTCTTCGTTCATCGGTAACTTTACTTGGAGCTATATTTTTGTTTACCACATGATATGTGTTTTTCTTGGAGCGTCAATTTATTTTGTTAAGATTTTCTTTCTGTTATTTAGAACAATGTTTTGCATCTTTTATTTCAATAAAAGTGGCATTGATAGCCTTTACTATGCCTATGTTACATGTATACATGTTGCTGTTTGAAAACAGAAAGTTTACTGCTGTTGCAATAATTCCCTAGAAAAGTCAGAATGTGATAAAATGTTGAAACCTTTTGAATATTAAGATCTGATAAATTTACTACAGTGGTAATTTTATTTCATAATTTTTGGAGCTAGGGAAGTATGGATGTTGCTGCATTCTTTACAGACTATCCTGTTTAGGTAGATTGCTGTTATGTTTGCATATGTTTGCTTCTTTAATGATTCTATTTGAGGATAGGACTATTAAATATGCAGAGGCCTTTAGTATGCAATGTTGAATAATAATTTTAGTGATTTGCTACAGCAGAGTATGATAAGGTTTTGGCAATGGTTTATACTAACTTATCCCACGAGTCCTTGTTGAGTTTTGTGTGGATGAAGCTTTTGAGATTTAGGGAGATCGTGATATGAGAGGAATTTAGGAGACACAAAAGCTCAAGCTTGGGGATGCCCAAGGCACCCCAAGATAATATTTCAAGAAGTATGAAGCATCTAAGCTTGGGGATGCCCCGTTTGGCATCCCACCTTTCTTCTTCAACAACTATCGGTTAGTATCGGTTGATCCTAAGTTTTTGCTTCTTCACATGATGTTTGCCACTCTTAGAATGTCATTTTATTTTGATTTGCTTGATGTTTGAATAGAATACCAAGATCTGAAATTATTAAATGTTAGAGAGTCTTCACATAGTTGCATAATTATTCGACTACTCATTGATCTTCACTTATATCTTTCGGAGTGGTTTGTTGTTTTCTCTAGTGCTTCACTTATATCTTTTAGAGCATGGTGGTAGTTTTATTTTCAAGAAATAGATGAATTCTCATGCTTCACTTATATTATTTTGAGAGTATTTAAATAGCATGGTAATTTGCTTAAAATCCTAATATGCTAGGTATTCAAGAATAATAAAATTCTCTTATGAGTGTGTTGAATACTATGAGAAGTTTGATACTTGATAATTGTTTTGAGATATGGAGATGGTGATATTAGAGTCATGCTAGTTGAGTGGTTATGAATTTGATAAATACTTGTGTTGAAGTTTGTGATTCCCGTAGCATGCACGTATGGTGAACCATTATGTGATGAAGTCGGAGCATGATTTATTTATTGATTGTCTTCCTTATGAGTGGCGGTCGGGGACGAGCGGTGGTCTTTTCCTACCAATCTACCCCCTAGGAGCATGCGCGTAGTACTTTATTTCGATAACTAATAGATTTTTGCAATAAGTATGTGAGTTCTTTATGACTAATGTTGAGTCCATGGATTATACGCACTCTCACCCTTCCACCATTGCTAGCCTCTCTAGTACCGCGCAATTTTCGCCGGTACCATAAACCCACCATATACCTTCCTCAAAACAGCCACCATACCTACCTATTATGGAATTTCCATAGCCATTCCGAGATATATTGCCATGCAACTTTCCACCATTCTGTTCATCATGACACATTCATCATTGTCATATTGCTTAGCATGATCATGTAGTTGACATAGTATTTGTGGCAAAGCCACCGTTCATAATTCTTTCATACTTGTCACTCTTGATTCATTGCATATCCCGGTACACCGCCGGAGGCATTCATATAGAGTCATAGTTTGTTCTAGTATCGAGTTGTATCATTGAGTTGTAAATAAATAGAAGTGTGATGATCATCATTCAATAGAGCATTGTCCCAAAAAAAGGCCATAAAAAAAAGAAAAAAGGCCAAATAAAAAAATATAAAGGCCAAATAGAAAAAAGAAAGGCCAAATAAAAAATAAAAATAATAAAAGGGACAATACTACTAACCTTTTTTTCCACACTTGTGCTTCAAAGTAGCACCATGATATGGGGAGTCTCATATATTGTGCTTCAAAGTAGCACCATGTTCTTCATATAGAGAGTCTCATATGTTGTCACTTTCATATACTAGTGGGAATTTTACATTATAGAACTTGGCTTGTATATTCCAATGACGGGCTTCCTCAAAATTGCCCTAGGTCTTCGTGAGCAAGCAAGTTGGATGCACACCCACTTAGTTTCTTTTGTTGAGCTTTCATACATTTATAGCTCTAGTGCATCCGTTGCATGGCAATCCCTACTCACTCACATTGATATCTATTGATGGGCATCTCCATAGCCCGTTGATACGCCTAGTCGATGTGAGACTATCTTCTCCCTTTTTATCTTCTCCACAACCACCATTCTATTCCACCTATAGTGCTATATCCATGGCTCATGCTCATGTATTGCGTGAAGATTGAAAAAGTTAGAGTATGAAACAATTGCTTGGCATGTCATCAGGGTTGTGCATGATTTGAATATTTTGTGTGGTGAAGATGGAGCATAGCCGGACTATATGATTTTGTAGGGATAGCTTTCTTTGGCCATGTTATTTTGAGAAGACATAATTGCTTTATTAGTATGCTTGAAGTATTATTATTTTTATGTCAATATAAACTTTTGTCTTGAATCTTATGGATCTGAATATTCACATCACAAGTAAGAAGAATTACATTGAAATCATGACAACTAGCATTCCACATCAAAAATTATCTTTTTTTATCATTTACCTACTCGAGGACGAGCAGGAATTAAGCTTGGGGATGCTTGATACGTCTCCAATGTATCTATAATTTTTGATTGCTCCATGCTATATTATCTAATGTTTTGGGCATTATTGGGATTTATTATCCACTTTTATATTACTTTCGGAACTAACATATTAACCGGAGGCCCAGCCCAGATTTGCTGTTTTATGCCTATTTTAGTGTTTTGAAGAAAAGGAATATCAGACGGAGTCGAAACGGAATGAAATCAACTGGAGAAGTTATTTTTGGAACGAAAGCCGCCCGATAGACTTGGACCCCACGTCAAGGAAGGAAGGAGGAGCTCACGAGGGTAGGGGGTGTGCCCCTATCTCGTGGGGCCCTCATGGCTCCCCTGACGTGCTTCTTCGGCCTATATAACTCCATATACCCTAAAACTTCCAGAACGCAACATAGATCGGGAGTTCTGCCGCCAGAAGCCTCCGTAGCCACCAAAAACCAATCGGGACCCTGTTTCGGCACCCTGCCGGAGGGGGAAACCTCATCGGTGCCCATCTTCATCATCCCGGTGCTCTCCATGACGAGGAGGGAGTAGTTCTCCCTCGGGGCTGAGGGTATGTACCAGTAGCTATGTGTTTGATCTCTCTCTCTCTCTCGTGTTCTTGAGATGATACGATCTTGATGTATCGCGAGCTTTGCTATTATATTTGGATCCTATGATGTTTCTTCCCCCCTCTTCTCTCTTGTAATGAATCGAGTTTCCCATTTGAAGTAATCTTATCGGATTGAGTCTTTAAAGACTTGAGAACACTTGATGTATGTCTTGCCGTGGATATCTGTGGTGACAATGGGATACCACATGCCACTTGATGTATGTTAAGGTGATCAACTTGCGGGTTTCGTGACATTGGGAACCTATGCATAGGGGTTGGCACACGTTTTCGTCGTGATTCTCCGGTAGAACTTTGGGGCACTCTTTGAGGTCCTTTGTGTTGGTTGAATAGATGAATCTAAGATTGTGTGATGCATATCGTATAATCATACCCACGGATACTTGAGGCGACATTGGAGTATCTAGGTGACATTAGGGTTTTGGTTGATTTGTATCTTAAGGTGTTATTCTAGTACGAATTCTAGGGCTGTTTGTGACACTTATAGGAATAGCCCAACGAATTGATTGGAAAGAATAACTTTGAGGTGGTTCCGTACCCTACCATAATCTCTTCGTTCGTTCTCTGCTATTAGTGACTTTGGAGTGAATCTTTGTTGCATGTTGAGGGATAGTTTTATGATCCAATTATGTTAGTATTGTTGAGGGAACTTACACTAGCGAAAGTATGAACCCTAGGCCTTGTTTACCATCATTGCAATACCGTTTACGCTCACTTTTATCACTTTCTACCTTGCTGTTTTTATTATTTCCGATTACAAAAACTATTATCTACTATCCATATTACACTTGTATCACCATCTCTTCGCCGAACTAGTGCACCTATACAATTTACCATTGTATTGGGTGTGTTGGGGACACTAGAGACTCTTTGTTATGTGGTTGCAGGGTTGCTTGGGAGAGACCATCTTCATCCTACGCCTCCTACGGATTGATAAACCTTAGGTCATCCACTTGAGGGAAATTTGCTACTGTCCTACAAACCTCTGCACTTGGAGGCCCAACAACGTCTACAAGAAGAAGGTTGTGTAGTAGAAATTAGCGGCGGCTGTCGAACTGAGAATCGGCTGGGTGCCAGCCATGAAGATCGCCACCCTGTTCGGCGGCTCATGGGGGTCCGGAATACTATCACCATCGGAACGGCCCCCAAGCCATCCGTCTTGTAGTTGATACATGGAGCTGGTCTTGCATGTGGACAACTCACCATCGGAGTAGATGGCCGTCTCACTGCCAGAAACTGAGCCTTCCAATTCATCCCGATGGATAAATCCAACAAAGGCACGCTTCACGGCGGGTTGAACCCGGGGGGGTCATGCACGCTGAGCCGTCTCGATGATGTCGGTGCAGATGTGGCTCAGGGCCCGGTTCACCGATATTGCTGATAAAGACATGGATTTCACCGAAGGGGACCCGGTACCCATACTCAATTGAGCCGGCCTCGGGGCCCCAGCATGTGTCGTCAATGTAGAGCTTACCGTGACAACTTTTGGTCATCCGGCCCACAGCGTACCCCTTGATCCCTTCAAATCTGCCCTTCAAGAACTCAAAACCACCATGCGTAGGGCCCACGGTGGGCGCCAACTGTCGTAGAATTGTCATGGCAGATGTCCTAGTGCAAAGACTTAGTTGTGGAGCCATTGCAACATATTTGGTTTAAAAGGGGTTAAAACGGGACAAAGGACATGAGGAGTTTATACTGGTTCAGCCCCTTATGGTGAAGGTAAAAGCCTAATCCAGTTTGAGGTGGTATTGCTAGGGTTTGAATTGCCAAGGAACGAATACGCTTAGCCTGGCATTCGATCTGTTGTTTCTTACCCTAAGCCGTTGTCGGGTCGTCCCCTTATATACACGGGTTGACGCCCCACGGCTCACAGAGTCCCGGCCGGCTCATACAAACGTGTCCGGCCCGGTGACTTATCTTACATGCCTTACAATACAAGTCACATATACATGGAGGTTTACACTTACTAGCCTTAATCCGCATTTGGGTTTTGGGCCCTTTAACAAGCCTAGTACATGAACCGACATCTTCAACATATTCATGGGCTTGGTTTATGAACTGCCATTGGGATAACCCCACCCCTCCTGGGCGGGTCATATCCCCAACAGTAAGCATTGTCCTTTACGATTTGTGTACTAACCCATGATCTATGTGTGTGGTGGTTCTATGTGGGGTTAGGTATTTTTCCATGGGCTTGCATCAAGAGGAAGATCTCAAAACCCATGGAGGATGACATCAAGTGGTGATCATCATCAAGGTTGTGTTGTGCAAGTTGAAGAGGAGCATCATGAAGAGATCACATGGTTGAAGCTTGCCATCCATTCTCGTGATAATAGGACATGTGAAGATATGCCGAAGAGTGTCTCACCCATAGTGGAGTATGGGAGAGCAACTACTTGTCTTCATCAAGCCAACACAATCAAAAAAGGTGGTCCATCTTGAGAAGGTCAAGATCGTCATCATCTAGCTCAAGTGGACTATGCGCAAGGCAAAGGTTTGTCCTTGATGGATTTTCTATTTTACTGGTCACATGGTGTTAGTTGGGAAACCGGTTTATAGGATCGATTGACGTACTATCAAGGGGGCTCTCGAGTGAGTACCTTGATCGTATCGTTCGTAGAGAGCTCAAACCAATTACTCCTTGGCATCTTCCTTCTTCGTTCTTATTTGCCTTTTCCCTGTGTGAGTTTTGGAGCTTGTGGTCATCTTCATGACAAGCTCAAGTTCATCGAGAACGGATTCCATATGCATCATCTAGTATGTTTTTTATGTTGGAGTTTATATTTGTTCTTCCCTGATGGAGGTTTTACACCTATATATCATAGGCATACTTACCTTGTCGCTGTTAGATAGTGCTTGTTGTCATCTATCCAACAAGCTTGAGTTTGCTGAATTCTGAGTTCATTTGCAGAAGTTATGGCAGTTTTGGTCTCATTGCATTCAACTGTTGTGCATGGGAAGTTTCTCGGTTCCTAGGTGGTAGTACCATGTGGCTTCATGGTAGTACCACTTATGCGGCACTTCCGCTATGAGATGCCGCCACTACAACCGCTTATTTTTAGCCCACTAAATTCCTTTTTGATGATCAAGACAGTAGCATGGTAGAAGCACGGTAGTACCGCTTATGCGACACCTCCGCTATCCACTACCTCGACCACTACTGCTTATTTTATCCTCTCTGTTTCCCTCTTCGCTTCAGCGGTTCTTGAGCGGATGTTAAATTGTAGTACCGCTTCCTACGGAACTTCCGCCCTGGCACCGCTTCAACACTGTTGTTCCCCTGTTCCCGAGATCTGTAGTGGTAGTAACGCTTCTGATGGATGGTAATACCGCTCCAGTGGCACTACCGCTCCAGTACTTGATGTACTCATAGGCAATGGTTTGGAACTACCGCTCCCTTGAGCGGTAGTACCACTTCAGCACGTGTAGAGTGCATAATGGTTAGATTCGTGGGGGCACTATATAAGGGGGCCTTCTTCCCCATTGCCCCCAACGACTTTGTCTAAGCTTTTTCCTCCATTGTTGACCTCCATAAGCTTTGCCTTCTCTCTATTCCTCCCATGATTCTTGCTTGTTTTTGAGGGAAAAGAGAGAGAGGAGATCTTGATCCACATCTCCACCAATTCATCTCTCCTCCTAGTGAGGGGAACCCTTTCGATCTTGATCTTGGAGTTCTTTGTGTTCTCTTCTTCGTTCTTCCTCTCATATTCCTGCATACCTTTTGTTGTGGTGGGATTTGGTAGAGGAGGACTTGGGCACTCTGTGTGCACTTGCAATTGCATTTGGTGCATCGGTTTGAGTTCTTCACTGTGATACGTGGAAGAGAAAGTTGAGTAGCTTATTACTCTTGGGTGTTTGGGCACCCTAGAGCTTGTGCCTCTTGGGTGCTTGGGCACCCTAGACGGTGATACGTGGTGTCGCAGACCTTAATCATTATGGCGGAAAGCTCCGGGGCAAGCGTCGGGATCTCCAATTAAGTTGTGGAGATTGCTTCGAGCAATTTGTATGGGTTCCGGTGACCACCCCAAGGGTTGCCAATTGTACGGGTTCGGTGACCGCCCCCAAGGGTCGCCGTCTATATTGGTTCGGTGAATGCCCTCAAGGGTCCCTTAATGGACTCACGATATCTTGCATTGTGCGAGGGCGTGAGGAGATTACGGTAGCCCTAGTGGCATTTTGGGGAGCATTGTGCCTCCACACCGCTCCAAACGGAGACTAGCATCCTCAAGGGTGTGAACTTTGGGATACATCGTCATCTCCGCGTGCCTCAGTTATCTCTTGTTACCAAAGCCCTTTACTTATGCTCTTTACTTTGTGATAGCCATAGTGTTTCATGTTATATACTCCCTCCGTCCGGAAATACTTGTTGGACAAATAGATGTATCTAGACGTATTTTAGTTCTAGATACATCCATGTTTATCCATTTCTCCGACAAGTATTTCTATATGGAGGGAGTATCTCACTATCACTTAGTTGTTTATCTTGCTTAGCATAAGTTGTTGGTGAACATAGGTGAGCTTAATTGTTTTAGGTTTTGTGCTTGACAAATTAAACGCTGGTATTATTTCGTATTTGTTCAAGCTTAAACCGTAATTATTTTAAAGCGCCCATTCACCCCCCTCTAGGTGACATCCATGATCTTTCAGTAACGGCTGCGCGAGTCCATGGAGGGCTCCACCCACGAACGGTCCATGAAGAATCAACCTTGTATATTACACCATAGCTTATGCATATGAAGGACTAGCCTCACTCGGGGTAGATCTTCATGAATTAGGAAATCTCCTTGCCCTTAAAAACTATTGGTTCAACTCCACATGATTTGGAGGCTCCCAAGTGACCCTAATCAATCTAGGAGACACCACTCTCCAAAAGGTAATATATATATATATATATTGTTTTTGATGATGAACTCCTTGCTCTTATGCTTCAAAAGATAATCTCCTCAACACTTAATCACTCTCTCGCAGATTTTTCATGATGGCGGGAGATGGATTGGAGTGGAAAGCAACTTGAGGAGTCTAGAAATCAAGGATCAAATGGTTGGAGTGGAATGCCTTTATCTCAACACAAGTGTAGGTGGTTCTCTCTTAGAAAATGGATATGAGAAGTGTAGTTTCATCCTGGTTGCTCTCTTTGAGAGCAGGATGTGTGGGTGGGGTATATATAGCCATCACCAAAGATCTTGATGTTACACACCTTTATGCACAACTTGGTGACACTGGGTGAAAAACTCGATGAGACCAACTAGTGTAAAAGATTCGAACGTTAGACCGGATGAATCCACTCGGTGGCTCCGATATGTGATGACCTAAGCACTTGCATCGCTTTGGTAATTCCGATCGATTTCACTCGGTGATTCCGAAATGAACACGACGGGGTATAGAAAGTTTGTCAGTGCACTTTGGTGGGACCGAATGCCATCTCGGTGGAACCGAGTTTCTAGGGTTTAGGCTATGGCTTTGTGTGGTGTATCTCGGTGGGTCCGGGTGTGTCTGTTTTGGTGGGGTCAAGAAAGACTTTAGGGTTTTGGACAGATTGGATTGTGAGAATGTGGCTGAGGCTTTTGGAGGCAATATCTTCAAGCACTTGAGCAAATGACTCATGATCAAAACTGTTGGGAAACATAGCATGCAATTCAAAAAAATTCCTACGCTCACGCAAGATCTATCTAGGAGATGCATAGAAAGGAGAGGGGAGAGTGTGTCCACATACCGTCGTAGACTGAAAGCAGAAACGTTTCACATTGTGGTTGATGTAGTCGAACTTCTTCTAGCTCTGACCAATCAAGTACCGAACGTACGTCACCTCCGAGTTCTGCACACGTTCAGCTCGGTGACGTCCCTCGCCTTGTTGATCCAGCAAGGCGTCGAGGTAGTATATGAGTTCCGTCAGCATGATGGTGCGGTGACGGTGATGTGAATTGATCCGCGCAGGGCTTAGCCTAAGCACCGCGAGAATATGACCGTGGGTGTAAACTATGGATGAGGGCATCACACATGGCTAACAATTGATGTTGTGTGTTCTAGGCACCCCCTCCTCATATATATAGGTGGGAGGGAGAGGGGAGAGGCCAAGGGGCACCCCAAGTGGGGCCGAATCCCACTTGGGCTCCTGCCCTGGTTCACCCCCCCCCTTCCTTGTATAGGCGCCAGGGTAAGGAAGGGGGAGGTGGCGCCCCCCCTTTCCTTTCTCCCTTGAGAAGGGAAGGAAGGAGGGACTTTCCCTCCCCCTTTCCTTTCCCTAGGATTGGCCGGCCTGGTGGAGGGGCGCACCAGCCCCTTGTGGGCTGGCCTGTCCCTCCCTTGGCCCATTAAGCCCATATCTTTCCCGGGGGGGTGGGGGTGCCCGGAACCCCTTCCGGTGACCCTATATATATATCAATATTTACCTCTCAACTATTTCGAGACTCCTCGTCATGTCCGTGATCTTATCCGGGACTCCGAACAACATTCGGTTACCAAATCACATAACTCATATAATACTATATTGTCATCGAACGTTAAGCGTGCGGACCCTACGGGTTCGAGAACTATGTAGACATGACCGAGACAAGTCTCTGGTCAATAACCAATAGCGGAACCTGGATGCTCATATTGGCTCCTACATATTCTATGAAGTTCTTTATCGGTCGAACTATAATGACAACATACACAATTCCCTTTGTCCATCGATACGTTACTTGCCCGAGATTCGATCATTGGTATCTTCATACCTAGTTCAATCTCGTTACCGGCAAGTCTCTTTACTCGTTCCATAATACATCATCCTGCAACTAACTCATTAGTCACTTTGCTTGCAAGGCTTGTTATGATTTGTATTACCAAGAGGCCCAGAGATACCTGTCCGATACTCGGAGTGACAAATGATAATCTCTATCTATGCTAACCCAACAAACACCTTCGGAGATACCTGTAGAGCATCTTTATAATCACCCAGTTACGTCGTGACGTTTGATAGCACACAAGGCATTCCTCTGGTATCCGGGAGTTTCATAATCTCATAGTCGAAGGAATATGTATTTGACATGAAGAAAGCAATAGCAATAAAACTAAACGATCATAATGCTAAGCTAACGACGTGCTCCTGATATCAAATGACAACTCATGTCTATGGTTAGGAAACCTTAACCATCTTTGATCAACGAGCTAATCTAGTAGAGGCTCACTAGGGACACAATGTTTGTTTATGTATTCACACATGTATTAAGGTTTCCGACCAATAGAATTCTAGCATGAATAATAAACCTTTATCATAAATAAGGAAATATAAAATAACAACTTTATTATTGCCTCTAGGGCATATTTCCTCCAGTCTCCCACTTGCACTAGAGTCAATAATCTAGTTCACATCACCATGTGATTTAACATCCATAGTTCACATCTCTATGTGACCAACACCCAAATAGTTTACTAGAGTTAATAATCTAGTTTACATCGATATGTGATTAACACCCAAAGAGTACTAAGGTGTGATCATGTTTTTCTTGTGAGAGAGGTTTAGTCAACGATTCTGTCACATTCAGATCCGTATGTATTTTGCAAATTTCTATGTCTACAATGCTCTGCATGGAGCTACTCTAGCTAATTGCTCCCACTTTCAATATGTATCCAGATCAAGACTTAGAGTCATCTAGATCGATGTAAAAAGCTTGCATCGACGTAACTCTTTATGATGAACTCTTTTATCACCTCCATAACCGAGAAACATTTCCTTAGTCCTCTAAGGATAATTTTGACCGCTGTCAAGTGATCTACTCCTGGATCACTATTGTACCCCCTTGCCAAACTCATGGCAAGGTACACAACAGGTTTGGTACACAACATGTCATACTTTATAGAACCTATGGCCGAGGAATAGGAAATGACTTTCATTCTTTCTCTATCTTCTGTCATGGTCGGGCTTTGAGTCTTACTCAACTTCACACCTTACAATACAGGCAAGAACTCCTTGTTTGACTGATCTATTTTGAACTCTTTCAAAATCTTGTCAAGGTATGTACTCATTGAAAATCTTATCAAGCGTCTTGATCTATCTCTATAGATCTTGATGCCCAATTGATGTCTACTACACAACTTTATTCTTGTAGACTCGTGTTGGGCCTCCAAGCGCAGAGTTTTGTAGGATAGTAGCAATTTTCCCTCAAGTGGATGACCTAAGGTTTATCAATCTGTGGGAGGTGTAGGATGAACATGGTCTCTCTCAAACAACCCTGCAACCAAATACAAGAAATAACTTGTGTTCTCATGACACCCAATACAGTGGCAAATTGTATAGGTGCACTAGTTCGGCGAAGAGATGGTGATAAAAGTGTAATATTGATGGTAGAAATATATTTTTATAATTTGAATAAATAAAAACAGCAAGGTAGCTAATAGTAAATGGGCACAAAAACGGTATTGCAATGCTTGAAAATGAGACGTAGGGTCCGTAATTTCGCTAGTGCAATCTCTCAACAGTGCTAATATAATTGGATCATATAACCATCCCTCAACATGCAATGAAGAATCACTCCGAAGTTCCTATCTAGTGGAGAACATAAGAAGAAATCGTTTGTAGGGTACGAAACCACCTCGAAGCTAATCTTTCTGATTGATCTATCCAAGAGTTCGTACTAAAATAGCACCAAATAATTTCAGATTCATATTACACAATCCAACACAAAGAACATCAAAGAGTGCCCCAAGATTTCTACCGGATTAACAAAAGATGAGAACGTGCATCAACCCCTATGCATAGATTACCCCAATGTCACCGCGGGAATCCGTGAGTTGAATGCCAAAACACATATCAAGTGAATCAATATGATACCCCATTGTCACCACATTTGTCTGATCATGGGTTCCAGCAAAACACTTAAGGTTCAAACTCTGGGGTGCGCATGAAGATTTCCCCCTACCGATCCACGTCCTAACTTAGCTAAGATCTTACAAACTAACTCAACGAGCTCGCAACACAAAGGACACAAGATTTATACTGGTTCGGGCCAACGTTGTGGTGTAATACCCTAGTCCAATGTGGTGGTGGTGGATTGCCTCTTGGGCTGATGACGAACAGTACAAAAGGAAGAACAACCTGCTGAGGTTGAGGTGTTCTTGTGCTTGGTGGATGTAATTATGGGGATGAACTAGTTCTAGTCTACGATGAGGTCGCCAGTCTCAGATCAGGTTTTCCCGTCTTAGATAATGTCGCCCTAGCTACGGTGGTGGCTAGTCCTATTTATAGAGGCCCTGGTCCTCTCCCCAAATATTGAGCTGGAAGGGAGCCAACAACGGCCAATTTGAAAGGGGACATCTAGTACAGCTTATCCTGACAAAAGTGGTCTTCGCCTGCAAAAGGCTCTGGTGGTGACGCCGCCTTGGGCTCCATTGTGACCTCCATCGTGGTCTTGGTCTTGTTGCACCGATATGAAACATTTGCTTGATGCATCGGTACTCCGCGCCTGCGCTTGCCCCCTTAGCACCAAATAGGAAAAAAGGACGTTGCACGCGCTGGCGCCCGCCTGGTCTCGATCGTCATGGCTCACATCATGTGAACCTCGCGAGGTTTGCCTTGCCTTGATCTCTCCGCCCCTCACGAGCCAGCCTGGCGAGGCCGCTCCCGAGGAGGTCTTGCGTTGTCCGCCTCACGAGGCTTGGCCCCTCGCGGGGGTCTTGAATGCCTTGTTGATGAAGATGGACCGTACATGCCTGCGAGCAAGGCCACGCCGTGGCCGTAGTCAGGAAAGTCTGGGGACCCCCGTTCCCAGAACGCCGATAGTAGCCCCTGGGCCCAAGGCGCGCTCGGGCTTGGCTTCGAGGCAAAGCCGAAGGTCAAGTGCGGAGCGCCGCAGGCCCTAATAGTCTGCGGCCTTGGTCGACGCGTGGTGGTTGATTGGACGTGGGCGCCTCCGCTTCCCCATGCTGCCTTTATACCTGCCTGGCTAGACGGCCACCGCGGTCTACACGGTTATTCTTCCATCGCTTTCGCCATTCTCCTCCAATTCCTCTGCTTCCCCCCAGACTCTGCTCCTCTTTGCAATCTGACCTTAGGTCTGCTCGCCCCATCGCCATGGCACCGACGCAAGTGGATAAGGGGAAGAAGCCTTTGTCTTCGGCTAGTGCGCCCCCGGCCGCCGAGCCCCAGTTGGCCAATCGCTGGTGCTCAACGATGAGGCTTTGGTCAAGGTGCATCCCATGCTCGCCTCCAGCTTAAATGAGTGGGGAAAGACGGTGGCTTGGCCTGCATCTCGCGCTCGCATCGACCGGGCGGCCACTGAGGTCCCATTCTTCATCGACTCCCTTCGGGTCGGCTTGGTCCCTCCTTTCTCTGACTTCTTCAACACTGTGCTTGCGCATTATCAGATCCATATGCTGCACCTTGATCCTCAATCCGTGACCCTTCTTGCCATCTTCGCCTTTGTTTCCGAGGCCATGGTAGGCATTGCTCCTTCCATGGCTCTTCTCCGCCACTTCTTCTTGTTGCACCTGATTGATCCTCGGTAGAGCTCCGGATGCCTGAGCTTTCAGGCCATGGCGGCGACGGGATCGACTTCGAACTTCCACCATCCATGAGCGAGTTTCGGACACGGTGGGTATTTGTTGATGCCGGAGTGCTCAGCCCCCTGCTCTCCTCTCTGTCAGGGCCCGCCATTCCTAACTCCGGTTGGTGCCACCGGAGGCTCGCCGATCCGCGCCTTGCCCCCATCTGGCTCAGGTTGAGGCCGCTCAAAGACCTTGGCATGACTGCGCCTATGGTGGTGAAGGAGTTTGTTCGACGCTGAATCACTCCGCTTCAGCGCCAATCCCGGCCGATGTGGGCCTTGCTCAGCATCCAGGACCACATGAGACTTCAGGAGTCAGGGCTCCCCCTTGAGGCGCGGCGAACGGTGCTTGAGGTCCTGACGGGCGTCCCGTTGCCAGACGACTTGCCGAGGAGGAGTTGCCTTTTGTACCGCTACTTGAACAAGATGACATTCGTGGAGCGGATGCCCTCCTTCGACGAGTGGGGGCTGTGCCCAGTTGGCCTCGTGGGGCCCCATAAGAACCCCATCATCGTGGTCGCTCTCCTTGACACTGGCATCGAGCTCGCCCCAAGTGTGGGTGCAGGGGGGCGAGCACCGCTGGGGGCCGATAGTGAAGGTGCCGAGGTGCTGATGCCGCCCAGGGTTCCTGAGGCGTCGACCTCGGGGACTCGTGACTCTTTCCCTGGGGCGGTGGTTGAAGGGGCGATGCAGCCCGCGTCTCCCGAGGCCGGGGCTCCTGAGGCCTCGGCAAATCACTGTGAGACAGAACCAGATAGCTCCCCTCAGCTTGGCACTTCTGAGGCTGCCCCTCCGAGCACTTCTCCAGCTGCACCTCGTGTCGGCCGCCATGCCCAGCGCTTCGGCTGGCTTTGCGTGGACTTCGAAGAACTCCGCAAGAGGAAGGGGTCCCTGAGCTGCGGCAGCGGCACCTTCGGGATGTTAAAACGGAGGAAGTACATCGCCGTTGATGAGTAAGTACCTCATCTTGGTGATCTTCTACGTGTTGCTTTCCTTCCTGACGATTGTCTCCACAGGACCCCTTTTGCCAAGGCTGCGAAATCTGCTGAGAAGTAGCTCCCTCTTGCCTCGTTTCCCCCGCCAAACTCGAGCGCCGCAGGCTCGTGCGCTGCCCACAGCGTGGGGTCAACGATGGGAGTCGGCCCGTCGTCAAGGTGTCTTGAGCTTGCACCTTCGCCGTCTTTTCTTCGCGGCCTTGCTCAGAGCATAGCAAGCGTGCCAAGGGTTCCTCCCTTGGTCGTGAATGGCGGCCGGTTGGCTTCGATCCTGGGGTCTTCTTCAAGCAGTGGGCCTTCACTCATTTGGGCCCCTCGTGAGGCCCGCCCCACTAATGGGTGGATGCCAGCCTCCAGCCCCCTGCTGAGAGGGGGCGAGCCACTTCAGGCCCCATCCGCGGTTCCTGCGATGGAGGATGAAGTCTGCAGCATGCTCGGGTCGGCGCGAGAAAGGAGCGTCGTTCGCCACGAGCTCCTTCAGGAGGCGATGGGCGCGATGAACCGGCTTGGTGAAGAGCTCGTGGATGTGGACGCGCGCCTCGTGGCCGAGGGTCTTCGGCTGGTGGAGGAGTGGCATAAGCTGAATGTGGTCATCAACATCGGGCGCCACCAGCGCGAGCTCGATAATGTGAAGGCTGAGGCTTCCCTCGCAGCCTCTTGTGAGGCCTGCTCCTGAGCTCTGGAAGAGGCTCGGGAAGCTGACCGCCGTCGTGAGGCCGTGGAGAAGAGCGTGTGGGAGCTCCAAGCCTGGAGCGCAATCTTGGATCAGCAGGTGGAGGCGCGCAGGGCTGCCCTTGCATCGTTGAGGGGGATGCCCGCCAAGGAGGAAGAGATCCGGAAGCGCGAGGAGGCGCTGGCGCTGGAAGCCATGGAGCGCAGCCTTGAACTCGAACGGCTGGAGACGAGGGAGCGCCAGGTTGCTCAAGCGGAGGACCACATCGGCACGCACGAGGCCAGGGCCCAGGAGGAGGTCGACCACCGGGTGGCCGAGGCTCGCGCGGATCTTGAGAGCAGGCACGACCTGAAGCTGAAGCTCGTGGAAGCCGAGGCCGCTGGTAGGACTGTTGCCCTCAAGTCTAGGTTGATCGAGGTGGAGTGGCATGAGGAGGCCGCCGGAACTGCCCTGGCCTCGGCGCAGGCTGAGCTGGCTTCCGCCCGCGCCGAGCTGCTCTCTCTTTGGCAGCGGGTCACCGACGCCGAGTCCATCGCGCGGCAGAACAAGGACGAAGTGCTTCAGCGGCGGACGTTGGAGCGTGTGCACGCCACCATGCTCGAGGACCTTAGGAATAGGGCCAACACCACCCTGGGCCATATCTACGATGAGAATGCTCCCCATTCCCATGCGAACGACTATGCCAGCCACCTCCGCTTCTTCGCCGACGTGGTCACATGCCCGCAGAACCACTCCGAGAGGGCTCGCCAGCTTGTTGAAGAGAGGAGTCGCAGCCTACTCGGGCGCGCGTTCTCCTGCGTCTTCAGCCATCTACAGAATGCCGATCCCAACTTCGATTTTGACGCTGCCATTTCTCCCGTACCTGAAGCCATCCGGGGCGACCTGGTACGATGGGTTGAAGACAACGTGGATGTGCTGGTCAGGGCCTTCACTTCTGACAATGACGGGGTGGTAGTTGCGGTGGACGAAGGTGTCGTGGTCGACGATGGCGATGGCAGCGCCGAGGGAGGTGATGGTAATGCCAATGATGTCGGCAGTGATGCTAGTGACGCGTCCGAGGGCGATCCTAGGGGCGCGGCGAGCAACCTGTCTGATTGATTCCATGCTTCTCACCTGTTTGCCCTGCACGTAGAAGCTCGGGCGCAGCCCTAGAGGTTGTAAGAGCATTTTGGGAGGGGGAGCCCCTCATGTAAATAACCAACTGCCTCTACCCCTTTAAGTTGAATTGAATATGCGTCTTCATGAACTCACGTATGCTGGGGCAAGGTTGCTGTTGCGGTTTACCTTAGCCTGGACGAGCCCAAAACCGACTCAAGAGATTGTGGGTTTTTGGGAATCTCCTGAGGAATTCGTCAACATGCCCGAGGGGGCGTGTGATAAGCGAGCGCCAGCCGCGGCACGATGCATGTGTGGCTCGTGTTCTTCATGCCCGGCCCTGCTCGCGAGGGGCCTGCATGGGGGGAGCGACAGGCTCGAACTCAGAAATATGGCAAGAACTAGACTGCGAGAAATAGCTCGAACAAGAAAAGGCACCCACCCCCCCCCCCCCCCACGCGCATCAAATGAAAATTCAACTTCAACTTAAATCCAAATCCAGAAGGCAGGGTTACAGAAAAGAGATCCAAAGCAAATGGCCGCGTCCAGCGCCTAGTCTAGCCTTCGACGTCTTCTCACCAGCGCGGAGCTAAGTGCTGCCACTCGGCGCGGGAGGGAGCCCCGAGGCCCGAGGGCGGCACTCCTGAGACTCTGGGGCATGTACAACCCCACTCATTATTACGTGAGAGTGTCACGGGCGGCGATCTTCACAGGCGTGAGCCTTACTTCATATCGCCTGACGAGGGCCCCGCCTTGCCCCACCCCTACCACCGCCGGGACGACCGGAAACCAGGACGGCCCAACGAGGGGTAGAGGGGACGCCAGCGGCGCCCTCGGCAACCACGGGTCCTCTGCCGAGGGAATGGTCACCGGCGCCACCCCGGCAGAGGGCCTACCTCCGGGCGTTGCCTTGCTCTGTGCGATGCGGGGAGGGGCCTTGCTCCTGACTCCTCCCACGCAGCCCCAAGTGGGTCTCTCCTGATGGGGTGGGTATCGCCGTGCCGGAACCATGCCTGGCGCCGTGACCTGGTTCATCTGTGACTCATGGTTAGCGTAAGCTTGTCCCTGAGGTATTAGTGGTACACTGTATCTGTTGTCAACGGTGCGGCTGATGGGGCTCTCTGGCGGCTCCTGGAAGGCTTCAGCTCCTAACGCCTCCTCCTCCCATCCTGGCCCGAGGAACTAGCCGGGGTCGTCCTCCAGCGTTTACTCCTGGTCCATCATGCGGGGCACGTAGCCCTCCGAGGCCACTGCCCCGAAGACCTCGCCGAAGTGCCCCATGCTCCATGTCGCTCGGCCTGTCACGCTGTCCTGAGGATGGCGGGGCGGTGCTCCAATGGGGCCGTACGTGGCAACACTTGTGCCCGCACCCATCTGGGGTGGTGCGGGCGTGGCAGGGCGCCCTCCACCGTGGGTCATGTTAACGTCAACAAGGCCACCGTGGGACCCAGCTGCCGCCCGAGGCATGAGCTGATAGGAGAAGGGCGGCGCTCCCATGGCCGTCGCGTCCAGTAGCTTGGCGACGTGTTCCAGCAACGCATCCCGGCCGCTTTCCATCAGTCGGCACCGCAGCAGCTCTCGCGCCATTGTGAGTGCGGCCCGCATATTCGCCTGCTCCCGTCGGGTGTGCGGCGCCGCTGCCGCGGCGTGGCTTGCGGCCCTTGCAGCGGCTCGTGCTTGTCGTGGAGTAAGGGTGGACGGTGCCTGGCCGCGCCGCCCGTGCCCAGAAGCGTTAGGTGGCGCCCATGCCGCCTGGAGCGCGGGGTTGAGGTCTTCCTGGGCAGGCGGTGCCGCCCGGGCGGGCCAGGCTACCCAAAGGTCGTCGTCAGCCCTTGGGTCGCCGGACGTCGGAACCATGGAGCATCGGCGGATCGACTGGTGGGGAAGAGGCTCTGGCGCACCCCTAGCTAGCGCGCCAAATGTTGGATCACGGATTCCGGCAAAACCCTTAAGGTTCAAACTCTGGGATGCGCACGAAGATTTCCCCCCTACCGATCCACGTCCTAACGCAGCTAAGATCTTACGAACTAATTCGACGAGCTCGCAACACAAAGGACACAAGATTTATACTGGTTCGGGCCACCGTTGTGGTGTAATACCCTACTCTAGTGAGGTGGTGGTGGATTGCCTCTTGGGCTGATGATGAACAGTACAAAAGGAAGAACAGCCTCCTGAGGTTGAGGTGTTCTTGTGCTTGGTGGATGTGATTGTCGGGATGAACTAGTTCTAGTCTACGATGAGGTCACCAGTCTCAGATAAGGTTTCCCCGTCTCAGATGATGTCGCCCTAGCTACGGTGGTGGCTAGTCCTATTTATAGAGGCCCTAGTCCTCTCCCCAAATATTGAGCGGGAAGGGAGCTAACAACGGCCAATTTGAAAGGGGACAGCTAGTACAGCTTATCCTGACAAAAGTGGTCTTCTCCTGCAAAAGGCTCTGGTGGTGACGCCGCCTTGGGCTCCATGGTGACCTCCGTCTTGCCGTCCTGCTGGTCTTGTTCTCGTTGCACCGATATGGAAACCTTTGCTTGATGCATCGGTACTCCGCGCATGCGCTTTCCCCCTTAGCACCAAAGAGGAAACAAGAACGCTGCGCACGCTGGCGCCCGCCTGATCTTGATCGTCATGGCTCACGTCACGAGAACCTCGTGAGGTTTGCCTTGCCTCGATCTCTCCGCCCCTCACGAGCCAGCCTGGCGAGGCCGCTCCTAAGGAGGTCTTGCGGCATCCGCCTTGCGAAGCTTGGCCCCTCGCGAGGGTCTTGAATGCCTTGTTGATGAAGATGGGCCGTACAGGCATGCGAGCAAGGCCACGCCGTGGGCCACAGGCAGGCAAGTCTGGGGACCCCGTTCCTAGAAGGCCGACAGTACTCATATGCAAGACATATATGAAGTGCCCTCAAATACATAAAAGTATTCAATCTGATGACAACGAAATCTCAAAGGGAAAACTCAATTCATCACAACAAGATAGAGGGGAAAACACCATATGATCCGATTATATTAACAAAGCCCACGATACATCAAGATCGTGACATCTTAAGAACACGAGAGAGAAAGATTAAACACATAGCTACTGGTACGAACCCTCATCTCCGAGGTGGACTACTCCCTCCTCATCGTGGTGGCCGTCGGGATGATGAAGATGGCTACCGGAGATGATCCCCCCTCCGGCAGGGTGCCGGAACAGGGTCTAGATTGGTTTTCGGTGGCTACAGGGGCCTGTGGCGGCGAAACTTCTCATCTAGGTCTATTTCTGATGGTTTCTTTATTTATAGGATTTTTGGGCGTCAGTTTCACGCGAAGATGGGCCTCGAGGTGAGGACAACCCACTGGGGCGAGCCAGGCCCACCAGGCACACCCTGGTGGGTTGTGCCCTCCTTGTGGCTCTTCTGGCCCTCCCACAAAGCTTTGGGGTCTCTTTTGTTCCAAAAAATCTCAACAAGTTTCATCTCAATTGGAGAACTTTCATTTCTGCACAAAAAACAACACCATGGTAGTTCTGCTTAAAACAGAGTCAGTTTGGGTTAGTTCCCTTGAAATCATACCAAACCCATATAAAATTGTTGTAAACATGGCATGAATACTTCAAAAATTATAGATACGTTGCAAATGTATTAGCATCCTAAAGCTTAATTCCTACTCGTCCTCGAGTAGGTAAATGACAAAAGAAATAATTTATGAAGTGTGAATGCTAGCAAAGTGCATAAGTTTGGTCAATGATAATTTCAATCACTTTTCCTAGCATCATAACAAAAAATCTTTCTTATAAAACTTCTCATGTTAAAGTAGCAACAAATTCACATGTTAAGGTTGAAACGATGAATTCTCTTGAAACTCAACAACCTATGTTCTCAGTCACCAAGCAATTGTATGAAGGAAATATGCCCTAGAGGAAATAATAGTTATTATTTATTTCCTTATATCATGATAAATGTTTATTATTCATGCTAGAAATGTATTAACCGGAAACTTAGTACATGTGTGAATACATAGACAAACAGAGTGTCACTAGTATGCGTCTACTTGACTAGCTTGTTGAATCAAAGATGGTTAAGTTTACTAGCCATAGACATGAGTTGTCATTTTATTAACGGGATCACATCATTAGAGAATGATGTGATTGACTTGACCCATTCCGTTAGCTTAGCACGATGATCGTTTAGTTTGTTGCTACTGCTTTCTTCATGAGTTATACATGTTCCTCTGACTATGAGGTTATGCAACTCCCGAATACTGGAGGAACACTTTGTGGGCTACCAAACGTCACAACATAACTGGGTGTTTATAAAGGTTCTCTATAGGTGTCTCCGATAGCACTTGTTGAGTTGGCATAGATCGAGACTAGGATTTGTCACTCCGATTGTCGGAGAGGTATCTCTAGGCCCTCTTGGTAATGCACATCACTATAAGCCTTGAAAGCAATGTGACTAATGATTTAGTTTCGGGGTGATGCATTACAGAACAAGTAAAGAGACTTGCCGGTAACCAGATTGAACTAGGTATTGAGATATCAACGATCGAATCTCCGACAAGTAACATACCGATGATAAAGGGAACAACATATACCGTTATGCGGTTTGACCGATAAAGATCTTCGTAGAATATGTAGGAACCAATATAAGCATCCAAGTTCCGCTATTGGTTATTGACCGGAGATGAGTCTCTGTCGTGTCTACATAGTTCTCGAACCTGTAGGGTCCGCACACTTAACATTTAGTGACGATCGGTATTACGAGTTTACGTGTTTTGATGTACCGAATGTAGTTTGAAGTCCCGGATTTGATCACGGACATGACGAGGAGTCTCGAAATGGTCGAGACATAAAGATCAATACATTGGAAGCCTATATTTGGACATCGGAATGGTTCTGAGTGGTTCGGGCATTTTTTCAGAGTACCGGGAGGTTACTAGAACCCCCCGAGGAGTATATGAGCCTTATCGGGCCTTAGTGGAATAGAGGAGAGGTAAGGGAGATGTCGGTGTACAAAAGTAGGGGCTCTTCTTTTAACCCATTTACTTGTGCACGGGCAGTCAGAGCCGCGCGCCACGGCCACACATAGTAGGGTAGAGGAGGGAAGTCGGAGAGAAGCCAAAACACGAGGCAGCCAAGGCAACGGCAAGACCAGAAACGCAGGAGCACAAGAGGGCGAGGTGGACTCCCTCGAAAAGATCCTTGCCGAGGTAGCCTCCACAGCCCCGGCAAGAGCCTCGCTGGGGCAACTTGCCCGATGCCAGCGGAGTGAGCCACCCTTGAGCCCACAGGCTCCAACCCAGCCAACTACATTGGAGCCAAGGCTCGGGAGGCGCCTCTGTGGTGGCATGCAAATCTTCGTCAAGATCATAAACATGTGAGATCAGATGAGGACCAGAAGACGACGAACCTCGGCCGGATCCTAGCCGAGGAAATCCACAAGACCCCCGGCAAGACCCTTGCCAGGGACGACTGCGTCACCACAGCAGCACCCTTGCCGGGCCCCCGACAAGACCCTTGCCGAGGGCATTAGCAGGGCCACTGCCAGGCCCGCACCAGCCAAGACTCCACCACCGTCCCCAAGCAGCTGCTAGCTCAACCAGCTGGGCAGGCACCTGCGTGGTGACGGGCGGCCTCTACCCCGACTCAGCAAGCACCTGCGTGGCGGCATACGACCCTTCATGAAGGCTCCACCACCGTACCAGCCCAGAAGCTAGCCAACGTGGCGCCACGATGCCTCATCAGCTCGGACGCATGTCGAGGCCAGGCGAGGCGGCGACAGCTGGGACGTGCTTCCCTAGCGTCCGTGATAAAGCAAGGAGGGCACGTCAGCAACGCATTAAATGCATTTGTCCGACGGTCCCAGAGGATAGGCTTGTCGACTGTAGACCTTTCCACCTCATGTGTGCCACTGTGGCAACCCCTTTTTCCTATAAAAGGAGGCCCAAGGCGACCAGGAGATGGGGGCGGCTCTTTTGGGCAAAGTTGGACCCCGTAGCTAGCTCAAGAACACAAGAACACTCAAATACATCCACCAAAGCAGGACTACGGTATTACACATCTTCGCGGCCCAAACCTGGGTAAACGATCTGTGTGCTTCCTGTTAGACCCGCTCTTCGCACAACCTCGCGCCCGCCAACCGTAGAAGGGATCCCAGTGACCCCATAGGTGTCGTTTCCACTGACATCTCTGGCGCACCAGGTAGGGGGCGCAGTCGTGAGAATCTAGTCTGATCGGGGCAGCGGTTTCATCATGGCCGTCGTTCCAAGGAAGAAGACGACCGAGCTTGGCGGCACCATCTGCGGATGCGGTGGACGCCCGTGCAATGACAGAAAAGCTAACTCATGCAAAACTTTAAGCAATTTCTTTTTATATATATGGTTATTATCCTCGAAGGTCCTGCCCTGTGTATGGAAAACCTGCAGGCAAAGGGGCCCTTCTGCAATTGGCAACGCCCTTGTTCTGTTTCGAGTCCGCTCAACAGCTCAAACGGCCGCATCGAGAGTGGCAGGGTAGCCTTCCGCAATCGGCAACGCTCTCGATTCTGACTCGAGTCAAGCTCGACAGTTCGAGCGGCCGCGTTGAGAGCGGTAAGGTGGTTCGCGTGGCAGCAAGCATACCCGGCAGGCTATTGGGGATCCGTCCTCGAGGCACTGTGGCCTGGGTTACGCACCGGCAAGCCTACCCGATTAACGTAGGGTGGAGATACAAAGGGGGGTCAAATAGGACAATAACATGCATCATTTTCAAAAGTACAGCAGAGTTATATTACATCAATTGTTTCTGCGGTTCTAACTAAAGATATAAATTGTCTTAGCCATGAACCTACAATGGCAATGAGAAACGAGGTGCCTAATCCCGGCGCTGGCCCTCCACCCTCTCGATTCCGCCGATGCGGCTGATGATGGGCTTGATACGCTCCTTGAGCGTCGCGAGGTCTGCATCCTCCGGCAAGCTATCCAGCATGGCGTCGAAGTCAGGTTGGGGTTCCAGTGCGCCACCTTGGTGAGAACCTTGGTCATGGCACCTCGGCAAAGCATCCGGGCATCATCGGCCAGGGAGGCCGCCCAATTGGAGTGGAGCTGCTCCAGGGCCCCGAGGACGCCCTCGAAGAAGACGGTCATCTTGGCGTTGGGGCTCACATTGCGCTCCAGGGTATACCTAACATTTTTCATCCCCATGGTAGCCAGCTGCGTGGTGATCCTGCCGGTGATGCCTTCGAGGCGCCCGATCCAGCGGTTCTCACCTTCCATGAAATTCATGTGGTTGGCGACTTCGTTCTTCCGCAGCTGCCTCTCATCCTCAAGATCCTTGGCCAGGGTCTCCTCCCGGGTTTTGGTATCTGAGAGCATCCCCTCGAGACCCTCTAGCTTCTGCTTGAGGTCTTTGATGGAGTTGTTGGCCTCGGAAAGTTTCCCGGCCTTGTCGAGGACTGCACCCTACGCCTCAACCAGTGCACCGTTGAACGTGTCCTTCTCCTTGGACAGCTTCAGGACCTGATCCTTCAGCTCGTCCCGCTCCACCTCCAGCTCTTTCGCCTTGCCGGTGTGAACCAGAGCCTGGGCATCGAGTGTGTCCCTGTGCCTCTACTCCAGCTCCTGGGTCTGCTGCACGACGAGTTTCTCCACCTCCTCATCCTTGCCGCGGAGCGTTGCGGCAAGCTTCTCCTCACGCGCGGCAAGGTCCTCCTCCTGGGAGTTCAGCACGGCCTGGTGCTGGGATCGAGCAGCCTCGGCTTCAGCTACCAGGTTCTTTGCCACCTCCTGGTCCTTCTCGATGTCGGCCCACTTCAAGGTGAGCTCCACCTCGCGCTTGGCCAGCTCGCCCTAGGCGGCCTTCAGCTCTCACAAGCTTGGTGGAACCAAGTTTGCGCCTCGGCGACGCATCCCTTGAGGTCCTCCTCCGCCTTGTCCACCATTGCCATCCTAGACTTGGCCTTGTCCATGTGGGCGCGGTGGAGCGCTTGGAGCTTTCTAAAGCTGGCGCCCATGGCCTGGAGAAGCCGCTCCTCCTGAGAACCATCGCCACCGGCGCTTGGCTCGTCGACGACCTCAAGCTCGATGGCGGCAAGCACCTCCTCGTCGAACACCTCTCCCTCGGTGGGTGCCCTGGAGCCTGACACCCCTGGAAGGTGGACGAAAAGGTCGTCGCTCATCTTTAGATACCTGCCAGAGCCATAGGCAACGGAGCAGGAAGGCTGGTCATCAATCGCCTATTCCTCGGCAGCGGACTTGCCAGCCTCCCCGGCAGGTCCCTTGCCGGCCTCCTCGGCAGTAGCCTTGTCGGGCTACCCGGCAGGCCCCTTGGCGGTGTCCTCAGCGGCGTCCTTGGCGGCCTCCTTGGCGGCGATCTTCTTGGCCTTCGCCGCGGCATCCGTGGTGACATCCTCGATGATGGTCTCTGCGTCCTCCCGATCCGTCGAGAGAGGATCTGGATATCAACAAGGGGAAGAGGCGAAGCCAAGGCCAAGGTCCAGAAAGAAGATAAAAAGAAAAGGGACGGAAGGTGAGTGGCTTACCCGTGCTGGCCTGGGAAGAAGAGGCCCCCTCCCCGCCAACATCCGACGCCGAGGTGTGGCCACCAGTGCCCAAGCTTGCCTCCTCCTCCTCCTCCATGTGCATGGGCTCGGTGCTTGGCGCCCTTGCCGGGGACAATCCTCGGGGCGGCGTGGTTGACGGAGGCGGCATGTTGGGGGTAGCCCTCAATGGCTCCTCCTGCTGCTGTCCTCCTCCTGCGATCACGGCAAGGTCAGTACCAAGAATCGTACCCCCGACACACGTTGACTAGGGGCGGGCGATGAGCTTATGCTGGGGGATGCTCCGGGGGCTGCTGTCCGAGCTACTCACCACCACCAGTGGCGCCCTTGAAGTGCCTGTCGGGGGCTGGCCGCCCGCCGAAGACCTAGCCCTCTTCACCCTCTGGGCTAGTGTCTCCATGTCCCTGCCAAGATGAAGACAAGTCAAGAAAATAAGCACGGTCTGAAGGTACGGAGATGACAAAAGTCGAGGCACTTACTCATCCTCCGCTTCTTCTTCCGCTGATTTCCTCTTCCTCCTCGGGCTAAGAGACCCGAGGTCGAAGAAGACCTCCGTGTCATCACCTGCCGGAGGAGGGGAAGCAGGTGGGGTTGGGGAATGCTTGGACAAAGAAGAGGCAGATGCTTTCTTATTCTCCACCGCGTCCTTCACCAATTTCTTTGCCGCCGCGGCCCTCGTTTGACGTGCGGATGTCTGCTGGGCACGCCGGGGGTGCACGGCCCTGCCGGGCCGAATCGGCTCGCCGGAGCTGGCCCGCCGCATGACACGCCCTCTCCCCGTGGCTGGAGGGTCGACGGCCTCGTCCTCCTCCTCCTCTTCCTCCTCCTCCTCAGACAACTCGCCGACCACATCTTCAATAAGAGGGGCCCCGGTGCCGGTGCTACTAGCCTCCCCAGCGGACTCCGCCCACTGGGCGAGCTCCCTCTCCTCTACGGCCGCCGCGGCCTTGTCCTCCACGCCGCCGGCGCTGCCGGCCTCCCTAGCGAGCTCCGCCTCCGCCGCCTTGGCGGCGATGTAGTCCAGCTCCGCCTGGGTGGTGTCCTGGACGAGTCGTGGCTCGCCGCAGACGTACTTCTCCACCAGGGTGTCAAAGAACTCTTGCACTTGATCCTCTGGCGGCTCGGCCCAATTTGGGGCGAGGCCGTGCATGTTGAACTCCGGCATCATGGCGATGATGTCGCTTCGGCGCGAGTTATTGCTCAGCGGGACCACCCCCGCCAGCAACCCAAACAAGGGCCCCTTGGCGACCTTGCCGGCCTTCGCAGCTTTGTCGGACCTCTTGGCTCTGCTGTCGTGGCTCACGTTGAGCTGAAAAAGCCGCTGGCAGAAGTGAGCATGCACCAACACCGTGAAGTTGTGGTCGAGGCCGGGGCGAAGCCTCATGATATCGGCCACATTCGTGAAGAGGCAGGCCGGCCTCCCCTTGTTATGCAGCGTTGCGATTCGGCGGTGGATGAAATCCGCCCCGATCATCTCAAGGGTGAGCCCGGCCTCGGTGAGGCGAAGAATCCTGCTGCTGGCGACCGTGAGCTTCACGTCCTTGGCATCGACATTGCTCCAGTCGTTTCTGCGAACCGGCGGCGCCTGGCGAACCCGGCAGAATTCTTGTGGATCCTCCTCTTCAATCCAGCACCACCGCCCCCGCCACTCCTCCCACCTATCCTTCTAAGCACCCTCCGATTATGTCCCCTTAGACCTCGGGATCCAGGAGACGCAACCGGAGATGGCGCCTCCCTTCTGGATCCGAGGGAAGATGTAGTGGCAGAAGAGTGTCGTGTTGGGATGCACTCCGGCGAAGCCCTCATAGAGATGGGCGAAAAGAGCCATGCACGCCACGGCATTTGGGGTGAAATCCAGGAGGTGGAAGCCGAAGGTATGGATGATGTCATTGAAGAAATCAGAGAAGGGGGGGCAGATGCCGCAGGAAAAGTAATCGACGAAGAACGAATACCGATTCGGGGCGGCTTTGCCGCAGTTGGCGGGGATGACACGTGTGGCAGGATGCCTCGTCGTTTCTCCCCCCGTCTTGACCCCTCCACAGCGGTCTGAAGTTGTCCCAAAGGTGGGCCGCATCGACCGTCGAGGGGAATTAGGCGAGCTGCATCCGCGGCACCGCCAACTCATTCTCCGGCGGCTCCGCCCCTCCGGCGTCCTTGGCCGCTCCCTTGACCTTGCTAGTCTTGGGTGCCATGGCAGCTGTGAAAGGTGGAAGGGAAAGGGCAGGGAAAACGCGGCGACCGCGAGCGAGAGCAGGGGCTTGAAGAGGAAGAAGGAAGGGACGATGGTTCCGAGGTTGGAGAAGGCACAGGTGGTAAATGAGGAGCGCGCCTGCGGTCGTTCCTTTTTACGGGGAAGGCGCGGGCCGCCTCTTTACCATGATGTGACGCATGCATGTGGAAACCACCCCACGCATGACCCCCACGTCACGCATGACTCTCCATGTCGTGCGTTCAACATAGGTCATGGGGAAGCGCAGCAGACGAGAAGTTACTGCGGTAAAATCCGCCCCACCTACTCGCACACCGTTCTCGGCCAAGCCCAACAACGCGGCGCGGTTATGTGTGGCCCAGGCCCGGGAGCTCCTGTCGGTGTACAAAAGTAAGGGCTCGTCTTTTAACCCCTTTACTTGTGCATGGGCAGTCAGAGCCGCGCGCCATGGTCACACTTAGTAGGGCAGAGGAGAGAAGCCAAAACACGAGGCAACCAAGGCAACGCGAAGACCAGAAACGCAGGAGAGCAAGAGGGCGAGGTGGAATCCCTCGGCAAGATCTTTGCCGAGGCAGCCCCCGCAGCCTCAGCAAGAGCCTTGCCGGGGCAACTTGCCCGATGCCAGCGGAGTGAGCCCCCTTGAGCCCATAGGCTCCAACCCAACCAACTACATTGGAAGCAAGGCTCGGGAGGCGCCTCTGTGGTGGCATGCAAATCTTCATCAAGATCATAAACATGTGAAATCAGATGAGGACCAGAAGACGGCGACCCTCGGCGGGATCCTAGCCAAGGAAATCCACAAGACCCCCGGCAAGACCCTTGCTAGGGGCGACTGCGATGCCGCAGCTGAACCCTTGCTGGGCCCCCGGCAAGACCCTTGCCGAGGGCATCAGCAGTGGCACTGCCAGGCCCGTGCCAGCCAAGACTCCACCACCACCCCCAAGCAGCTGCTAGCTCAACCAGCTGGGCAGGCACCTGCGTGGCGATGGCGGCCTCTACACCGACTCAGCAAGCACCTGCGTGGCGGCATGCGACCCTTCATGAAGGCTCCACCACCGCGCCAGCCCAGCAGCCAGCCAACGTGGCGCCATGATGCCTCATCAGCTCGGACGCGTGTCGAGACCAGACGAGGCGGTGACAGCTGGGACGTGCTTCCCTGGCGTCCCCGATAAAGCAGGGAGGGCACATTGGCAGCGCATTAAAAATGTTTGTCTGACGGTCCCACATGATAGGCTTGTCGACTATAGACATTTCCACCTCCTGTGTGCCACTGTGCCAACCCCTTTTTCCTATAAAAGGAGGCCCGAGGAGACCAGGAGAGGGGGACGGCTCTTTTGGGCAAAGTTGCACCCCGTAGCTAGCTCAAGAACACAAGAACACAAAAATACATCCACCAAAGCAGGACTAGGGTATTACGCATCTTTGCGGCCCGAACCTAGGTAAATGATCCGTGTGCTTCCTGTCAGACCCGCTCTTCGGACAACCTCGTGCCCGCCAACCGTAGAAGGTATCCCAGTGACCCCATAGGTGTCGTGTCCACTGACAGAAGAAGAGGGAGGCGTGCCCCCCAAGCCCAATACGAATTGGGAGGAGGGACAGCCCCCCTTTCCTTCCTCCCTCTCTCCTCCTTCCTTCCTCTCCTACTCCTACTTGGAAGGGCTCCTGCTTCTACTAGGAAAGGGGGAATCCTACTCCCAGAGGGAGTAGGACTCCCCCAGGGCGCGCCATAGAGAGGGCCGGCCCTCCCCCTCCTCCACTCCTTAATACACGGGGGAGGGGGGCACCCCATGGACACACAAGTTGATCAGTTGATCTTTTAGCCATGTGCGGTGCCCCCCTCCACCATAATCCACCTCGGTTATATCATGGCAGTGCTTAGGCGAAGCCCCGTTCTGGTAGCATCATCATCACCATCATCACGCCGCCGTGCTGACGAAACTCTCCCTCGAAGCTCTACTGGATCGTGAGTTCGCGGGTCATCATCGAGCTGAACGTGTGCATATCGCAGAGGTGTTGTACGTTCGGTACTAGGGATCAGTCGATCGTGAAGACGTACGACTACATCAACCGCGTTGTCATAATGCTTCCGCTTACGAACTACGCGGGTACGTAGACGATACTCTGCCCTCTCATTGCTATGCATCACCATGATCTTGCGTGCGCGTTGGATTTTTTTTGAAATTACTACATTACCCAACAGTGGCATCCGAGCCAGGTTTATGCGCATATGTTATATGCATGAGTAGAACACAAAGGAGTTGTGGGCATGGGTATATACATATTGCTTGCCGTCACTAGTTGATTCTTCATTCAGCGGCATTGTTGGATGAAGCGGCCCAGACCGACATTACGCTTACGCGAGACTGGTTCTAGTGATGAGCTTCGCACACAGGTGGCTAGTGGGTGTATGTTTCTCTAGCTTTAGTTGAATCGGATTCAATGAACAGGGTTCTTTCTGAAGATCAAAAAGCAATCACTATACCGCATTGTGGTTTTTGATGCGTAGGTAAGAACGGTTCTTGCTCAGCCCGTAGCAGCCACGTAAAACTTGCAACAACAAAGTAGAGGACGTCTAACTTGTTTTTGTAGGGCATGTTGTGATGTGACATGGTCAAGACATGATGCTAAAGTTTATTGTATGAGATGATCATGTTTTGTAACACAGTTATCGGCAGCTGGCAGGAGCCATATGGTTGTCGCTTTATTGTATGAAATGCAATCACCATGTAATTGCTTTACTTTATCACTAAGCTGTAGCGATAGTCGTAGTGGCAATAGTTGGCGAGACGACAACGATGCTTCGATGGAGATCAAGGTGTTAAGCCGGTGACAATGGTGATCATGACGGTGCTTTGGAGATGGAGATCAAAGGCACAAGATGATAATGGCCATATCATATCACTTATATTGATTGCATGTGATGTTTATCCTTTATGCATCTTATTTTTCTTAGTTCTACGGTAGCATTATAAGATGATCTCTCACTAATTTCAAGGTATAAGTGTTCTCCCTGAGTATGCACCGTTGCTACAGTTCGTCGTGCCGAGACACCACGTGATGATCGGGTGTGATAAGCTCTACGTTCACATACAATGGGTGCAAGCCAGTTTTGCACATGCAGAATACTCGGGTTAAACTTGACAAGCCTAGCATATGCAGATATGGCCTCAGAACACTGAGACCGAAAGGTCGAGCATGAATCGTATAGTAGATGTGGTGAACATAGTGATGTTCACCATTGAAAACTACTCCATCTCATGTGATGATCGGACATGGTTTAGTTGATATGGATCACATGATCACTTAGATTATGAGAGAGATGTCTATCTAAGTGGGAGTTCTTAAGTAATTTGATTAATTGAACTTTAATTTATCATGAACTTAGTACCTGATAGTATTTTGCATGTCTATGTTGTTGTAGATAGATGGCTCGTGTTGTTGTTCCATTGAATTTTAATGCGTTCCTAGAGAAAGCTAAGTTGAAAGATGATGGTAGCAATTACATGGACTGGGTCCGTAACTTGAGGATTATCCTCATTGCTGCACAAAAGAATTACGTCCTGGAAGCACCGCTAGGTGACAAACCTGCTGCAGGAGCAACACCAGATGTTATGAACACCTGGCAGAGAAAAGCTGATGACTACTTCATAGTTCAGTGTGCCATGCTTTACGGCTTAGAATCGGGACTTCAACGACGTTTTGAACGTCATGGAGCATATGAGATGTTCCAGGAGTTGAAGTTAATATTTCAAGCAAATGCCCGGATTGAGAGACATGATGTCTCCAATAAGTTCTACAGTTGTAAGATGGAGGAGAATAGTTCTGTCAGTGAACATATACTCAGAATGTCTGGGTACCACAGCCACTTGACTCAACTGGGAGTTAATCTTCCTAACGATAGTGTCATCGACAGAGTTCTTCAATCACTGCCACCAAGCTACAAGAGCTTTGTGATGAACTATAATATGCAAGGGATAACGAAAGTAATTCCCAAGCTCTTCGCGATGCTGAAATCGGCGAAGGTAGAAATCAAGAAATAGCATCAAGTGTTCATGGTTAACAAGACCACTAGTTTAAAGAAAAGGGCAAAGGGAAAGAAATAGGAACTTCAAAGAAGAATAGCAAGCAAGTTGCTACTCCCATGAAGAAGCTCAAAGCTAGACCCAAGCCTGGAACTGAGTGCTTCTGCTGCAAAGGAAATGGTCACTGGAAGTGGAACTGCCGTAGATACTTGGCGGATAAGAAGGATGCCAAAGTGAAAAAAAGTATATTTGATATGCATGTTATTGATGTGTACTTTACTAGTGTTTATAGCAACCCTGCGGTATTTGATACTGGTTCAGTTGCTAAGAGTAGTAACTCGAAACGGGAGTTGCAAAATAAACAAACACTAGTTAAGGGCAAGGTGATGACGTGAGTTGGAAGTGATTCCAAGGTTGATAAGATCACCATCGCACACTCCCTTTACCTTCGGGATTAGTGTTGAACCTAAAATAAATGTTATTTGGTGTTTGCGTTGAGCATAATATGATTGGATCATGTTTATTGCAATACAGTTATTTATATAAGACAAAGAATAATTGTTATTCTGTTTACATGAATAAAAACCTTCTGTGGTCATACACCCAAGGTGAATGGTTTATTGAATCCCGATCGTAGTGATACACATATTTATATATTGAAGCCAAAAGATGAAAAGTTAATAATGATAGTGCAACTTATTTGTGGCACTGCCATTTAGGTCATATTGGTGTAAAGCGCATGAAGAAACTCCATGTTTATGGGCTTTTGGAACCACTTGATGCTTACGAACCATGCCTCATGGGCAAGATGACTAAGACTCCATTCTCCGGAACAATGGAGCGAGCAACTACTTATTGGAAATAATACATACTGATGTATGCGGTCCGATGAGTGTGTTGTGGAACGTACTAATTTCAAAAAAAAATCCTACGCACACGCAGGATCATGGTGATGCATAGCAATGAGAGGGGAGAGTGTTGTCTACGTACCCTCATAGACCGTTAGTGGAAGCGTTTATCAACACGGTTGATGTAGTCGTACACCTTCACGATCCGTCCGATCAAGTACCGAATGTATGGCACCTCCGCGTTCAGCACACGTTCAGCTCGATGACGTCCTCGCCTTCTCGATCCAGCAAGAGGGGCGAAGTAGTAGATGAGGTCCTGCAGCACGACGGCGTGGTGACGGTATTGGTGAAGAACAATCTCCGCAGGGCTTCGTGTAAGCACTACGAAAATTATGATGGAGGATAAACTAGAGGGGACGGGGTAGCCGGCACACGGCTTGGTGTTTCTTGATGTGTCTTGGGTGCTAGCCCAACCCCTCTATTTATATGTTGAGCCTTGGGGTCAAAACTTGGAGTAAAATCCTCCACAAAGTCAGTTTCACCCAAAAGGCAAGAGTCCTTCTCGGACTCCAGGGCCAGATGCCAGGGTTCCCGGCGTCTGGACCCAGATGCCAGGGACCCTTGCGTCTGGCCCCTGGACTCCGCAAAACTTCCTTTTGCGCTTTCCAAATACCTTGTGGGCTTGCCCCTTTGGCCCAAATAATGTGTTCTCGTACCCAAACATTTCGGGAAACATCCGGAACCCCTTCCGGTAAATGCCAGAACCCTTCCGGAGACCAAACACTATTATCCCATATAACAAACTTTATCTCTGGACCATTCCGGAGTTCCTTGTCATGTCCGTGATCTTATCCGGAACTCCGAACAACATTCAGTTACCAACATACATGACTCATAAATACTATATCGTCAACGAAAGTTAAGCATGCGGACCCTACGGGTTCGAGAACTATGTAGACATGACCGAGACATTTCTCTGGTCAATAACCAATAGCGGAACCTGGATGCCCATATATATTGACTCCTACATATTCTACGAAGATCTTTATCGGTCGAACCGCATAACAACATACGTTGTTCCCTTTGTCATCAGTATGTTGCATCATCCTGCAACTAACTCATTAGTTACAATGCTTGCAAGGCTTATAGTGATGTGCATTACCGAGTGGGCCCAGAGATACATCTTCGACAATCGGAGTGACAAATCCTAATCAGGAAATATGCCAACTCAACAAGTACCTTCAGAGACACCTATAGAGCACATTTATAATCACCCAGTTACGTTGTGACGTTTGGTAGCACATAAAGTATTTCTCCGGTAAACGGGAGTTGCATAATATAATAGTCATAGGAACATGTATAAGTCAGGAATAAAGCAATAGCAACAAACTAAACGATCAAGTGCTAAGCTAATGGAATGGGTCAAGTCAATCACATCATTCTCCTAATGATGTGATCCCGTTTAATCAAATGACAACTCATGTCTATGGTTAGGAAACATAACCATCTTTGATCAATGAGCTAGTCAAGTAGAGGTGAGGGAGTCCTGGATTAGGGGTCTCCGGACAGCCGGACTATATCCTTTGGCCGGACTGTTGGACTATGAAGATACAAGATTGAAGACTTCGTCCCGTGTATGGATGGGACTCTACATGGCGTGGAAGGCAAGATAGGCAATACAGATATGTATATTTCCTCCTTTGTAACTGACCTTGTGTAACCCTAGCCCCCTCCGGTGTCTATATAAACCGGAGGGTTTTAGTTCGTAGGACAACAGACAATCATACCATAGGCTAGCTTCTAGGGTTTAGCCTCTTTGATCTCATGGTAGATCAACTCTTGTACTACTCATATCATCAAGAACAATCAAGCAGGACGTAGGGTATTGCCTCCATCAAGAGGGCCCGAACCTGGGTAAACATCGTGTCCCCTGCCTCCTGTTAACATCCGCCTTAGACACACAGTTCGGGACCCCCTACCCGAGATCCGCTGGTTTTGACACCGACATTGGTGCTTTCATTGAGAGTTCCATTGTGCCGTCACCATAAGGCTTGATGGCTCCTTCGATCATCGCTAGCGATGTCGTCCAGGGCGAGGTTTTCCTCCCCGGACATATCTTCGTATTCGGCGGCTTCGCATTGCGGGTTAATTCGCTTGGCCATCTGGAGCAGATTGAGAGCTACGCCCCTGGCCATCAGGTCAGATTTGGAAACTCGAACTACACGGCTGACATCCGTGGAGACTTGATCTTCGACGGATTCGAGCCCATGTGGGACGCGCCGCACAGTCGCGACGAGCATGAAGTAACTCTGTCGTCGGACAGTGTTCGGGAGATCCCATCCGCAACTGCTCCGGCTGTTAATCCGGAGCAAATCGCGCCATCCGAGAGCGGAGGGATAGACCCCGCCATGGAGGCCGCACTCTCAGTGGCGATAGAGCCAGATACCGACTTCACCCCTTTCGAGAGGCGCGTCGCCGAACCACTGGATTTACATCCGTGCCCGTCGAATCCGACGGGGCGCCGATCATGGAGTTCACCTCCGCGGATATCTTTCAGCACTCACCCTTCGGAGATGTGCTAAATTAATTAAGGTCTCTCTCCCTGTCAGGAGAACCTTGGCCGAACTATGTCCGGCTAGAATGGGATGCGGACGATGAAGAAATTCGTGGCCCACCCACCACCCACTTAGTAGCCACTGTCGATGACTTAACCGACATGCTCGACTTCGACTCCGAAGACATCGACGGTATGGACGACGATGCAGGAGACGAACAGGAACCACCGCCCACAGGGAGCTGGACCGCCACTTCATCACATGACGTATACATGGTGAATACACCCAGAGAGGGCAATGGCAAAGAGACAGCGGAGGATGCCCCCTCCAAGCAACCCAAGCGCCGACATCAGCGGCGCCGCTCTAAGTCCCGCCATAGCAAAAACAGCGATAACAGCGCAAGAGGAAATAACAGTCCAGTCGACTCTAGAAGAAACGATGACTGCACCACCCCGGTGGCAGAGCACGATCAAGATGCAAACTGCAAACATAGTACGGCTCCGACGTCCGAACACGACGAGGCCAAGGATAAGCCTCATCAAACCCCGTCTAGGGAAGAAAGCAGTCCAGACGAAGATGCACACATCATCCCGGAAACACACTTGGAGCAAGAGAACCTCCGCAGAAGGCTTATTGCCACAGCGAGGAGCCTGAAGAAACAGAAGCAAAGGCTCAAGGTAGCACAAGATACACTCAACAGCAGGTGGAACAAAGTAACAAAGTATGGTGGAAGTTACCATAAAAATAGCTATCCAAAGCACAAGTTATTACCAGAATTCAACGACGAGGCCTTAGAGCCTATACAGCCGAAGAATGATACGGCCAACTGGCCGGATCCACCACCTTGTGAACGCGATAGAGCGTCTAACAAAGTCGCGCATAAGTCAACGCACGATCTATGTGAGAACTTGCGTAAAAAATCCGGCACGACCAGATCCATCTATGGATCTAGGAAGCGCGCTACAGTATAAAACCAACACCGAATACTGCAACCGTCCGAACACCATGGCACATCCCAATATAGCGGTGCCGCACACCCCTTATGTTTCACTGATGAGGTGCTGGATCACAAATTCCCAGAGGGATTCAAACCGATGAACATAGAGGTGTACGACGGGAGCACAGACCCTGGAGTCTGGATAGAGGACTTTATCCTCCATATTCATATGGCTTGTGGAGACGATCTCCATGCCATTAAATACTTGCCCCTCATGCTTAAAGGGATAGCTCGGCACTGGCTGAAAAGCCTCCCAGGAAACTCAATTGGAAGTTGGGAGGAGCTCGAGGACGCTTTTTGGGCCAATTTTCAAGGGACTTATGTCCGACCTCCGGATGCACACGATTTAAGTCACATAATCCAATAGTCCGGAGAGTCCCCCCGAAAGCTTTGGAATAGGTTCCTCACCAAGAAGAACCAAATTGTCGACTGTCCGGACGTCGAAGCCTTAGCAGTTTTTAATCACAGCGTCCGAGACGAATGGCTCGCCAGACACCTCGGCCAAGAAAAACCAAGAACGATGGCAGCCCTAACAAGCCTCATGACCCGCTTTTGTGCGGGCGAGGACAACTGGTTGGCCCGTAGCAGCACCAGCGACCCAAGCACATCCGAAGTCAGGGATGGCAATGGTAAACCACGACACAACAAAAACGAGCGTCGAAATAAAGATGGTAACCCAGATAACACGCCGGTAAACGCCGGATTCAGGAGCTCCCGACCAGGTCAGTGAAAAAAGCCTTTCAAAGGCAGCAGAGAAGGACAATCTGGCCTAAACAAAATTCTTGACAAACTCTGTCAGATTCACAGCACCCCAGACAAACCTGCAAATCCTACCCATAGAGAATGTTGGGTCTTCAAGCAGGTCGGTAAGCTAAACGCCGAACACAAAGGGGAAGAGACACCAAGCGAAGACGAAGATGAACCTCGCCAGCAAAGCGCCGGAGGACAGAAAAAGTTCCCACCAGAGGTTAAACCAGTAAATGTGATCCATGTGACAAAGAGGAGAAGCAAGTATGCACTCCAAGGCACACGCGCCATAGAGCCCGTCACCCCTAGGTTCAACCCCTGGTTGGCCTGCCCGATCACTTTTGATCATACGGATCATGATACAAATATCCGGCACGAAGGACTGACGGCCTTGATGTTAGACCCAATAATAAATGGGTACCATTTCACATGAGTCCTCATGGACGGCGGCAGTGATCTAAATCTGATATATCAAGACACAGTCCGCAAAATGGGGATAGACCCGACACAGATAAGCCACAGTAATACTACCTTCAAGGGAGTAATACCAAGCCAAGAGGCCCGCTGTACGGGCTCTCTACTACTAGAGGTGGTATTCGGTTCTCCCGATAACTTCGGAGCAAAAGGTTAACTTTTCACATCGCCCCATTCCGAAGTGATTATCAAGCACTACTCGGAAGAACGGCTTTCAGTCGTTTTAACGCAATACCGCATTATGCTTTTATCAAGCTTAAGATGCCCGGTCCACGTGGCATCGGCTCAGTTAGCGGAAATACCGCACGTTTCTTATGTACGGAAGAGGATGCGACAGTTCTAACAGCCGCAAACAAGACGGCCTCACCAACCAGAAAAATGGCAGGTCGTCAAGACCATGGCCACGGTTAAACCAATCCGGCGTTCCATCATATATACATGAGATTTGTTTGATGGTCAAACCCTCATAAAAGATACCAGGGGCTTCCCGCGTGTAATCAGGGCCTGCCCGGCCCAACTTGGCATCTCTTGAATTTTGATAGTTCATTGATAATAACCAATTCTTCTTTTTGGCATGGCAACTTTCACCTAAGTTCTTTCCTTTTACAGATGACAATCGTGCTACACCCGTCCAGGACACGGCACAACGAAGACACAGGCGCAGACGTGCAGCAGGGACCCGCCCAAAGGTTTCTTTTTAGATTAAGACCCTGCGTGAACCTTTTTTACTGTCTCTTGTTGCTCACATCCTCCGGATACTCCACACAACCGAGAAGGATGCTGGCGTTATTGACATGTGGCCACATCAGTATTTTGCATGTACCTGGACACATGGGGTTTCTTATTAAGGGCATTTTTAGCCCGGTATATGTTATAAAGACCGAACACCTTAGGGAGTGTTCGGCGTCGTGAGTTTGGCCCTATATGCATCAGCTCCGAATCATGTCTTTGGTCACATGTTGGGTTTTCCCGACTCCCATGTTTTGGTACCTTACGTTCCATTGTATCGGCTAAGGTAGCACTGGGGGAACTATTGCGATTGTGCCCTGGTTCATCCGGATGAGTACCTCCGTAGAGAAAGCCGAAAACTGACTGTCATGATATAGCGAGAGACTGGTCAACCACTCGATGACTAATAGGAATCTTCGGGATTCCTCCGCATTAACGAAGGTCCGTTTCCCGGTCATGTACGTACACGCCCCATATTCGGACGAGCGCACAAGTACCAGGGGCTATATAGTAGCCCCACCATCAAACTCCTATGGCTAAGTGAAAGTGTTAAAGAAATATAGTCCGATTGCCTCATTCGCTGTGCTATCTCCTCCTTAACGGAGCAAGACGTTGGATCAAGTGTGGATATGCATTTTCTACGAACACCCCCGCATTATATGCGTGGGGGCGGAAGCCGACGACTGCAAACTTTCAGGTTATATACATATATACATAAATGATCGCACAGGAGGCATCATAGTACTTTTGGGCAAAAGTATAAATACAACCTTGATAATTCAATAAAACATTGTTTTTACAATGGGAATAGATGTCACTAGAACATAATATTCTTCGAGCACTGAGCCTCTATCGAACGAGCGCCTTCAAGAACTTCTTCAAAGTAGTGCTCGACAGCCACTCGGCCTACGGCTGAACCCTGTGTTGCAACAGTGGTGGCCTCCATCTCCGCCCAGTATGTCTTGACACGCGCAAAGGCCATCCGCGCACCTTCTATGCGTGCCGATCTCTTTACAGCATAGATGTGTGGCACAACACCAAGGAATTGTTGCACTAAACTAAAGTAGCTATTCGGCCTTGGCCCTCCCGGCCACAGGTGATCCACCACAGACCTCATGGCAAGTCCGGACAACCTATGGAGCTCGGCCCACTCGGCCATTCGCTCATTCAATAGCAGTGGATGGACTAGAGCATGAAACTGTGACCAGAACAGCTTTTCCACTTCGGGACCGTTCTGATACTTGAAGTACTCGGCCGCATCAGTAGCACTTGCAGCCAAATCCACGGAGGCATCCGCAGAACTCCACAGCCGGTCTCGAGGAGCATACTTCGGATCTCTGAAATTAGTCCGCAGCAAGAAGGGCTTCCCAGACACGATATCTGCATCTTGATTCAGCTCCTCCTTCGTCGCTCTAATTTTGGAGCGGGCTTCCTTGGCAGCCACCAGGGCCTTCTCCAGGTCCGTCGCCTTTGCCCAGTTTTCTTCTTTAAGAAGCTAGTAATGGTCAGCGGCATCTTTTAACTCGACAGCCATCTTGGCTATTTTTTCCTTGCTCTCGCAATGTGCGTCCTGTTCGGCCCTTAACTCTTCGGCCGCCTTTAGAGCGGCCGCATTGCTACTCCTTGCTTGCTCCTTGGCTAGGGCAAGCTCCGCCAGAAGGGTCTCCACGGTGGCAGCTCCATCTGCAGTCACAACATATTAAAGATACTGGCATCATGCTCCTCTTACTATGTGTTGATCACCGGAAAAATCACTTACCCTGTGCCTTGTCATGCCGCTTGTTGACAAGCACGATGTCGGCATCCGCCGCATCCAGTTGCCGCTTTAACTCAGCAAACCCATCAGTCCGGCTAGCCAACTGCACATCAAGGCGGTCCGGTTATTACCTGGGACTATGATCCTCTATTTGCTTCCATTTTCGATGACAACCAGAGTCTCAGGGGCTACTATCTGCATAGGGCACACCTAACGTATACGGTACTATCAAAAACATACACTATTTCACATACCTCGAAGCCTTTCAGCAGACTCATAAAGGCTTCATGCAAACCGCTTTCAGCGGATGAAATCCTTTCAATTACCGTACCCAATAGCGTACGATGCGCTTCCGAGACGACCGCTTGCCCCAGAAGATCCTTCAGCGCGTCCGACCGCACACTGTACGGACCCTTGCTGTCGCTCTCCTTAGGAGCCGGATACTGGGGATCCCGGGTAGCCAAAGGGTTATCCTATGCCCTTAGTGGATCCGGAGATACCCTTCGCGACGACACTTCAAGGTCGCCCTCTTCACGAGGCAGGGTGTCAGGGGGGGGGGCGTTTCGCTCTCCATCATCTCTGGAAGAAGATCCCCCGAAGAGGAACTCTGTCGAGAAGGGCTACGATCCGAACTACAATTTATAAGAATCGGTTATTGTCTTCGGAAGTAAGGTAGGATGTTTCCCCTATTAAGTACTTTTCGATTACTTACATCTCAGTAGATGGCTGAACCCCACGTGGACATTGTGCGGAAAGAATACCCTCCGGGGCAGGGCCCTCTGATGAAGATTTCTTCTCCCGTTTGGAAACCTTAGTTTCCGAATCTTCAGAGGTAGTCCTCTTCCTTCCCCGAGGAGAGAGAATGTTAGATTCTTCCCTTTGGTTGTCCTCCCTCGCGGAGGCACTCATTCCCCGGGCTGGAATAAGTAGCGAGTGAGGCCCGCTTTCGCCCTCTCTATTCCCCCCATCATCTTCCTTTGAGGGCACTGGATAAGGCGCCGGCTCGAGCATCTTGTCCAGTACCGGATTGTCCAAGCCCTCAGGAAGGGGGGGCGAACACCTGATCATCATCGCCTTTGTTATCCAGTCCTGGTCAAAGAGCGGCTCTTTAGAATGATGCCATGATAAATAAAAGGATAGTAGGTTCGGCATGGGATTACTTACTTGGGTAGCAGGGCGGTTGTAGCTCAGACCCACATCCTCGGTGGTGTCCGGACACTTTATTTGGGGTCCGAAGAACGATTTGTACATCTCTTCGTGCGTCATGCCGAGGAAATGTTGAATAGCTCGCGGTCCTTCCGGGTTGAATTCCCACATGCAGAGGGGCCGCCCTTTGCAAGGCTGGACTCGACGAACTAGCATAACTTGCATTACCACAACCAGACTGAAATCTCTCTCAAAGAGATCTCGGATACGGCTTTGCAATATTGGCACGTCCTTGGCTAGACCCCAGCTCAGCCCCCTGCTGATCCATGACATCAGTTGCGGTGGGGGGCCCGAGTGAAAGGTGGGGCAGCTACTCACTTGGCACTTCGGCGAGCTGTGATGTAAAACCACTCCCGCTACCACAATCCGGACACCTCTGGGAAGGAACCCTCGGGCCATGGAGCGTCAGCGATTTTGCTTATTAAAGCACCTCCGCACGCTGCGTGCCACCCCTCGATCATCTTCGGCTTCATATCGAAGGTCTTGAGCCACAGGCCAAAGTGAGGGGTAATGCGGAGGAAGGCCTCACATACAACAATAAATGACGAGATGTGAAGAAGGGAATCCGGGGCCAGATCGTGAAAATACAGCCCATAATGGAACATAAGACCCCTAACAAAGGGATCCAAAGAGAGGCCTGGTGCTCGGAGGAATTGGGAGATCAACACGACGCTCTCGTTGGGTTCGGGAGTAGGGACGACCTGCCCTCGGGCAGGCAGCCTATGCGAAATTTCGGCGGTCAGATATCTGGCCTCTCTCAACTTCTTGATGTCCTCCTCTGTGACGGAGGAAGGCATCCACCGACCTTGAAGGTTGGATCCAGACATAGTTGAAGGTCCGAAGCACCTAACCTGAGCTTTGGGTGTTAGAACTTGAGGCGGGGGAAGGATTCGATTGAGCACGGGAGGGAAAAGGAAAAAGCCTCGTCCCCTTTATAAAGAGGGTGAATATCAAGTGTCCTCCTCGTGGCCGTTTGGGACTTGCTTAAGATCTAGGAGTCATACCAACAGGCACGGTTGGGTTACCCACGTCTGTATTGATGAGAATCCCGTGATAAGGGGCCACGATCTCTACTTTTACAAGACATGGCGAGAAAACCGCCTCGTGTTATGTGCGGAGCTGGTTGAGAAAAATGGTTCGAATAATGACCGGACCATGGCGTGATGTCATGCTGTCAAAACGTGTCAGCAGATTAGATTTGTGGAAATATTATTCTCTCTACAGTGGTATGTGGAACTTATTTTGCAGGGCCGGACACTATCCTTGTATTCAAAACTCTTCCATGGTGTATGCGGAGGAGGAACCCGCCTTGCAATGCCGAACACAATATAGCACGCCGGACTCATCATCATTGAAGCCTGGTTCAGGGGCTACTGAGGGAGTCCTGGATTAGGGGGTCTCCGGACAGCCGTACTATATCCTTTGGCCGGACTGTTGGACTATGAAGATACATGATTGAAGACTTCGTCCCGTGTCCGGATGGGACTCTACTTGGCCTGGAAGGCAAGCTAGGCAATACGGATATGTATATCTCCTCCTTTGTAACCGACCTTGTGTAACCCTAGCCCCCTCTGGTGTATATATAAACCGGAGGGTTTTAGTCCGTAGGACAACAGACAATCATACCATAGGCTAGCTTCTAGGGTTTAGCCTCTTTGATCTCGTGGTAGATCAACTATTGTACTACTCATATCATCAAGAACAATCAAGCATGACGTAGGGTATTACCTCCATCAAGAGGGCCCGAACCTGGGTAAACATCGTGTCCCCTGCCTCCTGTTACCATCTGCCTTAGACACACAGTTTGGGACCCCCTACCCGAGATCCGCCAGTTTTGACACCGACAAGAGGCATACTAGTGACACTATGTTTGTCTATGTATTCACACATGTATCATGTTTCCGGTTAATAAAATTCTAGCATGAATAATAAACATTTATCATGAAATAAGGAAAAAAATAATAACTTTATTAGTGCCTCTAGGGCATATTTCCTTCAGAGTGTTGAGGCTCGCAGCGGGTATCATTATTTTCTGACCTTCACAGATGATTTGAGCAGATATGGGTATATCTACTTGATGAAACATAAGTCTGAAACATTTCAAAAGTTCAAAGAATTTTAGAGTGAAGTGGAAAATCATCGTAGGTAGAAAATAAAGTTCCTACGATCTGATCGTGGAGGAGAATATTTGAGTTACGAGTTTGGTCTTCATTTGAAACAACACGGAATAGTTTCACAACTCACGCCACCTGGAGCACCACAGCGTAATGGTGTGTCTGAACGTCGTAATCACACTTTACTAGATATGGTGCGATCTATGATGTCTCTTACTGATTTACCGCTATCGTTTTGGGGTTATGCACTAGAGACATCTGCATTCACGTTAAAGAGGGCACCATCTAAATCCATTGAGATGACACCGTATGAACTATAGCTTGGCAAGAAACCAAAGCTGTCATTTCTTAAAGTTTGGGGTTGCAATGCTTTTGTGCAAAAGTTTCAAACTGATAAGCTCGAACCCAAATCGGATTAGTGCGTCTTCATAGGATACCGAAAAGAAACTATTGGGTACACCTTCTATCACAGATCCGAAGGCAAGATATTTTGTTGCTAAGAATGGATCCTTTCTAGAGAAGGAGTTTCTCTCGAAAGAAGTGAGTGGGAGTAAAGTAGAACTTGATGAGGTAATTGTACCTGCTCCCTTATTGGAAAGTAGTTCATCACAGAAATTTGTTCCTATGACTCCTACACCAATTAGTGAGGAAGCTAATGATGATGATCATGTAACTTCAGATCAAGGTACTACTGAACCTCGTAGGTCAACCAGAGTGAGATCCGCACCAGAGTGGTATGGTAATCCTGTTCTGGAGGTCATGTTACTTGAACATGATGAACCTACAAACTATGAGGAAGCGATGATGAGCCCAGATTCCGCGAAATGGCTTGAAGCCATGAAATCTGAGATGGGATCCACGTATTAGAACAAAGTATGGACTTTCATTGACTTGCCCGATGATCGGTGAGCCATTAAGAATAAATGGATTTTCAAGAGGAAGACAGACACTGATAGTAGTGTTACTATCTACAAAGCTCGAATTGACACAAAAGGTTTTTGACAAGTTCAAGATGTTGACTACGATGAGATTTTCTCACTCGTAGCGATGCTTAAGTCTGTCCGAATCATGTTAGCAATTGCCACATTTTATGAAATCTGGAAAATGGATGTCAAAACTACATTCCTTAATGGATTTCTTAAAGAAGAGTTGTATCTGATGCAACAAGAAGGTTTTGTCAATCCTAAAGGTGCTAACAAAGTGTGCAAGCTCCAGCGATCCATCTATGGACTAGTGCAAGCATCTCGGAGTTGGAATATAATCTTTGATAAAGTGATCAACATATGGTTTTATACAGAGTTTCGGTGAAGCCTGTATTTACAAGAAAGTGAGTGGGAGCACTATAGCCTTTCTGATAAGTATATGTGAATGACATACTGTTGATTGGAAATGATGTAGAATTTTCTGTGAAGCATAAAGGAGTGTTTGAAAGGAGTTTTTCAAAGAAAAGACCTCGGTAAAGCTGCTTACACATTGAGCATCAAGATCTATAGAGATAGATCAAGACGCTTGATAAGATTTTTCAATGAGTACTAATGTCTACTACACAACCTTCTTCTTGTAGAGGTTGTTGGGCCTCCAAGTGCAGAGGTTTTTAGGACAGTAGAAAATTTCCCTCGAGTGGATGACCTAAGGTTTATCAATCCGTTGAACGTGTACGATGAAGATGGTCTCTCTCAAACAACCCTGCAACCAAATAACAAAGAGTCTCTTGTGTCCCCAACAAACCCAATACAATGGTAAATTTTATAGGTGCACTAGTTCGGCGAAGAGATGGTGATACAAGTGCAATATGGATAGTAGATAAAGGTTTTTGTAATCTGAAAATGTAGAAGCAACAAGGTAAATAATGATAAAAGTGACCGTAAATGGTATTGCAATGCGTTGAAACAAGGCCTAGGGTTCATACTTTCACTAGTGCAAGTTCTCTCAACAATAATAACATAATTGGATCATATAACTATCCCTCAACATGCAACAAAGATTCACTCCAAAGTCACTAATAGCGGAGAACAAACAAAGAGATTATTGTATGGTACGAAACCACCTCAAAGTTATCCTTTCTGATCGATCTATTCAAGAGTCTGTAGTAAAATAACATGAAGCTATTCTTTCCGTTCAATCTATCCTAGAGTTTGTACTAGAATAACACCTTAAGACACAAATCAACCAAAACCCTAATGTCACCTAGATACTCCAATGTCACCTCAAGTATCCGTGGGTATGATTATACGATATGCATCACACAATCTCAGATTCATCTATTCAACCAATACAAAGTATTTCGAATAGTGCCCCAAAGTTTCTACCAGAGAGTCAAGACGAAAACTTGTGCCAACCCCTATGCATAAGTTCATAATGTTACTGTAACGCCCCATATGTAACCTGCCATATTTGTATTCCAACTCTTGCCATTTCCGTCATTAAGTTATGTTATTTCCTCGTTGTTGGGTTTTGTCTCTGTGTTGCTTTTGTCGTTGTGATGCATCTCTTATCATGTCATCATGTGCATCGCATTCTCATACGTGTTCATCTCATGCATCCGAGCTTTTTCCCCTTTGTCCGTTTTGCATTCCGGCGCTCCTATGTCCTCCGGTGTCCCCTTTTACCTCTTTTCGTGTGTGGAGGTTAAACATTCTCGGATTGGACCAAGACTTGTCATGCGTCCTTGTATTACTATCGGTAGACCGCCTTTCAAGTTTCGTATCATTTGGACTTCGTTTGATACTCCAACGGTTAACCGAGGAACCGAGAAGGCCTCGTGAGAGTTGCAGCCCAACACCACTCCAAAGTGGCCCAAACCCACCTAAACCCCCTCTTTCTTCTCGGTCGTTCGATCACGATCGCGTGGCCGCAAACTGTGCTCAATTTGGAGCCTCCTAGCTCCCGCTACCTATAAAAAGGCAACTCCCCCCGAAAAATCCGGATCCCTAACACTAGCCTCTTCTTCCCCGCGCCGCCGGACACGTCCGGATCGGACCGGACGCGTCTGCCCCGCTGCCTCAGCCTCTCCCGCGCCGCCATGTCACCGCCGCTGACCCACCACCGCTGAGACCCGCAGGGCCCAAATCCGGCCCCCGCAGGCCCGTACTCCGCCGCCGCCGCCCACGGACGACCCCGCCGAGGCCGCCGCGCCTCCGACCGCCCGCCGCCGCCCCTCCGCCGCGCCGCCGCTCCTCCTGCTCGCCGGCCACCGCGCTTCTCCGTCGCCGTCGCCGCCACGCCACCGCGGCCACCGCCGCCGACCGCCCCACGTCGGCGTGCGCCTCCTCACCGCCTGGCACCGACCTCGCCCACCCGTTCCGGCCACCTCCGTCCACTCCGGCGTGTTTCCGGCGAAGCCCCGGCGAACTCCGGTTTCCATGTCGATCCCGATCCAGATCTAGACGAAACCCTAGCCGGTTGACTTTTTCCCTATGTCCCAGTATTTTTTGCATTCTTCATCGCATCATAACTCATCATCTGTGGCTCCGTTTTGGGCGTGTAGCATGTCAAATTGTTCGTCTCGACGAGTACTTCATTTCATTCCATTACACCATGTTCATTTGAGCTCATCTTGATGCCCTAAATGCTATTGCAAGAGTGCTGTCGGTGTCAAAATCGGCGGATCTCGGGTAGGGGGTCCCGAACTATGCGTCTAGGCGGATGGTAACATGAGGCAGGGGACACGAAGTTTTACCCAGGTTCGGGCCCTCTTGATGGAGGTAAAACCCTACGTCCTGCTCGATTAATATTGATGATATGGGTAGTACAAGAGTAGATCTACCACGAGATCAGAGAGGCTAAACCCTAGAAGCTATCCTATGGTATGATTGTATGTTGTCCTACGGACTAAAACCCTCTGGTTTATATAGACACCAGAGGCGGCTAGGGTTACACAAGGTCGGTTATTGTAAGTGCATCTAGTGCCACCCCTAGTTGGTTTTGGAGTATTGACGACAAACCTAGTTGAGGGACTAAAGTGTTTATGAGAATTGCAGGATAACACAGGTAGAAGTCCCTCATTGATTCGGTTTTCCTACCAAAGCTGACCCCTAAAAATGTATGAAGACATTGAAGTCAAAGGTGGTATATGAAGATATTCACATTGAAGACTATGACAAGAGAAGACACCACATGAAGCCTATGGAGCTCGAAGACTTAGATCTTTCGTAGTTCTTTTTCTTTTGTGTTGAATCATAGGAACCATCGTACTGTTAAGTGGGGTCCAAGAAAACCAGTCAGAATGACTGAAGTGATGCCTAACCCAAACCTATGTCTTCGAGTGAAGACTATGAGAGCGAATCTTGTCCAGAGTCGGAGAAGTCAGCTTTGCTTGTAGCCCAAGTAAAGTTGCCGTATGAGTTTGAAATCTGACCATTAGAACACGTGTCAGTTCCTTAGTGACCCAGGGTCATTTCGGACAAATCAGGTCGGGTTGCCTAGTGGCTATAAATAGCCCACCCCCTACAACCATAAATGGTTGGCTGCTCAGATTGAGAGTACGGCTTTTGTCGTTTGAGAGCAACCCACCTCGAAGCCTTTGAGAGAGAATTCCTTGCGAGGATAAAGCCCTAACTACCCAGAGCCAAAGAGAATTGGGCATCACTTAAGTCTTCTTGTCTGTGTGATCTGAAGACTTATTACACTTGAGGACTGTGCATCCTCCAGCCGGTTAGGTGTCGCATTCTGAGCATCCAAGAGACATTGTGGATTGCCGGTGAACGAAGTCTGTGAAGGTTTGGGAGTCTACCTTGAAGACTTACCAGAGTGATTGGGCGAGGTCTATGTGACCTTAGCTCAAGGGGAATACGGTGAGGACTTGGTGTCCGGGACTGTGTGTCCTAAGGTTTAAATACCTAGCCGCCCTAACCAGACATACAGTTGTCACAGCAACTGGAACTGGTCCAACAAATCATTGTCTTCAGCGTGTCACTAGTTTCATCTTCCCCTCCCTTTACTTACTGTTGCTCCTTGTGAAATCATTGTATGTTTGCACTATCTTTTGTCTTCACTGAGTGACTGCATGTTCTGTATGGCTTCATAATATCTTCCTACCTGATCCTTACTACATTGCTGCTATTAAGCCATTGTGCTTTCACTTTATTGAATACTTGACTATGGCTTGCCTAGTGTAGTCTACCTTCCGCTGCATGGTAATAGGTTTATTTCTACGGTTTGTCTTCATAACTTCCAAGTTTTGAAGACTTTCATAAAAATCGCCTATTCACCCCCCCTCTAGTCGATATAACGCACTTTCAATTGGTATCAGAGCAAGGTGCTCCCTTGTTCTGTGTGATTCGGTTTAACCACCTGGAGTTTTAGCTATGTCGACTGCAGGGATAATTAAAGTCTCCGCTGCGTGCCCCGTCTTCGATGGAACTGAATATCCCTACTGGAAGAATAAGATGCGCATGCATCTTGAAGCCATTGATGTCGACCTATGGTATGTCGTCGAAAACGGCGTTCCCAATGCTGGAGAAGGTGTCACTGCTGCTGATGTCAAGAAATTTGTTCAACTGGACTCTACTGCCAAGAATATCATCTGTGGTCACCTGACCAAAGGACAGTATGGCCGTGTGAATGCTTTGAGGACATCTAAGCTGGTCTGGGACTGGATCTCCAAGGTCAATGAAGGCATCTCAACCCAGAGAGATTAGAGAATCAGTGTCCTTCGCAACCTCTTCAACCGCTTCAAGCGAAATGAGAATGAGAATGTTCAGCACACATTTGACCGACTCACTGACATCACAAATGAGCTTCAAGCCCTCGGCGCTACTAAGATCACCAAACATGAAGTTGTCAAGACATTACTGAGATTACTTGATAGTTCATTTGACATCCTAGCCCTGATGATTCAAGAATGTCCTGATTTCAAGACACTCGATCCATCTGACATACTTGAGAGGCTCAACACACATGAGTTTCAGCTTTCTGAGAAAAGAGATATCTACGGTCCAAACTATGGGCGAACTCGTGCCTTGAAGGCAAAAGTTGTCTCCTCATCTGAAGAAGAATCTGACAGCAGTTCTGATGATCCCGAAGACATTGGAAGGGAACTTGCTATGCTTGTGAAGAAGTTCCAAAAATTCACCAAGAAGAAAGGTTTCAGAAAGTCTTCCCGATCAAGCTCAAGGAATGATGAAGCTTCTGCTCATGACTACAAGAAGAAAACATGTCAAAAGTGCAAGAAACTTGGCCACTTCATCTCTGAGTGTCCACAGTGGGACAATGAGAACAAAAAGAAGAAGAAGAGCAAGGAATATGACTCTGACGACAAGAAGAAGAAATACTCAAAGTCTTCTTCCAAGTCTTCCTCAAAGTCTTCATCACACAAGAAGAGCTCATCTGGCAAGGCACGTGCGTTTGTTGGCAAGGAAATGGATTCAGAGGAGGAGTCCGCTTCTGACGAGGCGGAGGTGGAGTCTGAGGAGGAGTCCGATTCAGGCGTCGCAAGTCTGGCTACAGCATACGTTGCCAAGTCCATCTTCAATACTGAAGACAATGACCTCGTCACCGACACCGATGCAAATGACAAGGACTACTCCGCTTCTACCTACTGCTTCATGGCACACGGTGCCAAGGTAAACACACGCACTACTCACCATCAAACATCTAGTGACGATGACTCTGACTGTAATTCAAAACCCAGCTACAAAACACTTGCTAAAATTGCAACTAAACAACAGAAAGCTATGGGACATATTCAAAAACTGTTAGACAGAAGCGATGATCTGTTAGGTGCTGAAATGACTCGATCTGAAGCCTTAATTGAAGACATAAAAAATCTTCACCTTAAGTATCAGGAACTTGAAAGTCATCATGAAACTCTCTCAACAACTCATGAAAAGCTTTCCTATGATTATCTTCAAAGGAAACAAGATCTTGAGAAATTGAGAGCGGTTCATGAAGATCTTCAAAAGGAAAACGAGTCACTTCGCGCCAAACAGATCAGTCCCGCTCAGGAAGGATTTGAACCACCATGTCTTAAATGCATTGAGCGTGATAATGCTACTTCTGTTGCTGAATGTTCTACTGCTACTACTGTTGCAATATCTTCAACTGTTGATGTGGTAACTAACCCCTCTACTGAGGATACCACTGCTATTGCTGATGAGAATGCTAGGTTGAAGACATTGCTTGAAACAGGGATGTACAAAAGTCTTAAAGGGCATCAGACATTATGTCATGTCCTCAAAAAGCAGATACTGAACCGAAACCCGAGGAAAGAGGGTGTTGGGTTCGTAAGGAAAATGAATGCTGATGGCTCTTACTGGAAACTTGAGCAGTACCTCAAAACCATGTGGGTTGCTGCAAAGGAACCTTCAGCAGACCCATCCAATCTATCTGGCTTCACTTGTGCTAACCCCATTATCATTGATGAATCCTTTGATGCAAACTATATACTGTTTAAGAATCAGAATGGTGAAGTCTTTGCCAGGTACATTGGTACTAACTGCAGGAATGGACCGCCTATGAAGAAGATCTGGGTTCCGAAAAGGTGTCTGGAGAATCTTCCTGTGAATGTCATCATGACACCTCACGTAAAGAAGACAAACCTCAGACCAAAGGCTTCATATGGTCCAAAGGCTTCATACAGAAAGAGGACTCACCTGAGTTGCACTAACGCAAATGTTTTGCAGGGAAACCATACTCACGCATATGAATATGAGAGCGGTTCATCAAACCGCCATGTTCATAAGACCAAGAACTATTCTGCTTATTCTTATGAGTACTATTGTCCGCCTGCAAGATTGTTTGCTAGGGCTCCAAAGCCAAATTTCTCAGATGCTGCACTTAGACTTATTGCTTCTCAGCCACCCTTGAAGATGTGGGTGGCTAAGAAAGCTTAACTCTCTTTTGCAGGGAAAGGTCTCCAGCAGAAAACCAAAATCGTCTGACGCCATTGCTGGGGACCTTAAACATCTTGTAGGGCGCAAGATTAAATGCCCGAATGGTCTTACTATGTACTTTGTTCCTGAATCGCTTGCTACTCTCCCTATTAGTCCTAACCTGGATCTAAGATTTCATAACCCATTGGTTCAACAAATGTTTTTGCTTCACAATGCTCTTGGTGAAGCCTATCCCCCTAACTGCACTATAGGGTACGACACCAGCGTCTTCAAAATGGATTATTGATAGTGGGTGTACAAATCACATGACTGGCAAAAGAAGCCTTCTTATGGACTCAACCTTACGTCCATCCGACAAGAGCCACATCACATTTGCTGACACTGGTAAAAGTAAGGTATTGGGTCTAGGTAGAGTTGCAATCTCAAGGGATCAACACATGGATAAAGTCATGCTTGTTGAATCCCTTGGCTTCAACTTAATGTCTGTCTCAATGCTTTGCGATTTGAACATGATCGTAATATTTGGAAAATATCGTTGCCTTGTACTAATGGAATCTGACAAGTCTCTAGTGTCTGAAGGGTATCGAAAAGATGATCTGTACGTAGTAGATTTCTCAGCAGGACCACAGCTTGCCGTATGTCTTCTAGCAAAAGCTTCAGAATGCTGGCTCTGGCATCGGAGGCTTGGTCATGCTGGCATGAGGAACCTCCACACCCTGGCAAACAAGAAGCATGTCATAGGCATCGAAGGCGTCAAGTTCAAGAAAGATCACTTATGCGGTGCCTGTGAGGCAGGAAAGATGACGAGGGCCAAACATCCCTCGAAGACAATCATGACCACTACTCGACCCTTCGAACTGCTTCACATGGATCTTTTCGGTCCCACTCATTACTCAACTCTTACTACTACTGCTTGCCTCTATGGCTTCGTTATTGTTTATGATTATTCTAGATACACTTGGGTGCACATAATCCTATACAAGACTGAAGTGCAGGATGTCTTTAGACGCTTCGCAAATCGAGCTATGAACAATTATGGCGCCAAGATAAAGCACATCAGAAGTGACAATGGCACTGAATTCAAGAACACTGGCCTTGATACATATCTTGATACCTTGGGCATCACACATGAATTCTCAGCCCCGTACACGCCATAGCAGAATGGCATCGTCGAACGCAAGAACAGAACACTCATTGAGATGGCCAGAACGATGCTAGATGAATACAAGACCCCAAGAAAATTCTGGCCTGAAGCCATTGATACTGCATGGCATACAATCAATCGTGTTTATCTTCACAAGCTTCTGACCAAGACATCTTATGATCTCCTTACTGGCAAGAAGCCAAATGTCAGTTACTTCGGAGTATTTGGCTCAAGGTGCTGGATTAAGGACCCACACCACACCTCAAAGCTTGCACCAAAAGCACATGAGGGTTTTATGCTTGGATATGGAAAGGATTCGCACTCCTACAGAGTCTTCAATCTCTTTCATTACAAAGTGGTTGAAACAGTGGATGTGCGGTTCGATGAGACCAATGGTTCACAAAGAGAGCAACTACCAAATGTGCTAGATGAAGTTCCATCCAATGAATCAATCAAGCTAATGGGAACTGGAGAAATTATACCTTCTGAAGCTCATCCTGAAGAAGAACTTATCATCTCAGCACCTGATCAACATGAAGACAATGCTCAGCCTGAAGACATTCCTTCTAACAACGACAATGATCAGCAAGAGCAAAGTCTTCGCCCTGTACATCCTCGCGTTGCCAATGAAGTGCAGATTGAAAGAATAATTGATAGCATCAATGCACCCAGTCCACTCAATCGTTCAAGGGCAACTCAGCTAGCAAATTTCTGTGGGCACTTCGCATTCGTCTCAATAACAGAACCCAAGAAAGTTGAAGAAGCCTTCATGGAACCTGAATGGATTCAAGCTATGCAAGAAGAGCTTCAACAGTTTGAGCTGAATAATGTATGGGAACTAGTTAAGCGTCATGATCCACGGAAGCACAATATAATAGGCACCAAATGGATATACCGCTTGCTCAAGGATATACTCAAGTGGAAGGCATTGACTTTGATGAAACATTTGCTCATGTGGCTAGACTTGAAGCCATACCCATACTGCTGGCCTATGCAAATCATCATAGCATACTTCTATATCAAATGGATGTGAAGAGTGCTTTTCTCAATGGCAAGATTGAAGAAGAAGTGTATGTTGCACAACCGCCTGGCTTTGAAGATCCAAAACATCCTGACATGGTATACAAGCTCAACAAGGCATTGTATGGCCTCAAACAAGCCCCTCAGGCCTGGTATGACACACTCAAATACTTCCTGAAGAGCAAAGGCTTCATACCTGGTTCCCTAGACCCCACTCTCTTCACGAAGACATATGATGGTGAACTGTTTGTGTGCCAAATATATGTGGATGGCATTATCTTCGGCTGCACCAATCAGAAGTACAGTGAAGAGTTTGGATATATGATGCAAGAGCAATATCAGATGTCCATGATGGGGGAGCTGAAGTTCTTCCATGGTCTTCAAATACGACAACAACGCAACGGCATCTTCATATCTCAAGAGAAGTATCTCAAAGATTTCCTGAAGAAGTTCGGTATGCAAGACTGCAAAGGCTTCACAACACCAATGCCAGCCAAACATCATCTGGGTCCCGACGACAATGGTAAAGAGTTCGATCAAAAGGTATACCGCTACATGATTGGTTCTTTACTTTATCTATGTGCATCTAGGCCAGATATTATGCTTAGTGTTTGCATGTGTGCTCGATTTCAAGCGGCACCAAAGGAGTCGCATCACTTAGCTGTGAAGCGAATTCTTCGATATTTGGCTCACACCCCAACTCTAGGATTATGGTATCCAAAGGGCTCAGAGTTTGATCTGGTTGGATTCTTGGATGCTGATTATGCTGGTGACAAAGTTGATCGCAAGTCTACATCAGGCACATGTCACTTTCTGGGACGATCACTTGTATGTTGGTCTTCAAAGAAGCAGAACTGTGTATCTCTCTCCACTGCTGAATCTGAATACATTGCTGCTGGATCGTGCTGCGCTCAGCTTCTGTGGATGAAGCAAACACTCAAGGACTATGGCATTCATCTGAAGCAAGTGCCACTTTACTGCGACAACGAAAGCGCCATCAAGATCGCCAACAACCCAGTTCACCACTCGAAGACAAAGCACATTGAAATTCGTCATCACTTTCTCAGAGATCATGTTGTGAAGGAAGATATTGATATCATACACGTCAACACTGAAGAGCAATTGGCCGATATCTTCACCAAGCCCTTGGATGAGAAGATATTTTGCAAGTTACGGTGTGAGCTAAATATCCTGGAATCCTCAAATGTCCTGTGATCAGGCACACATCCTAACCCTAATGCATATTGATGACTTAGATGTGCAACACACGAAGTAAAGTATATCTTCAATCAATGAAGACGTACATTCTAAGTGTGAATACATTAATGTGGAATTTGACTTCGGAGCGCCATGATAATTGTGCGCCGTGTCTGGGTCTAATACTTCCTATACGGTGGGTAACGCCACCACCAAATGTTCTATTTTGAAGTGTTTCACTCATGGTGTTACCTTGCAATGTCTTCACATTTGATTTGCTTCGATCTCAACATATCTTCATGATTATCTTCACTATGTTGATTATATAGATATATATATATATATTAGTGTTTTGTCCTCTACAGCATTCACTTATAGCTATGTCTTCATTGTTGAATCTTTTGAACTAAGTGAATGTGATCGGACCCTAACCTCTCTATGCTTTCTATCTCAAATTATATCTCTACAAATCATATGCATTCTATTGAAACTGTCGAATGTCTTCTCTGCGTCCTTGTCAGCAGAAGATACAGAGACAACCATTAAGTCCATTTTCAATGCTCATTCCTCCACATGAAACCCGGAGAAGTAGGAACGACCACCCGACAATCAAGGCGTGCGTGGGACGTGGAACAAACCCCAAAATTCCGCATAATGGCCACGTGTTTCTCAGATGCGAATCGCCAGGGGCACCTGTGTAATAGCGCAGTGCCGCCCATGTACCTATAAATACACACTTCACCGCGGTCATTATCTCTTCTTCCACTCTCGCACGAACCCTAGCGCCACCGCTAGCCCTCGACGACACCGGCGACGAAGCGCTTTGCTGCCGCAACCTCTCCGACGCCGTCTTCACACCGACCGCGGACATCGTCCTCTCCGCCGTCACCGTAGGTGTCCTTCGTCGCCAAGTTAGGGCACGGAAGATTGAACTGCTCGGCCTCATCTTCCACTTCATCTAGCAGTTCTTAGTGTGGTAAATAAAACTTCCTTTTTACAGCATCGTTGATCCTATGGATTTGTCACTTTCTACCACAAGCAGTTTCTATTCACACAAGTTAAATCTCTCTCATACTACATCTCATAACATGCCTAGTATATTCACTTATGCTTCACAAAGTAGTTAGATTCCTCACTTGTACTGATCTGTGGATTCGTACAAATCTGGAACCAACTCCTTATCTATGAGTGAATGTCTTCGCACGATGAGGTCAATGTCTTCTAAACTGATTTATCTTCAAAATCTTCTGAGAATGCATATGACCTCTTCCCCTTCCCTCGCACCTTAATGCTGTCACAGGTACATGTCCGTGGGAGAATCCTTTGGTTCTCATAGTCTGCATTCATTTGCAGAATTCTTACAGCATCACATTAATTCTCCCGAAGCAAGTTCCTGTTGGTCCAGCAAGCAAAAACCTTTGAAGCCTTTGAACGTGTTGAAGCCTTTCAAATTAAAGTTTATGGCTTCAGAGAAAGCAGCAAGGAAGGGTGGCAGAAAGCGTCGTGGAGAAACATCCAGAGATCGGCTAGATGAACTCTCAGAACTATACAAGACAGATCCTGAAGAGGATTACAATCAGCGCAAGACCCGAATCCAATGGATTCGAAGATATTGGGCAGAACAATGGTTCAAATACCGATTTGTAACCCAGGAATATGCTGAGAAAAATGCCATCAAGAGACCGTGGGGAGACATCCTATAAAAGAATCTTCTACCCAGGTCCAGAGATGAAGCCATTGCTCAAGGCTTCTATCCCTGCATGGTCCGTGGGCCACAGCCTGTTGATGCACACCCATCGTCACTACTATGGTGTCGTGACGACAATCTGTTCAAGCGCAACTTCCAGTTTGCCCAAAACTCAGTGAAGCAGAACAAGAAGACTTTTGGGTTAGACTTCAACCCTGGTCCCTCAGCACCAAGGGCAGATGGCACACGTCATGCAGAACCCAATGTCATCGGTCCTTTCGACAACCTTGAAGGCCTCATCACCCGTATCTTGGTTCAAGGGACTGCAGTGAATGAGCCTGCAGCTGACGCTGAATCTGAAGGAGCGCCTGCAGTGCCGAAGACAAAGAAGCTGAAGAAGCCTAAAGCTTCAAAGCCTGCACCCTCACCAAAAATCTCACGGGCGAAGCCACTGGCAACTGCACCTCCTGAAGACAGTGTGCAGTCTGAAGACTTATCTCGCATCTCCAAGCCCCAGAAGGTCAAGATGGCTCTGCCTCACACCGGACAAGAGCTAATTGCTGTTGCCATTCTGTGCAATGACGACATTGATCTGTCAAGTGATGAAGATCTAGCAGATGACGCTCTTGAGCAACTCATCAAGAGCAAAGAAGAAGAAGAAATCTTCAATGATCTGCCTCTCTTTGATGTGACCATCATCCACAACTTCATTGATGAGTGGTTTGACACGCCAAACATCAGCTTTGAAGATCTGCAGCTACCCATTGGCCTCAGTGTCGCCTTCCAAGGCGCCATTGCTTCAGAGCTCGCTATTGCCCAGCGCATTTTTGAACTGAAGCGAAAGATTGACTATGAAAAGGCTCAGTTCAAGAAGCATATGGCCAAGCTCAGCGTGTAGGAAGTGAAGAACTTCAAGAGTATGATGCACGAGCTCAAGGAAGCCTTTGTAAAGAAACGTGCAGAAGCTCAGGGTTCGCGTGAGCGCATGAAGACTCTGGCTGACAGATGTGTGCAATCCTACAATGAGGCTGAGAAGCGCAAGGCCCTTGGGCGTCCTGGCATCGACCCCAGGATGGCCGCAAAGAAGAAGAAGAAGCCTACTACGGCTGAACCTGACGCACCAAGGCAGGAAGCAGTTCCGATTGTCTTCCCAACTAGACTGACTGGCTCGAAGCCAAAAAGCCGGTCAACCGCTTCAGAGCTCAAGAAGACAAGGACTGCTGAGGCTGAAGCCAGGAAGAGGAAACATTCTGAAGCCTCTCCAACTGCCCCCTCCAAGAAGAAGAGAAAGATCGGGCTGCTCCCACAGAGCCCTTGATAGTTGAACCCATTTCTATGGTCTATCCTGAAGCTGAACGCCAACTGACAATCCATGAGCCTGCTTCCACAGAGGCTCATGAAGCTGAAGACCTTCCAGCAGCTGATCCCATCGCTACTGAAGACATTGGTCAACATGACAATGTAGAAGATGGTGCAGTCCTTCCTCAGCTTGAAAACAGCAAACTCATCAGCATTGGTCGTCCACTGACGCCAATTGCACATGATGCTTCATGGGCAGATTGCCCACAAGAGGAAGAAGACAATGAGGCCCAGCCCACTCCAACTCCACAGGCGTCGCCTGCGTTGCGCAGGCTTTGCAAAGGTCCAAGGCCTCAAGTCTCTGCTAAAGACAATCCGGCTGCATCAGTCGCGGAAGATGAAGTCCCACAAGTTGCCACTCCACTGTCCCACCAAGAAGCAGTTCTCAAGGAGAACGTGTTTGAAAATATTGCGGCTGCCACAACCACCAATGAAGCTAATGTGGAGCCCTCCCCAACGGAAGAAGAAGACAGCGAAGCCACTGATCCCGTCACTTCTGTTCTTGAGTCTGCTGCCGGTCCCCAGTTCGACTATCATGTTGAGCACAGGCCTCAGGTACAGAAGCCAATCCCAAGATTGCCAAGGTTCCCAGGTCCTGCATCAGCACCTGGCTCCTTCAATATCAATGGCTTTAGGGCAGACAACACATTCTTCGATAGCTCTAGGAACCCCTACTCAAGGGAAAGGATATCATCTGATCGGTTCTGGAGCTATCCTCAGCGAAGCTATTACTCAGGCATTCTTTACAACCAAGGTCGCATCTTCCCACACAAGCGCCTTGATGTTGAAGCCATAGCTGGTCTGCCCTGTCTGGAAGAAGCTTTGGATTTCTTCAAGGAAGTTGGACTGCTGCCGTTCGTTACTGACCAAGAGCATTGGAATGAAGAGCTGCTGCTCCAATTCTATGCCACACTTCACATCCGCGGGTACAGCAGAGATACGAAGACTTGGGTCCTGGAGTGGATGACCGGAAACGTTCATCACGAAGCCAATGCATTTGACATCATTGAGCTCACTGGTTTGCCCACTCCTGGCGATCTCTACGAGCATGGCTGTCAGCTGCATAGTGAAGCTATTGAGAGCATCTTTAAGAGGCCAGAACCTGATATGAGTCAGATGCTCAGCATGATGAAGCCATTGCCCCAAGATGATGCTTATCCAACAGAGTTCTTCGTTGAAGACCTTGAGTATCTGCCAAGAACCATCTATCACATCATCAGGTGAACTCTCTGGCCCATCAAAGGGCACTCTCCAAATGCCAATCTTGAGGGTGCAATGAAGACTTTGGTCTTCTATATTCTTCATGGAAAATGCTTCAATGCACAGGACTTATTCATTCGCCAACTTGCTGCATCAGGCTCTGATCTGTTTAGCTTGAAATTCTACGCCCCATGGGTAATGCGGCTAATTAAACTTCACTCCGATATCTCATATCAGCCATCTGCTCGCAATCATAGGATTTTTCTGCCTGATGTGGATATCTCTACTGAAGCCATCTATCCTGAGCCTGCAAAGGAACCTCTAAGTCTTCAGAATGCAGAGCATCAAAGTTTCTCACAGAACATTGAAGGAGTCGAAGCAGTCACTCGGGTGTATCCTTTGGCTGGCACTACACGTGCACCACACCCTGCGCCTACTGAAGCCACTGATAGCACAACTGCTCCAAGACCCAAGAAGCGCACTCGTGTTCTCACCGACCGAGAGCTTCTTGTGGCTCTTCATCAGAAACAGGATAGCATCATGACTGGCTGAAGCGTCAGATGAAAAGCCTCTTGGTGGATGTTAATCGCATTCGCAATCTTGCCACCAAGAATGCTTTCGTTGCCCATGAGACCTGTCGCTGCACATGGAAAGGGCTCATGATGATGTGTTCTGAAGCTGATCTTCAAGAGGATGGCTTCACTGAGCGATTCAAGTTTAACTCCACACCTCCTCGAAGGGCTGTGCTGCGAGGAACTCCATCCCTTGAAGACTCTGAGTTCTCTTCATCTGCTGCAACAGTGACTGCCAGAGTTATCAAGGATGAAGATGATGCTACTTCACCACCACCTCCTTCAGCACGCGTCAACTCTGCTCCAAGCTCTTCAGCACCGCCAAACACCACCAACGACCCTGCTACTTCACCTACTCCGCATGGGAACGAGTAGATGCTCTATGTCTTCAAACCTTTTTGGTCCTTACTGACAAAAGGGGAGAAGCATATGAGGTTGATAGTCTTCAAGCGGGTCCATATGGGCGGGTGCTTTATATTTTGCTTCATGCTTACAACTCTCGTTTTGCTACATTTGGTTCTTTGAGTTGTAACACTTAAACTCGATGGTCGTCTACTACTTATCTGCCACTTTGCTTTGCGATGATAAATTCTGCATGTGCGACGATAAATTCCGCACTTAGATCATTCTGCAGACGTCCATTTTCCATTATGCATTGTCATTATCTTCATATACTTTCACATGCATAGTGGATTGTCATCATAAGTTGAAGTGGATCTCCACAAGTACAACTTTCCATGTGCATTTGCATTCCAAAAGCAAATTACTTATATGCACATCTTTAGTGGGAGCCCTTGCAACTTATGAAGATAATTCCTTATCCTTTACAATTTCACAGATTATATTCCCCGTTGAAAACTTCAACTAGTTTGTCATCAATCACCAAAAAGGGGGAGATTGTAAGTGCATCTAGTGCCACCCCTAGTTGGTTTTGGAGTATTGACGACAAACCTAGTTGAGGGACTAAAGTGTTTATGAGAATTGCAGGATAACACAGGTAGAAGTCCCTCATTGATTCTGTTTCCCTACCAAAGATGACCCCTAAATATGTATGAAGACATTGAAGTCAAAGGTGGTATATGAAGATATTCACATTGAAGACTATGACAAGAGAAGACACCACATGAAGCCTATGGAGCTCAAAGACTTAGATCTTTCGTAGTTCTTTTTCTTTTGTGTTGAGTCATAGGAACCACCGTACTGTTAAGTGGGGTCCAAGAGAACCAGTCAGAATGACTGAAGTGATGCCTAACCAAAACCTATGTCTTCGAGTGAAGACTATGAGAGCGAATCTTGTCCAGAGTCGGATAAGTCAGCTTTTCTTGTAGCCCAAGTAAAGTTGCCGTGTGAGTTTGAAATCTGACCGTTGGAACATGTGTCAGTTCCTTAGTGACCCAGGGTCATTTCGGACAAATCAGGTCGGGTTGCCAAGTGGCTATAAATAGCCCACCCCCTACAACCATAAACAGTTGGCTGCTCAGATTGAGAATACGGCTTTTGTCGTTTGAGAGCAACTCACCTCGAAGCCTTTGAGAGAGAATTCCTTGCGAGGATAAATCCCTAACCACCCAGAGCCAAAGAGAATTGGGCATCACATAAGTCTTCTTGTCTGTGTGATCTGAAGACTTATTACACTTGAGGACTGTGCATCCTCCAGCCGGTTAGGCATCGCGTTATGAGCATCCAAGAGACATTGTGGATTGCCGGTGAACAAAGTCTGTGAAGGTTTGGGAGTCTACCTTGAAGACTTACCAGAGTGATTGGGCGAGGTCTGTGTGACCTTAGCTCCAGGGGAATACGGCGAGGACTGGGTGTCCTGAGCTGCGTGTTCAGGACTGGGTGTCTGGGACTGTGTGTCCTAAGGTTTAAATACCTAGCCGCCCTAACCAGGCGTACAGTTTTCACAGCAACTAGAACTGGTCCAACAAATCATTGTCTTCAGTGTGTCACTGGTTTCATCTTCCCCTCCCTTTACTTACTGTTGCTCCTAGTGAAGTCATTGTATGTTTGCACTATCTTTTGTCTTCACTGAGTGACTGCATGTTCTGTATGGCTTCGTAATATCTTCCTACCTGATCCTTACTACATTGCTGCTATTAAGTCATTGTGCTTTCACTTTATTGAATACTTGACTGTGGCTTGCCTAGTGTAGTCTACCTTCCGCTGCATGGTAATAGGTTTATTTCTATCGTTTGTCTTCATAACTTCCACGTTTTGAAGACTTTCATAAAAATCGCCTATTCACCCCCCCTCTAGTCGATATAACGCACTTTCAGTTACAAAGGAGGAAATATACATATCCGTATTGCCTAGCTTGCCTTCCATGCCAAGTAGAGTCCCATCCGGACACAAGACGAAGTCTTCAATCTTGTATCTTCATAGTCCAGCAGTCCGGCCAAAGGATATAATCTAGCTGTCCGGAGACCCCCTAATCCAGGACTCCCTCAGTAGCCCCCGAACCAGGCTTCAATGACGATGAGTCCGGCGCGCAGTGTTGTCTTCGGCATTGCAAGGCGGGTTCTTCTGCAACTTTCAAGTGTTCGTAAGCAGTGTCCGGCTCCATAAATGTTGAACCTCTTGGCTTCTGTGCCCAATAAGGGCTATCTCCCACGCGTCAAATGAATACGAGGCGCCAGGGCGTTTTTACATTTTCCCCCCTAGCCAGATAAATAAATTGTCTATTAAAGGGACGGGGATTCTTAGATCCGATCCATATCATCCTCCCCCAGCGAGAATTCATCAGAGCGTGCTTCGGAAAGATCCATTCCAGCATGGCCGACCTCTACAGCTCCTCCTCCCGCCCCCGTAGCCCTAAGCCCGGTGATTGGGAGAGGTGTTCAGTCCCGCACAGTCGATTAGTCGAGCTGCAGACTATGGGATTTCTCCCTCCGGCGTATATGGTGCCCGTTCGAGCCGGGCTCGCCACTTATAATGGCGGGGCGCAAGCGGAGAGCCTTCCTTGTCCCTCCATGGGGGAACGGGTCTGCCTTGTTCCTTATTTACTAAGGGGACTCGGATTTCCAATTCATCCGTTCCTCCGCAGGCTCCTGAAGTTCTACGGCCTCCAATTACACAATCTCACCCCTGCCTCCATTCTACATATCGCCGGCTATGTTGCTCTCTGCGAGTTGTTCCTGGGCTGCGAGGCTCACTTCGAGCTATGGAAAAGGCTATTCTACCTTGTCCCTCGCACACAGAGGGAATCACTTTATCAAGTGGGCGGAGCCGAAATATGGCACATCGCCGATACCGGATACCTGTCCGATACCCTGAAGAAGCCGTCCGAAGACTGGCCTTCAGAATGGTTTTATATGGAGGACGTCCCCCTTCCGGACCCTGTTCGGCGGGGTCTACCTGAGTTCAACAATGCTCCTCTGAAGAAGCGCCAAAGTTGGCGCGCACGGAGCCCCCAAGCGGAAGACAACGGAGAAGTCCTCTATTTGATGAACCGGATCAAAGCACTAGCTCGATCAGGACTAACAATAATCGAAGTTATGTCGATTTGCATAATGCGGGGAGTGCAGCCACTTCAATATCGTGGGCACCCCTTGTGGTGTTATAACGGGGCAGATGACGCCACCCGCTGCGGGTGTAAGGGTCCAGACAATGCTACCGCTCTAGCGAAGATTCCGTCCGAACTGTTCAAGGGTGAGGAAGAGGAGTTCACCCGCATCAAGCCACGGGATGGATTCTCCATGTACAATCCTCCAGGCTGGGTAAGTTATATCTCCCTGCTCCCATTTTTCCCGCATTCTTAGTCGTAAGTACTCACCTTGCCACTTTGCAGCAGGAACTGCGAAAAGCCATAAAGGAGGTCAGTAGCCCTTCTCCACAACTAGAGGACCCTGACCGGGCCCTCGACTCCGGACTTGAAGAAGATCCGGTTATCTCCGTGGAACTGATAGACCGACAATTCTATAAGTTAAGCTGCGACGATGCCCTGGTGGCCATTACGGCCGACTATCCCGGACTGCTCCCTGCATCGCAGGTAAGAAAAATCAGAAAAGTCCCAACTCCAAAACTAGGATCCCCTTTTAGGCACTTCACCCACCATATACACATGGCATCTTTTGCAGGGAAGGCATTCGGGACGCCCTGCCGAACCCGCAGCAACTCGCCAACAAGAGGCACCGAGGCCGGGTAGGCCAAAAAGGAAGGCGGTCAGGACGGAGACGCCGGCGCAACGGTATAGGAAAAAGCCCGCTCCATGGTTCCCGTCTTTCTCAAAATGTAACGACGCCCGCGTTTCTTCAACAGAAAAAACGCTCGCCGAAATATGTCCGGCGATGCTGCCATTCAAGCTTCCACCAGTCGGGCGCCTGGACCGGACATGGAGGCGGAAGCCGACATGGGGCAGGCACCGGATAATCCCCCTACAGAGGATGCGGATAGATTATCCGCTAGAAACTCAGAAGTGGAAAGCGCCATGAATCATAGGCGCCGCCGGGCCATTCTCCGCGACGCTTGTTTCTCACCAGAGGCGTTCGACGCCTTTAATTCTGGAGAGGCGTACCTCCGTGCTGCTCAAGATGGTCTAGCCAGAGCCACGGATTAGTATGTAAAGGATGTACGGGTGAGTAAATCTGGTGATTTATATGTATCAGTAGCCCCTGAGACTTGAAACAGTTAGCAGAACTAATTTAAGGATCATCTTTAATGTGCGGGTTCTTTTAGAGAAGAATACTAGGCTGTCCCAGGAGCTGGAGGAATGCAAGGCCCAACTGCAGGCCGCTCTTGCCGCATTGCAGGAAAAGAAAAAGCCTCCCGCTGGTAACATTTACTTTAAAGAGTGATGGTTACCATATAGTGTGCGGCATAGCTGCGGTTCTAACAACAGATGTTGCAGATGAGTCCGGGGAGAATCCGGAGGACCAACATGTTATACGACAGCTAGAAGCTGGAAAACACGTGCTGACTGAGGTTAGGCGGGAGAAAAACAATCTCCAAGATGCCAATGTTAAGCTGAGTGTTGAACTAAAAGACGTTCGGGGCCAACTTGCGGACTCCGAGAAGGAGAATAAGGTGCTTCGACGCAGCATTTTTAGTAAGTGCTTGAACGAATCCTGTTAAAGGAGTTCGGCGAAGAAGTCGACTAACAGCGTTATGTCTGTAGGTATGCTGACGGGTCGTCCCACGGAGGAAATGCCCGGGTCTGCGGGTGATCTTCTATCCGAGCTGTCACATCTGCACGAACAAGTTCGGCAGGTGATGCAGGGTGTTGCCCAGGCCTTGTGGCCGTCCGTCTCCCTGCCAAAAGGCGTTGCAGAGCTTGCGGAGAAGCTGAAGGGAGCACGGCGACGCTTCCAATTATGGAAGATATCAGCCTGCCGACAGGGTGCCAGAGAAGCCTGGGCCATGGTGAAGACGCGGTATACCAAGGCAGACCCAAATCACATGGCCGAGGTCGGACCTGTGGGGCCTGACGGAAAAGAGATCCCCGTTAGCTTAGTTTATGGGAAAGTAGAATTAGCCGCAAAGTATTCCCAACAGGATTGTAAGCTAGACCGCCTGTTGGATGGTATAGAGGAGGAGTTTAGTCAGTCTACACGACTATGTAATTAAAGTGACATGTATAATGCCTTCTAGCCGGATTGTAGATCATTTGTCGTTGCGGACCTTTTCGCTTCAACCTCCGGGCCCATAGTCCGGAGTGAATCCGAATACCCACTGAGTTATATAAAACCGGGGTATGCATGGAGACCAGGCGTAGGGGTCATTAGTGCTTTATCAGACAAGTGCCCAACTAGTTATGTTATATTACATGGGTAGTAAGAAACATCTTCTAGGGAGAATAGTTCCGTTAAGGGTTCCTTTCCCTGGGTAAGCATGCCCTAAAGTGCATGTCCGGACTGTGATAGGAAACGCAGAAAAAAACATCTGGGGGCAGATATGGACAATAAATAAAAAATCATCTTTTGTTCACCGACCGAATATTCCCTTAAGAACGCTAGCTTTTGGCTTCACCCAGTCTGAGGTACACATCCGGCTGACCCAGCAGTAACAATCGCAGAGGTGCTCCCCTTATGCCCTAGCCGAATTAACGGGAACGTAGGGCATAAATACAAGAGCCAGGCAACCCAGCTTGGCCAAAACTTAAGTCATATCGATGCATATAATGGTGAAAAAAGGTACATGCAGAAGTATAACACATGTGTTGGGCGTGAGGCCCAGATAAATAATTTAAGCTTCTGTGAAAGAAGCCCCCAGGTATGAAGAGCGCGGCTAGCGCATCTGTAATGTACAAGCGAGGCACAAGGTGACCCTTGAAGGCCTAGAGAAATAATAAAATAAAGAAAGAAAGGGAAACAAGACAGATGATGTATATGCGGAAAATGGACAAAGGGAGGGGACTAACATAGAGTCCGGTGCTAGGCATAGAATCTTTGGAGCCTGGCCGCGTTCCATGGGTTCGGCTCGAGTCGACTAGTCGATGCATCCCGCAGTTGGTACGCTCCACCGGTCAGAACTTGGTCAATAATGAAGGGACCTTCCCATTTGGGCTCAAGCTTGTTCTTTTTCTTATCCGGCAGGCGTAGAACCAGTTCGCCAACATTATAAGTTTTGGCCCGTACTTCTCTGCTTTGGTATCTGCGAGCCTGCTGCTGATAAAATGTGGAACAGGCTTTGGCTACGTCGCGCTCCTCCTCCAAGGTGTTCAGACTATCCTGCCGATCGATCTCGGCTTCTCTTTCTTCATACATGCGCACTCGAGGTGAGTCATGAATTATGTCATAGGGCAAGACTGCCTCTGCGCCGTACACCATAAAGAACGGTGTATATCCGGTACTACGATTCGGCATGGTCCGCAGCCCCCAGAGTACGGAGTCGAGCTCCTCTACCCAGTGCGTGTCAGACTCCGTTAAGGAACGCACTAATCTGGGTTTAATGCCGCTCATTATAAGACCGTTTGCTCGCTCGACTTGACCGTTGGTTTGTGGGTGATAGACTAAAGCATAATCGAGCTTGATGCCCATTTTGCTGCACCAGAGTTTTACCTCGTCGGCCGTGAAGTTCGTGCCATTGTCAGTGATGATGCTGTGGGGGACGCCATAATGGTGTACAACCCCGGATATGAAGTCTATCACCGGTCCGGATTCGGCTGTTTTAACAGGTTTGGTCTCTATCCATTTGGTGAATTTATCCACCATGAACAGTAAGTATTTTTTCTTGTGGGTTCCCCTTTAAGGGGTCCAACCATGTCAAGCCCCCAGACCGCAAAGGGCCATGTGATGGGGATTGTTTGGAGGGCGGTGGGTGGCATGTGGCTTTGATTTACAAAGAGCTGGCAGCCGGCGCAACATTGGACCAAGTCCTGTGCGTCTGCCCAGGCTGTTGGCCAATAGAATCCTGTGCGGAAGGCCTTGCTTACACCAGGCTGCGGCGTGATGACCGCCGAGTCCGGCGTGAATTTCTGCCAGAGGATTCCGCCCTTCCTCTTCGGAGATGCACCTTTGAAGGACTCCGGTAGTGCTTTTTTGTACAATTCTCCCTCATGGACCCTATAGGCCTTGGATCGCCGGACTATGCAGCGTGCCTCATTTTGGTCCTCCGGAAGTTCCTGTCTAGTTAGGTAGGCCAGGAATGGTTCTGTCCACGGGGCAAAAATGGCCATTATTACGTGGGCTGAAGGTGTTATTTCGGTGGCAGAGCCTCTGATTGTGTCAGAGTATTCGGTATCTATCATTTTGGCCGGGTCCGGACTATTGTTACCGGTGTCTCCTTCCCATACTACGGATGGCTTGGACAGCTTTTCCAGAAATATGTTGGGGGGACCGTATCGCGTTTTGCGCTGATGCGGGCGAGGACATCCCCCGCCTGATTGTTTTCCCGAGCCACATGGTGAAATTCAAGCCCCTCGAACCGAGCTGACATTTTTAGGACGGCATTTCGATAGGCCACCATTTTCGGATCCTTGGCGTCAAAGTCTCCATTTATTTGGGATATTGCAAGGTTTGAATCCCCACGCACCTCCAGGCGTTGAATGCCCATGGAGACTGCCGTCCGAAGACCATGCAACAGAGCTTCGTATTCAGCTGCATTGTTGGAGTCTGTATACAATATTTGCAGTACATACTGAACGGTATCCCCGGTTGGGGATGTCAGGACGACGCCAGCCCCTAGACCGGCCAACATTTTAGAACTGTCGAAGTGCATGATCCAGTTGGAGTATGCGCCGTACTCTTTAGGGAGTTCGGCCTCCGTCCATTCGGCGACAAAGTCGGCCAATACTTGCGATTTAATGGCTCGTCGGGGTTTGTATGTTATGTCGAACGGGAGGAGCTGAATGGCCCATTTGGCAATCCGGCCCGTAGCGTCGCGGTTGTTTATAATATCATTAAGTAGCACTTCCGAGGCTACCATAATCGAACACTCTTGAAAGTAGTGTCGTAGCTTCCGGGACGCCATGAATACCGCATAGGCTATCTTTTGATAATGTGGGTACCGTGATTTGCATGGAGTGAGGATAGTGGATACATAGTATACCGGCTTTTGAAGAGGGAATTTATGTCCGGCAGCTTCTCGTTCAACGACGAGCACTGCGCTTACAACTTGATGAGTTGCCGCAATGTACAATAGCATTGGTTCGGCAATGTTTGGCGCGGCCAGGATTGGGTTGGTTGCCAAAATGGCCTTTATTTCTTCCAATCCGGCTGTGGCAGCGTCCGTCCACTCGAAGTGTTCCGTGCGCCGAAGAAGGCGATAAAGGGGTAAAGCTTTTTCTCCTAAGAGGGAGATAAAGCGGCTTAGAGCCGCCATGCATCCAGTTAACTTCTGGATTTGTTTGAGGTCTATTGGTGTAGCCAACTATGACAAAGCTCGGATTTTGGCTGGATTAGCTTCAATACCTCTACTGGAGACAATGAAACCCAGGAGCTTTCCGGCTGGTACGCCGAAAACGCATTTTTCCGGATTGAGCTTGATATTGTATGTTCGGAGGTTGTCGAATGTAAGCCTCAAGTCGTCTATCAAAGAGTCGACGTGTTTGGTTTTAACAACCACATCATCTACGTATGCCTCTACTATTTGGCCGATTTGTTTCTCTGTCTGAATCATGCGCTGATATGTTGCGCCGGCGTTCTTGAGCCCAAAAGGCATTGTGTTAAAACAGAAGGGACCGTATGGTGTGATGAATGCCGTTGCAGCTTGGTCAGGCTCCGCCATCTTGATTTGGTGGTAACCGGAGTATGCGTCGAGGAAACACAATGACTCGTGTCCTGCGGTAGCATCAATGATTTGATCGATGCGTGGGAGGGGGAAGGGATCCTTTGGGCAAGCTTTATTGAGGTCTTTGAAATTGACACAAAGGCGCCAGGATTTGTCCTTCTTTGGTACCATCACCAGGTTTGCTAGCCAATCCGGGTGTTTTATTTCTTTGATGAATCCGGCCTCCAATAACTTGGCTAGTTCCTCTCCCATGGCCTGTCTCTTAGGTTCGGAAAAACGCTGAAGAGCTTGCTTGACCGGCTTGAATCCCTTTAGGATATTGAGGCTATGCTCGGCCAGCCTGCGTGGGATTCCTGGCATGTCTGAGGGATGCCAGGCGAATATGTCCCAGTTCTCGCGCAGGAACTCTCGTAGTGCGGCATCCACAGCGGGGCTTAGCTGTGCCCCGATGGAGGCTATTTTTGTAGGGTCCGTTGTGTGGACTTGGAATTTGACTATTTCATCCGCTGGTTTAAAAGAGGTGGACTTGGATCTCTTGTCGAGTATCACATCGTCCCTGTCCACTGTGGAGCATAGCATGGTTAATTCCTCGGCCGAGAGGGCTTCGGATAATGCCTCGAGGGCCAATGCGGCTGTTTTGTTTTCGGTGCGGAGTGCTGTGTCCGGATCGCTGGCAAGAGTGATGATTCCGTTGGGCCCGGGCATTTTGAGCTTCATGTACCCGTAATGGGGTATGGCTTGGAAGATTGTGAATGCCTCCCGTCCTAAAAGAGCGTGATAACCACTGCTGAACGGGGCCACTTGGAATGTAATTTCTTCGGACCTGTAATTATCCAGCGTGCCGAATACCACATCTAGTGTGATTTTCCCAGCACAACGTGCTTCCCGACTGGGGATGATTCCTCTAAAGGTTGTGCTACTTTGCTCAATGTGGTTCCAGTCTATTTCCATATTTTGAAGAGTTTCCTCATAGATGAGGTTTAATCCGCTGTCGCAGTCCATGAGTACTTTGGTGAGTCAAAAGCCGTCCACGATTGGACTGAGGACTAGTGCGGTTGGTGCTCGGGCTGTTCGTAATTTAGGTTTGTCACTGGCATTGAAGGTAATAGCCGTGTCACTCCATGGATTTATTGCTGCTACATGGCAGATTTCGGCCGTGCTGCGGAGTGTTCGCTTGCGTCTATTATTTGACGCGAAGGTCTCAAAGACCGTTAATACCGTATTGTTATCCACTGGATGGTGCTCTGTGGTATTTGGGAGAAGTAGATCCTCACCACTTTTGGCCACCTGCCGGAATATCCAACATGCTCTAAGGCTGTGCCTTGGTATTGTATCCGCTGTACTATGAATTTTGCAGGGTCTGTTGAGCCATCCCTCCAGTACAGTTCCATACCCTGTAGAGGGTTTTTGCTTTTTGGTAGTTGACCCAGGTGTATTGTGATAGTGCACCCTTTTTTCGGACTGGGTTTGTATTCAGGGCCGGATTATCCCAGAAGTTTATTTCGGTTTTCCAGGCACTTTCCATCGCACAGTACTTTTGTACTATGGACGCCAAGTCAGCGAAGTGTGTTATCTCACGGCGATTTATGGCATTAAGGATTCCCTTGTCCGTGGAATTATTGCAGAAAAATAGGATTGCGTCTTCCTTGCGATAGTCCTTAACCTTGTTCATCGCAAGGAGGAATCTGGCCCAATAGTGATGTACTGTTTCCTGGGGCTCTTGCCTGATGTGGGAAAGATCGCTTATGTTTGGGTGGGTGGGTGGAATTGAATCCGAACCCTCACCTGATCTGGGATCCAGAGGCCGAGGAATTTCCAATTTTGGAAGTTCCGGTTCAGGGGTGTGACCCGATAATCCTGGCCCGCTGCCTGACTCTAAGTTCAGGGATTGGATGTTGTCCTCCCGCGAACGGGCATCCGGCTCAGAGAGCTCGGGAATCCGGACATAGTTGGTCCTCAAGATGGAGGAAAGGTCGCCGCATTGTTCCTCCACCACTGCAATATGATGGGTGACCGGTGGAGAGTTAATCTCCCTTTGATCGGGTTTAAGACCAATCCGATCATAGTTCGTAGCGACTCCCAAGGCGGCGATGCGATCTAAGAGCTCGTTTAAGGAGGCGAGCTCCATTGGATCCATCTGTTCGGCGAGTACCGATTTGACGTGGAGGCTGTTTTCGATGACCCGAGAAGTCATCGTCGGCGCGGCGGCCGAACAGGCGGTCATGATGAAACCGCCTAGCCGGAGAGTTTGGCCGACAGCCAAAGCTCCCTCGACAGTAGTACCGTCTTTAAAGACGAGACGAGACATCCTTCCTTCTGGCGACGGCACAGAGGAACTCTCAATGAAAGCACCAATGTCAGTGTCAAAACCGGCGGATCTCGGGTAGGGGGTCCCGAACTGTGCATCTAGGCGGATGGTAACAGGAGGCAGGGGACACGAAGTTTTACCCAGGTTCGGGCCCTCTTAATGGAGGTAAAACCCTACGTCCTGCTCGATTAATATTGATGATATGGGTAGTACAAGAGTAGATCTACCACGAGATCAGAGAGGCTAAACCCTAGAAGCTAGCCTATGGTATGATTGTAGGTTGTCCTACGGACTAAAACCCTCTGGTTTATATAGGCACCAGAGGGGGCTAGGGTTACAAAAGGTCGGTTACAAAGGAGGAAATATATACATATCCGTATTGCCTAGCTTTCCTTCCACGCCAAGTAGAGTCCCATCCGGACACGAGACGAAGTCTTCAATCTTGTATCTTCATAGTCCAGCAGTCCGGCCAAAGGATATAATCCGGCTGTCCGGAGACCCCCTAATCCAGGACTCCCTCAAGTGCTATGTGATATTAGTTTCAGTTTCTTAGCAGAGATTGGACATTTGTCATTTTTGCCATGTTTGATGTGTGCCTCCTATGAACTTGAGCCCTACATGTGTTTTGAAGTATGCCATGCCATCTTTACAAGGGTGTATGCCATGTAATTTTGTGATCTTTGTGGTGACTAGCACAAGCATGCAAAGTAGTTCTCGCAATGTTGCTGATTTCAGGGACTTAGAATTCTTCTAAGTCTATTCCCTGATAATATTTTTATGCCATGTATTCTTGTTGCTACAGAGTGATCCATGCCTCTTTTGAGCATGTTCAATAAGGGTGATTTTGAGATATTGTTATGCTCTATCCATCCATGTCTTTGTTTGCAATTACGGAGCACCCTAGCATGACTCAATCGAGCTCTACTTTTTCTATAAAATGTTCCTGGCAGATTGTTTACATGTTAAGCAATTTTGCCGAGGTTGTTGTAGTTTATCCTTTCATTCTATGAGAGTGTTCTTGCCATGGTTAGCTTATTTAGTATGTCTAGTTGCTGGGTGTATGCTTAGTTTGTCATGCAATGCCTTGTGGTGAGTGCATCGAGCTCGTAAACATGCCTACGTGAATCTGTTTTGCCATGTTCCAGTTTTTTGCTAAGTCTGAATCTGTTAATGAAAGTTGCTATGTTCACATGGTTGCCATTGTATTTTCTGATCCCTTTTGGCTTATGGTCGGTAAGGGACTTTTGTTACATGCTTTGAGTAGCTTCATGCCATGTCTTGCTTTGCCATGATATGTTCCTGTAGCATGTTGTTATCTTGCTCTAAACTTTGCTTCCTGATGTTAAATTCCTGGCATGTTGTTATTTTCACTAAGTCTGTAACCTGTTATCTTTTGCACTTTTGCCATGCTTGTTTGAACCTGCTATTGAGTGAATTAGCGGTAGCTCAGTGTTCATCTTTTGTCAAGCATCTTGAGTGGATCGCTGCCATGGGTTTTGTTGCAATGTTGCAGTGCAGTAGCTTAGTTTCTTGTTGCATTCTAGATGGCATCGTGCTATTAATCGCAGATCGGTGCCATATTTGTTTTGCTTGCCATTTGCAAACCGTGCATCCGATTCCAGTGATCTTTATATCGATTTCGACCGAAATCAACTCATTTTTCCAGTGGCACTCTTGGATTTCCAAGTTGAGGCCTGATTCAATCTTTCCTTTCCGAAGCACGCATATGCATTGCATATCACATCCCGCATATCATGCCTTGTGTTGCATCATGTTACTTGCGCATTGCACCGGGGTTGATTGTGTCTCCCTTTGCTTGTGTTCTTGATTTGGGTAGAGCCGGGAGACGAGTACATGAATGAGGAACCCATTGAGAACGCTTACGAAGATCAAGGTTACGCCAACTCAGAGAACTTTGCAGGCAAGATGACCATACCCTCGAAATCACTTCTAACTTTGCTTGCTAGATGCTCGCTCTTTTGCTATGCCTATGCTACGATACCTACCACTTGCTTATCATGCCTCCCATATTTCCATGTCAAACCTCTAACCCACCTTGTCCTAGCAAATCGTTGTTTGGCTATGTTACCGCTTTGCTCAGCCCCTCTTCTAGTGTTGCTAGTTGCAGGTGAAGATTGGAGTTTGTTCCTTGTTGGAACATGTTTATTGTTGGGATATCACTATTATATCTTGTCTATTTTAATGCATCTATACACTTGGTAAAGGGTGGAAGGCTCGACCTTATGCCTGGTGTTTTGTTCCACTCTTGCATCCCTAGTTTCCGTCATACCGGTGTTATGTTCCTTGAATTTGCGTTCCTTACACGGTTGGGTTATAATGGGAACCCCTTGACAATTCGCCTTGAATAAAACTCCTCCAGCAAGGCCCAACCTTGGTTTTACCATTTGCCACCTAGCCTTTTTCCCTTGGGTTCCGCGGACTCAAGGGTCATCTTTATTTGAACCCCCCCCCCCCGGGCCAGTGCTCCTCTGAGTGTTGGTCCGAACCGAGTAGATTGCGGGGCCACCTCGGGGCAACTTGAGGGTTGGCTTTACTCGTAGGATGTCTCATCCGAGTGTGCCCTGAGAAGGAGATATATCCAGCTCCTATCGGAATTTGTCGGCACATTCAGGTGGCTTTGCTGGTTTAGTTTTACCATTGTTGAGATGTCTTGTAACCGAGATTCCGAGTCTGATCGGGTTGTCTTGGGAGAAGGAATATCCTTCGTTGACCGTGAGAGATTGTGATGGGATAAGTTGGGACACCCCTGCAGGGTTTTGATCTTTCGAAAGCCGTGCCCGCAATTATGGGCGGATGGGAATTTTTTAATGTCCGGTTGTAGAAAACCTGAAACTTAACTTAATTAAAATGAATCAACAGCGTGTGTAACCGTGATGGTCTCTTTTCGACGGAGTCCGGGAAGAGGACACGGTCTCGTGTTATGCTTGAACGTAGGTTGTTCTAGGATCACTTCTTGATCATAGATTCTCGACCACGCTTTGCCTTCTCTTCTCGCTCTCATTTGCGTATGATAGCCACCATATATGCTAGTGCTTGATGCAGCTCCACTTCATACCTTTCCCCTGCCTATAAGCTTAAATAGTCTTGATCGCGAGGGTGTGAGATTGCTGAGTCCCCGTGACTCATAGATTACTTCAAAACCAGATTCAGGGACCGATGATACCGCTCCAGGAGATGCGACTGAGCTCAAGTGGGAGTTCGATGAGGACTCAGGACGATACTACGTTTCCTTTCCAGACGATCAGTAGTGGAGCCCAGTTGGGGCGATCGGGGACATTATGCATTTGGGGTTGTCTTTATTTTGGTTCCCTAGTCGGACCTTGATTGTATCTGGATGAGTGTAATGATATATTTATGCTATTGTGTGACGTGGCGATTGTAAGCCAACTATGTATCTCTTCCCTTTATTTCAGTACATGGGATGTGTAAAGATTACCCCTCTTGCGACATTGCTTACAATGCGGTTATGCCTCTAAGTCGTGCTTCGACATGTGGGACATATAGCCACATCATGGGCGTTACAGTTACGGATAATGCAAGTTGATCACCAAAACATACATCAAGTGGATCACGTGAATATCCCATTGTCACCACAGATAAGCACATGCAAGACATACATCAAGATCCGATAAAATAACTTCGAAGGGAAAACTCAATCCATCACAAGAGAGTAGAGGGGGAGAAACATCATAAGATCCAACTATAATAACAAAGCTCGCGATACATCAAGATCGTGCCAAATCAAGAACACGAGAGAGAGAGAGAGAGAGAGAGATCAAACACATAGCTACTGGTACATACCCTCAGCCCCGAGGGTGAACTACTCCCTCCTCGTCATGGAGAGTGCCAGGATGATGAAGATGGACACCGGTGATGGATCCCCCTCTGGCAGGGTGCCGGAACAGGGTACCGATTGGTTTTTGGTGGCTACAGAGGCTTGCGGCGGCGGAACTCCTGATCTATTCTGTTCCACGATGTTTTTAGGGTATATGGACATATATAGGTGAAAGATGTCGATCAGGGGAGCCACGAGGGGCCCACGAGGGTGGGGGCGCGCCCATGGGGGGCAGGCGCGCCTTCCTGCCTTGTGGCCACCTCGAAGCTTCCCTGACGTCTACTACATGTCTCCTGGATTGCTTCCATTCCAAAAATAACTCTCCCGAAGGTTTTATTCCGTTTGGACTCCGTTTGATATTCCTTTTCTTCGAAACACTGAAATAGGCAAGAAAGCAGCAATTTGGGTTGGGCCTCCGGTTAATAGGTTAGTCCCAAAAATAATATAAAAGTGTATAATAAAGCCCATAAACATCGAAAACAGATAATATAATAGCATGGAACAATCAAAAATTATAGATACGTTGAAGATTTATCAGCATCCCCAAGCTTAATTCTTGCTCGTCCTCGAGTAGGTAAATGATAAAAAGAGAATTTTTGATGTGGAATGCTACCTAACATGATCCATGTAATTCTCTTTATTGTGGCAAGAATATTCAGATCCGAAAGATTCAATACAAAAGTTTAATATTGACATAAAAATAATAATACTTCAAGCATACTAACAAAGTAATCATGTCTTCTCGAAATAACATGCCTAAAGAAAGCTATCCCTACAAAATCATATAGTCTGGCTATGCTCCATCTTCATCACACAAAACATTTAAATCATCCACAACCCCGATGACAAGCCAAGCAATTGTTTCATACTTTTGATGTTCTCAAACTTTTTCAATCTTCACGCAATACATGAGCGTGAGCCATGGACATAGCACTATAGGTTGAATAGCATGGTGGTTGTGGAGAAGACAAAAAGGAGAAGATAGTCTCACATCAACTAGGCGTATCAACGGGCTATGGAGATGCCCATCGGTATATATCAATGTGAGTGAGTAGGGATTGCCATGCAACGGATGCACTAGAGCTATTAGTGTACGAAAGCTCAACAAAAGAAACTACTGGGTGTGCATCCAACTTGCTTGCTCACGAAGACCTAGGGCATTTTGAAGAAGCCCATCATTGGAATACACAAGCCAAGTTCTATAATGAAAGATTCCCACTAGTATATGAAAGTGACAACATAGGAGACACTCTATCATGAAGATCATGGTGCTACTTTGAAGCACAAGTGTGGTAAAAGGATATTAGCATTGCCCCTTCTCTCTTTTTCTCTCATTTTTTTTTGTTTTTTTTTGTTTTTTGGGGCCTTCTCTTTTTGTATGACCTCTTTTTCTCTTTTTTCGTCCGGAGTCTCATCCCGACTTGTGGGGGAATCATAGTCTCCATCATCCTTTCCTCACTTGGACAATGCTCTAATAATGATGATCATCACACTTTTATTTACTTACAACTCAAAAATTACAACTCGATACTTAGAACAAGATATGACTCTATATGAATGCCTCCGGCGGTGTACCGGGATGTGCAATGACTCATGAGTGACATGTATGAAAGAATTATGAATGGTGGCTTTGCCACAAATACGATGTCAACTACATGATCATGCAAAGCAATATGACAATGATGGAGCGTGCCATAATAAACGAAATGGTGGAAAGTTGCATGGCAATATAACTCAGAATGGCTATGGAAATGCCATAATAGGTAGGTATGGTGGCTGTTTTGAGGAAGGTATATGGTGGGTGTATGATACCGGCGAAAGGTGCGCGGTATTAGAGAGGCTAGCCATGGTGGAAGGGTGAGAGTGGGTATAATCCATGGACTCAACATTAGTCATAAAGAACTCACATACTTATTGCAAAAATCTATTATTTATCGAAACAAAGTACTACACGCATGCTCCTAGGGGGATAGATTGGTAGGAAAAGACGATCGCTCGTCCTTGACCGCCACTCATAAGGAAGACAATCAATAAATAAATCATGCTCCGACTTCATCACATAACGGTTCACCATACATGCATGCTACGGGAGTCACAAACTTTTACACAAGTATCTCTCAAATTCACAACTACTCAACTAGCATGACTCTTATATCACCATCTTTATATCTCAAAACAATCATCAAGTATCAAACTTCTCATAGTATTCAATGCACTCTATATGAAAGTTTTTATTATATCCCTCTTGGATGCCCATCATATTAGGACTAGTTTCATAACCAAAGCAAATTACCATGCTGTTTATGACTCTCAAAATAATATAAGTGAATCATGAGAGTTCATCTATTTCTTCAAAATAAAACCACCGCCGTGCTCTAGAAAGATATAAGTGAAGCACTAGAGCAAATGATAAACTACTCCGAAAGATATAAGTGATGATCAATGAGTAGTCGAATAATTATGTAACTATGTGAAGACTCTCTACCATTTAAGAATTTCAGATCTTGGTATTTTATTCAAACAACCAGCAAAACAAAATAAAATAAAATGATGCTCCAAGCAAAACACATATCATGTGGTGAATGAAAATATAGCTCCAAGTAAAGTTACCGATGAACGAAGACGAAAGAGGGGATGCCTTCCGGGGCATCCCCAAGCTTAGGATTTTTGTTGTCCTTGAATATTACCTTGGGGTGCCTTGGGCATCCCCAATCTTAGGCTCTTTCCACTCCTTATTCCATAGTCCATCGAATCTTTACCCAAAACATGAAAACTTCACAACACAAAACTTAACAGAAAACTCGTAAGCTCCGTTGGTATAAGAAAATAAATCACCACTTAGGTACAGTTGTGAAGTCATTCTAAATTCATATTGGTGTAATATATATTGTATTCCAACTCATCTATGGTTCATAACCTCCGATACTACTCATAGATTCATCAAAATAAGCAAACAACACATAGAAAACAGAATCTGTCAAAAACAGAATAGTCCGTAGTAATCTGGATCAAACATATACTTATGGAACCCCAAAAATTCTAAAAGAAATTTATGAACGTTAGTAATTTGTCTATTAATCATCTTCAAAAAGAATCAACCTAATCTCACTCTCCAGTAAAACTTGGCAGCAAATCTCGTGAGCGCTAAAGTTTCTGCTTTTTACAGCAAGATCGCAAAGACTTTCCCCAAGTCTTCCCAAAGGTTCTACTTGGCACAAACACTAATTAAAAAGCATAAAACCACATCTAACCAGTGGCTAGATAGATTATTTATTGCTAAACAGGAGCAAAAATCAAGGAACAAAAATAAAATTGGGTTGCCTCCCAACAAGCGCTAACGTTTAACGCCCCTAGCTAGGCATGATGATTTCAATGATGCCCACATAAAAGATGAGAATTGAAATATAAAGAGAGCATCATGAAGAATATGACTAGCACATTTAAGTCTAACCCACTTCCTATGCATAGGGATTTTGTGAGGAAACAACTTATGGGAACAATAATCAACTAGCATAGGAAGGCAAAACAAGCATAACTTCAAAACTTTAAGCACATCGAGAGGAAACTTGATATTATTGCAATTCCTACAAGCATATATTCCTCCCTCATAATAATTTTCAGTAGCTTAATGAATGAATTCAACAATATAACTATCGCATAAAGCATTCTTTTCATGATCTACAATCATAGAAATTTTATTACTCTCCACATAAGCGAAATTCTTCTCATTCGGAATAGGGGAGTATCATAAGAAACTCGAATACTATAAATTGTTTCCATATTAAAAGAGTCATGTTCAGAAAATGGGTAATCATAACCATGACAAGTTTTATAAATATAATCATCATTACTTTTTATAGCATAAGTATCATCACAATAATAATCATAAGTAGCAACTTTGTTCTCATCATAATCAATTGAAACCTCTTCAAAGATAGTGGAATCATTACTGAATAAAGTCATGGCCTCTCCAAATCCACTTTCATAATTATCACAATAAGATTCAACATCCTACAAAATAGTGGGATCATTACTTCCTAAAGTTGACACTCTTCCAAACCCACTTTCATCAATATAATCATCATAAGTAGGAGGCATGCTATCATCATAACAAATTTGCATATCAAAACTTGGGAGGCTAGAAATATCATATTCATTAAACATAACATCCCCAAGCTAGGGACAAACATTAATTGCAGAAAATATATTCTCAAACATGTCATTCTCATCAAACATAGCATCTGTTGGGGAATGTAGTAATTTCAAAAAAATCCTACGCACACGCAGGATCATGGTGATGCATAGCAACGAGAGGGGAGAGTGTTCCCTACGTACCCTCATAGACCGTAAGCGGAACCGTTTATCAACGCGGTTGATGTAGTCATACACCTGCAAGATTCGTCCCGATCAAGTACCGAATGTACGGCACCTCCGCATTCAGCACACGTTCAGCTCGATGACGTCCTCGCCTTCTCGATCCAACAAGAGGGGTGAAGTAGTAGATGAGTTCCGGCAACACGACGGCGTGGTGACGGTGTTGGTGAAGAACAATCTCCACAGGGATTCGCCTAAGCACTACGAAAACTATGATGGAGGATAAACTAGAAGGGACGGGGTAGCCGGCACATGACTTGGTGTTTCTTGATCTGTCTTGGGTGCTAGCCCTACCCCTCTATTTATATGTTGAGCCTTGGGGTCGAAACTTGGAGTAACAGCCTCCACAAAGTCGGTTTCACCCGAAAGGCAAGAGTCCTTCTCGGACTCCAGGGCCAGACGCCAGGGTTCCCGATGTCTGGACCCAGACGCCAGGGACCCTGGCGTCTGGGCCCTGGACTCCGCAAAACTTCCTTTTGCGCTTTCCAAAAACCTTGTGGGCTTTCCCCCTTGGCCCAAATAAAGTGTTCTCGTACCCAAACATTTTGGGAAACATCCAGAACCCCTTCCGGTGAATTATGGAACCCTTCCAGAGAACAAACACTATTATCCCATATATCAAACATTATCTCCGAACCATTCCGGAGTTCCTCGTCATGTCCGTGATCTTATCCGGAACTCCGAACAACATTTGGTTACAAACACACATAACTCATAAATACTATATCGTCAACGAACGTTAAGCGTGCGGACCCTATGGGTTCGAGAACTATGTAGACATGACCGAGACACTTCTCTGGTCAATAACCAATAGCGGAACCTGAATGCCCATATTGGCTCCTACATATTCTCCGAAGATCTTTATCGGTCTAACCACATAACAACATACATTGTTCCCTTTGTCATCAGCATGTTACTTGCCCGAGATTCGATCGTCGGTATCTCAATACCTAGTTCAATCTCGTTACCGATAAGTCTCTTTACTCGTTCCGTAATACATCATCCCGCAACTAACTCATTAGTTACAATGCTTGCAAGGCTTATAGTGATGTGTATTTACCGAGTGGGCCTAGAGATACCTCTCCGACAATCGGAGTGACAAATCCTAATCTCGAAATACGCCAACTCAACAAGTACCTTCAGAGACACCTGTAGAACACCTTTATAATCACCTTGTTAGGTTGTGAAGTTTGGTAGCACACAAAGTGTTCCTCCGGTAAACGGGAGTTGGATAATCTCATAGTCATAGGAACATGTATAATTCATGAAGAAAGCAATAGCAACAAGCTAAACGATCAAGTGCTAAGCTAACGGAATGGGTCAAGTCAATCACATCATTCTCCTAATGATGTGATCCCGTTAATCAAATGACAACTCATGTCTATGGTTAGGAAACTTAACCATCTTTGATTGATGAGCTAGTCAAGTAGAGGAATACTAGTGACACTATGTTTGTCTATGTATTCACACATGTACTATGTTTCCGGTTAATACAATTCTAGCATGAATAATAAACATTTATCATGAAATAAGGAAATAAATAATAACTTGTAACATCCCAAATTCTCAATTTGGAATGTTATACATTAGATCATCATGCATATCTTATTTTCTTGCATTTTGGTCGATCCTAGAAATTTCACACAACTCAAGGACCCTCGGAGAGAGTTGGAGATTTCGTCATTTTCATATTTGAGAGTTTTCTCGAATTTTGAAAAGAGGATCATTTGAGTTATTTATTTTATCTTCAATAATTTTTCCGATATCAAAATATGAGAGAGGGAATAATATGACTTTCCCAAAATTTAGGAAAAATGAAGATTTAATAAATAGATCAAATTTTTTGTTTGCCGGAGTTTATTTGCTTTTTATTGGATAGGGAAAAATGCGCGTTTTCAAAAATTGCATTTTAGGTTCGGAGAAAAGCTCATTTTGTTCGGCTCATTTTTAGGAGTCGGAGAAAATTTACTTTAGAATTTTTGGAGCCCGTTTAGATTTTCTTTTCTGTGTTTTTCTGCGCGGAACTATTTAAAAAAAGGAACTTTTCCGCCAGGCCAGCCGGGCCTAAGGCCCAGCCAGCCGGCCACCCCAGCCGCGCGTGCGCACGCCAGCGCAGGCAGGCGCCAGCCGCCGCCTCTTGCTAGGCCAAGTACGGCTAGGACTTTAGCCCCTTTCCCTTTATTCCGTTTTTCCTTTTTCTTCTAGGACTCTTTTTCCTAATCCTAGTCTATTTCTTGGCCCCTACCCCAAGTAAACCCCCCCCCTCACCTACCCCATAGACCCCCCCCCTCTCCTCACACCAAAAAACCCAAACCCCCTCTCCTCCCCAAGCCGCGCCCCACCCCGTGCCGCTCACCCACCGCCGCCGCCCCTATACCGCCGCCGCCGCCCTAGCACGCCGCCGTCGCCACCGTTCACCCCGCCTTGCCGGAGGTAGCCCTGCGCCTCTCTTTTTTCTTCCCCGCGGTTCGGTTCTTTTAAAAGAAACCGTTCCGGTTTCTTTTCCGGGTTTTCTCTCTGATTCTTCGTTTCGGCTTCTTTTCCGAAACCCTAGATCAGATTCGTTTTCTTTTCCGATTTAGTTGCCTTTGGACCGTTTGCCGGACCGTTCGTCCTAACGAACGAGATCACCGGATTCTTCTAGGTTAACGAACGTCCGTTCGTTTAACCGTTCTTCGTTTTCTTTTTCGTCGGATTTATTCCGCGTTCTTTTCCGCGATCGCGATCTCAGATCCGATCTTCGTTCTAGTCTTTCTTCCCGCTCATTCATCGGAATCAGGGGATTCAAGCGCCTGGAGTTTTGTTTCGAAACCACCGTTCCGTCTAATCAACTTAAACAAGTTTTTGCTACTATAAAATTTGACCTAGTTTCAACTTGCTAGAACCGAGTTGTTTTCTTCCGCCGTTTGTTTTCCGTCGTTTGTTCGGTTCGTTCTTTCTTTGTAACCGGAGTTCTTAAGTTGAACTATCTGGTTCGTTCTCTTGTTCGAGTTTTACTTGTGCTTTAGATGAGTACTTATTGTGTGGTTACTATTGTCTTCTTACGATAGATTGACCGGAGTGTGACGAGTAGATCTATCACGAGTTTTGAGTGCGAATCATCTTCATCAACATTGCAGGCAAGTAACACTTTGATCATACCTTTTCTACAACCCATGTTTTATTGCATTAGATCAATCCTCTCACACTGCATGATTAGGATCTAATTAAATTGTGGGATGGGAAGTAGATGAGGTAGTACCTATTACCTGTATTATTATGAAACCTCTGGGAGTTACTTCTACGTTTGCTTATTATGCCATGCTATGCTAGTAGACGTGGATTGGGTGAGTGATATCCATGACAGATGTGAATTGATGATTTTAATGGTTTATCTAAGGTGGCAACTTAAACACACATCTGGGTGGATTGAGGCACCTGATGTCTATCAGGACTTGCCTGTTTTTTTTCGGACCGCCACCCAGGCTCAAAGGGATCATAAGATCTTTCATGCTAGAAACTTCCGTGTGCAGCCACATGCTACTATGGGCTCTGGCATAGTTGACTAAGTTGTGCGAACTCTTACGGGGTGGACTAGCAGATGTAGGGGTTGTAGGTGGTACGGTCTACCCCACATGTAAGGTGCTAGCGCTTTTGAAAGACTATGTCTAGGTCATCCGTTTCTCAAACACCATGTAGTGCGAGAAAACAAACGGAGGCGGTCAAGTCATGTGGGGAAAAGTGCGCAAACCTCTGCAGAGTGTACAAACTAATCATGATTAGCCGTGTCCCCGGTTATGGACATCTTGAGTATCTAGTTCTTGGTTATCCTGTTGATCTCATCACGTTACTTTAAATGAATATTGTTGGGTTTAATGATGTTACTTAATTGGGATTGAGAATGCTGTCAACCATTCTCAATGTTCAACAACCACCTTGATAGTTAAATAAATTTATTCCTTTGCAGTAGGGAAAAATTGGCTTTACGCAAAAACCTTATAACCATAGAGCTTTTCCACCAGCCAAATATGCATGTAGTGATAGTCATTATTCATTTTCTCTATGGTGTGAATTTGCCAGTACATTCAATGTACTGACCCGTTTCGGGCTGCAACGTCTCATGTTGCAGGTTTCTTACGTCGAGTAAGTGATACGTTAGGGTTACGATTTCTACACTCAACTTTGCCGTTGGTGTTGATGGGAATCCACAACCTTGTTGCTTCCGCTATATGGATTGAGGTAATAGTATTCACGTTACTTTATACATGTGATTTACCTCTCTTATAAATCCTTCGTGTACTGTGTGTGTCAGCATACCAATCCAGGGATGACACCTAAGCACAGAGACTTTATCCATTCGGTTCGGGTCGCTACAAGATGGTACCAGAGCACATGTTGACTGTAGGACATGACCCTAGAAACTGGCAAGCCCATAGCAAAGATTTTTCTCTACAACTTTCCCTTTCAAAAAGATTTTACCTCTCTTCTCTTCTGAACTTATTCAAAAATTCCCTTTAGTGAGACCATGCCCCTTTCCCCTTTTGACCACACGAAGATTCGACTGATGAGACCACTCCAAGAAGTACGAGATATCGGACAACTAAGGCCACTTCAGAATGAAGAGTATTTTCCGTGCATCTGAATAATGGAAACTACAATGGTTGAAGGCCGAAGACAAGTAGAATTTGAAGGCTCTGAAGAATTCCCAGATTTATATGACCTAGGAAGGCTACCCTTATGGAACTTGACAGATTATGGAAGTTGTCAATACCCGAGATCAAGGTGTGTTGGAGAAAGACCGGAGCATGTAGAGTTAAGAACTCAAGGATTTGTCAAGGAAAACCCTAAGGCAGGAGATATCAACTATGGAGAGATAGCTCATGGAAATGACAACCACGGCTATCCATGAGGTTATCACCCGCATATGCTATTGTCACCGTACTGAGTTAAGCATGCATATGCATGGAAGGATTAAATGGTAGAAGGCTGATGGAGCACCTATCAGCAAAATGAAGTTTTAACCTTAGCCGGTGTATCACCAGGATCTGGAGTGATACATCAAGAAGTTAAGATGGACCTAAAAGAAGCATTAGTTGATAAGGAAGCATTTCATGAAGAACTTAAGACCAGAAGTTGAAAGCAGCCAAGCTAGAGAAGTAAAACCTTGAGATACAGGAGATTCGTCAGGAACTGAAGGACAGTAGGACCATGGTTCATGCCAAGGATAATGAAACCCAGAAGTTTGAAATGCAACTCCGGAATATTAAAGGATGTCACGAGAGATTTCACGTCAACAGAGATGATCTGGCAAAAGAACTTGAGAAGGACAAGCATGATTGGAAGAAGCCATTGGAGGCTTGAACAAGGCTTGAAGAGTTTGGAGACGTTGAAGATTTATTGACCTTTAGAAGACCAAACCCCTATTATATACCTACGTTAGATGTGACATTTGTGAGCTGTCATTTGTTTGATGTTTTTCCCGACAGCCACAAATAAAATCTATCTTTTCAAAAACTTTTGTTTGTATTGTGTGCATTCCTCTCTCTTGATCTCTCTTATCTCACCCCAAACCCATGGACCCAATAGATGATGAATGGAGATGAGCTTGTATTTGTGGGACCAATGAGTCAATTGGAGACCGACCGATGGATTCAGAACATGGAGGATCACATGGAGAATAACCCTATAGTTGAACATGATATGACCCAGCATGCTCTTCAGTGCTTTGAAAGAGGTGCTGCTACTTGGTGGAGGATATACCAAACCATCAATGGATGGCAAGGAATAACCACTTGGAAAGAATTTAAGTTGACTTTGCCAAAGTCTCGGTTTGTGTCCCAGAAGTTGAAACCTTATGGAAAGGATATGAAGAAACATGGTGCATGCAAGATTTGTGGAGAAATCAGACACACCCATAAAGAACACAAGGATGAATGCAGTCACCCAGTTGAAGAATGCCCAACTAGGCAAATTACTTGTTTCTTGTGTGAAGGGACTACCCACTATCCTGCTCAGTGTCACATTTACCCCATGGTACAACGAACCATCCAGCAGAAGAAAGAAGAAATAAAAGGAGCCCTCATGGAAATTTTAGAAGAAACTATGATGAAGGAGGACACATCTAAAGAGGACTCGAGTAAACCCTGCACTAAGTCTTGCTATTCATGTGGAGAAGAAGGACACATCTCCCAAAATTGTTTGAATGGGGATCTAGTAGAATTCTCGACAGAGGAAGTAGAATATGACCCACAGGAAATAGAAGCCCTGATTGGAATGGAAAAGTCCAGGAAGAGAAACCGATTAGGATTCCAGGAAGGACCTGAGTCATATCACCTGTTACAGGTGCAAGGAGTCAGGGCACTACCTCAACAATTGCCCAAAAAGGAAACCTCGAGACTTGTCAGAAGTAATGTGTTTTAGTTGTAAAGGAGCAGGGCACTTTGCTAGAGAATGCCCCAAGGAGAAGGAAACTTGTGCTAGATAGTTGAGTTTGCAACAAAAGAAATGGAGTAGTAGAAGTGAGAACATTTTCTTTTATATTGAGGTGTTGAGTTGAGACATGTAATGGAAAAGCAAGAGATTGTAATCATTGGAGAATGAATAAAGTAGCAACGTTGGTACTGATATGGATTTTATGAGTTGTTACTCTATGGAGAAGGATTTTGACCATTTTGAGGATAAGAGAAATATGGTCTATGGAAGGTTTGTGCATTTTAAGGGTGGTAGTACCCTATAAGAACCCTTGACTCTTGGAAAAGATAAGGATACTCCACTGAGTGGATTTCGGACAAAAATGAATATGAGTTTTGTCTCGATATGTGTGATGCCCCAAGAGTATGTGGGATGAAGTTGGAGACCATCAGTTGTTTGGACCAAAGGTGATCAAAGGAGTCAGAAGAGAATGTAAAGTTGATTCGGGATAGACTGAAGGTAGCTCAGTCCAGGTAGAAGAGTTATGTAGACTCAAAAACTCAAGGAGGTAGTCTATGAAATTGGAGAAAGAACATGTCTTCATGTGTTCCCTCTGCGAGGAGTTAAACGAATTGGAGTTAAGGTAAAGTTAGCCCCGAGATTTGTAGGACCATACCGAGTTTTGGAGCGTATGAGAGAAGTGGCCTACAAGTTTGAGTTACCCGAAGGACTGTCAGGAGTTCAAGATGTGTTTCACGTTTCCCAGTTGAAGAAGTGCCATGCAGAGATGGCCTATATTCCCCTGTAAGGACGCTTGACCGCGGAAAGGATAATGATGTTCCACGAAGTGGAATGGACTCCACAAGTACAAGTTTTTATCTTGGTATGTGGGATATTCCACGAGGATGAAGAGATAAATTACTATTGGATATAAAGGAGGTATGATGTTGGAAATATGGATCAATGGAAAATTCCATGATGAGTCTGAGTAATCATGTCCTAGTTTGGTGCCAATAGAAGGAAGGAAGACAGTACAATTGGATGGATTTAAGAATACTAGGAAGTTGGAATAATGATCAGTTGCCCGATGATAAGTTCAAGGACTACAAGTGATGAGATGGGTCATAACCCACATGCCCCAGGACCTCCAAGAAGCAAGCACATTCTTGCTGAAGGAAAAACCCTGGAAGTGGATATGCCCTTATCGGTAGACGATTTTATAGGAGTTTACGCAAAACCTGAGAGTTGTGAAGGAACGATAGATGTTTGTTTGGCTTGCAGAATCCATGGAATTATCCGAACTTAGTTCGTCGACAAGAGAAATTCTGCAATGCTTGTGAGGATGACCGAGTGTTAGAATGCGAGATTCGCTAAACTGTATACAAGGTAATGATTTGGGTGCGGGATGGATTGATCACCATACCGACTTACTCTTATTGTTCGCCTTGCTATATGGAATGGTAAATCTGAGTGACTTACCTATAGAAGAGAGACGACGATTAAAACCCTGTTTAAACCTTAGAATGGCATAGCAAATTTTTTTCCCTTGTACATGGCAGCTTTGTCAACCGTAGGTTATACGGTGAGGATCAACCCAGACCCATTTCCTGCAGGAGAAACCATAAATTGTTGACCACCATGAGGTATCGATAGTTGTTTAGTTTTGGCGCCAGACCCGTCAGCTAAGAAGTCCCAGTCTCGGAAATAACCTTACCAAGAGGAAAGGACAAAAGAATTGAGTAAAAGGTTATGCCACTACCTAAAGAGCCTAGAGAAGGAATTATCCTTACGATCTGAGAAGACGGCACTGTCAAGAATAAGGATGGAGTATATGGGTTTCGATGGAGCTGTAACCATGCTTCTAAGGGTGGTAGCACCCCAGACACCGTGTGATGATCGATGGATTTTGAGAAGACCCCCAAACCCTAACCTTTTCTTTCTAGCCTCTCCAAATCTCGAGGACGAGATTCATTTTAAGGGTGGTAGGTTTGTAACATCCCAAATTCTCAATTTGGAATGTTATACATTAGATCATCATGCATATCTTATTTTCTTGCATTTTGGTCAATCCTAGAAATTTCACGCAACTGAAGGACCCTAGGAGAGAGTTGGAGATTTCGTTATTTTCATATTTGAGAGTTTTCTCGAATTTTGAAAAGAGGATCATTTGAGTTATTTATTTTATCTTCAATAATTTTTCCGATATCAAAATATGAGAGAGGGAATAATATGACTTTCCCAAAATTTAGGAAAAATGAAGATTTAATAAATAGATCAATTTTTTTGTTTGCTGGAGTTTATTTGCTTTTTATTGGATAGGGAAAATGCGCGTTTTCAAAAATTGCATTTTAGGTCCGAAGAAAAGTTCATTTTGTTCGGCTCATTTTTAGGAGTCGGAGAAAATTTACTTTAGAATTTTTGGAGCCCGTTTAGATTTTCTTTTCTGTGTTTTTATGCGCGGAACTATTTAAAAAAAAGGAACTTTTCCGCCAGGCCAGCCGGGCCTAAGGCCCAGCCAGCCGGCCAACCCAGCCGCGCGTGCGCGCGCCCGCGCAGGCAGGCGCCAGCCGCCGCCTCTTGCTAGGCCAAGTCCGGCTAGGACTTTAGCCCCTTTTCCTTTATTCCGTTTTTCCTTTTTCTTCTAGGACTCTTTTTCCTAATCCTAGTCTATTTCTTGTCCCCTACCCCAAGTAAACCCCCCCTCACCTATATAAATACCCCCATAGAGCCCCCCCTCTCCTCCCCAAGCCGCGCCCCACCCCGCGCCCCTCACCCGCCGCCGCCGCCCCTATAGCGCCGCCGCCGCCCTAGCACGCCGCCGTCGCCACCGTTCACCCCGCCTCGCCGGAGGTAGCCCCGCGCCTCTCTCTTTTCTTCCCCGCGGTTTGGTTCTTTTAAAAGAAACCGTTCCGGTTTTATTTTCCGGTTTTTCTCTCCGATTCTTTGTTTCAGCTTCTTTTCCGAAACCCTAGATCGGATTCGTTTTCTTTTCCGATTTAGTTGCCTTTGGACCATTCGCCGGACCATTCGTCCTAACGAACGTGATCACCGGATTCTTCTAGGTTAACGAACGTCAGTTCGTTTAACCGTTCTTCGTTTTCTTTTTCGTCGGATTTATTCCGCGTTCTTTTCCGCGATCGTGATCTCAGATCCGATCTTCGTTCTAGTCTTTCTTCCCGCTCATTCATCGGAATCAGGGGATTCAAGCGCCTAGAGTTTCGTTTCAAAACCGTCGTTCCGTCTAATCAACTTAAACAATTTTTGCTACTATAAAATTTGACCTAGTTTCAACTTGCTAGAACCGAGTTGTTTTCTTCCGCCGTTTGTTTTCCATCGTTTGTTCGGTTCGTTCTTTCTTTGTAACCGGAGTTCTTAAGTTGAACTATCTGGTTCGTTCTCTTGTTCGAGTTTTACTTGTGCTTTAGATGAGTACTTATTGTGTGGTTACTGTTACTATTGTTTGCTTACGATAGATTGACCGGAGTGTGACGAGTAGATCTATCACGAGTTTTGAGTGCGAATCATCTTCATCAACATTGCAGGCAAGTTCACACTTTGATCATACCTTTTCTACAACCCATGTTTTATTGCATTAGATCAATCCTCTCACACATTGCATGATTAGGATCTAATTAAATTGTGGGATGGGAAGTAGATGAGGTAGTACCTATTCTGTTTATTATGAAACCTTTGGGAGTTACTTCTACGTTTGCTTATTATGCCATGCTATGCTAGTAGACGTGGATTGGGTGAGTGATATCCATGACAGATGTGAGTTGATAATTTTAATGGTTTATCTAAGGTGGCAACTTAAACACACATCTGGGTGGATTGAGGCACCTGATGTCTATCAGGACTTGCCTGTTTTTTTTCGGACCGCCACCCAGGCTCAAAGGGATCATAAGATCTTTCATGCTAGAAACTTCCGTGTGCAGCCACATGCTACTATGGGCTCTGGCATAGTTGACTAAGTTGTGCGAACTCTTACGGGGTGGACTAGCAGATGTAGGGGTTGTAGGTGGTACGGTCTACCCCACATGTAAGGTGCTAGCGCTTCTGAAAGACTATGTCTCGGTCATCCGTTTCTCAAACACCATGTAGTGCGAGAAAACAAGTGGAGGCGATCGAGTTATGTGGGGAAAAGTGCGCAAACCTCTGCAGAGTGTACAAACTAATCATGATTAGCCGTGTCCCCGGTTATGGACATCTTGAGTATCTAGTCTTGGATTATCCTGTTGATCTCATCACGTTACTTTAAATGAATATTGTTGGGTTTAATGATGTTACTTAATTGGGATTGAGAATGCTGTCAACCATTCTCAATGTTCAACAACCACCTTGATAGTTAAATAAATTTATTCCTTTGCAGTAGGGAAAAATTGGCTTTATGCAAAAACCTTATAACCATAGAGCTTTTCCACCAGCCAAATATGCATGTAGTGATAGTCATTATTCATTTTCTCTATGGTGTGAATTTGCCAGTACATTCAATGTACTGACCCGTTTCGGGCTGCAACGTCTCATGTTGCAGGTTTCTTACGTCGAGTAAGTGATACGTTAGGGTTACGATTTCTACACTCAACTTTGCCGTTGGTGTTGATGGGAATCCACAACCTTGTTGCTTCCGCTATATGGATTGAGGTAATAGTATTTACGTTACTTTATACATGTGATTTACCTCTGTTATAAATCCTTCGTGTACTGTGTGTGTCAGCATACCGATCCAGGGATGACACCTAAGCACAGAGACTTGATCCATTCGGGTCGGGTCGCTACATAACTTTATTATTGCCTCTAGGGCATATTTCCTTCAGTCTCCCACTTGCACTAGAGTTAATAATCTAGTTCACATCGCCATGTTATTTAACACCAATAGTTCACATCACCATGTGATTAACACCCATAGTTCACATCGTCATGTGACCAACATCCAAAGGGTTTACTAGAGTCAATAATCTACGTCACATCGCTATGTGATTAACACCCAAAGAGTACTAAGGTGTGATCATGTTTTGCTTGTGAGAGAAGTTTAGTCTACGGGTCTGCCACATTCAGATCTGTATGTATTTTACAAATTTCTATGTCAACAATGCTCTGCATGGAGCTACTCTAGCTAATTGCTCCCACTTTCAAAATGTATCCAGATTGAGACTTAGAGTCATCTGGATCAATGTCAAAATTTGCATCGATGTAACCCTTTACGACAAACCTTTTGTCACCTCCATAATCGAGAAACATATCCTTATTCTACTAAGGATAATTTTGACCGCTGTCCAGTGATCTACTCCTAGATCACTATTGTACTCCCCTGCTAAACTCAGTGTAGGGTATAAAATAGATCTGGTACATAGCATGGCATACTTTATAGAAACTATGGCTAAGGCATAGGGAATGACTTTCATTCTCTTTCTATCTTCTGTCGTGGTCGGGCTTTGAGTCTTACTCAATTTCACACCTTGTAACACAGGTAAGAACTCTTTCTTTGACTATTCCATTTTGAACTACTTCAAAATCTTGTCAAGGTATGTACTCATTGAAAAAACTTATCAAACGTCTTGATCTATCTCTATAGATCTTAATGCTCAATATGTAAGCAGCTTCATCAAGGTCTTTCTTTGAAAAACTCTTTTCAAACACTCCTTTATGCTTTCCAGAAAATTCTACATTATTTTCGATCAACAATATGTCATTCACATATACTTATCAGAAATGTTGTAGTGCTCCCACTCACTTTCTTGTAAATACAAGCTTCACTGTAAGTCTGTATAAAACAATATGCTTTGATCAACTTATCAAAGCGTATATTCCAACTCCGAGATGCTTGCACCAGTCCATAGATGGATCGCTGGAGCTTGCTTACTTTGTTAGCACCTTTAGGATCGACAAAACCTTCTGGTTGCATCACATACAACTCTTCTTTTAAGAAATCCATGAAGGAATATTGTTTTGACATCCATTTGCCAAATTTCATAAAATGCGGCAACTGCTAACATGATTCAGACAGACTTTTAAGCATCGATACGAGTGAGAAAATCTCATCGTAGTCAACACCTTGAACTTGTCGAAAACATTTTTTCGACAATTCAAGCTTTGTAGATAGTAACTCTACTATCAGCGTCTGTCTTCCTCTTGAAGATCCATTTATTCTTAATGACTCACCGATCATCGGGCAAGTCAACCAAAGTCCACACCTTGTTCTCATACATGGATCCCATCTCAGATTTCATGGCCTCAAGCCATTTTGCGGAATCTGGGCTCATCATCACTTCCTCATAGTTCGTTGGTTCGTCATGGTCAAGTAACATGACATCCGGAACAGGATTACCGTACCACTCTGGTGCGGATCTCACTCTGGTTTACCTACGAGGTTCGGTAGTAACTTGATCTGAAGTTACATGATAATCATCATTAGCTTCCTCACTAATTGGTGTAGGAGTCACAGAAATAGATTTTTGTGATGAACTACTTTCCAATAAGGGAGCAGGTACAGTTACCTCATCAAGTTCTACTTTCCTCCCACTCACTTCTTTCGAGAGAAACTCCTTCTCTAGAAAGGATCCATTCTCAGCAACAAATATCTTGCCTTCGGATCTGTGATAGAAGGTGCACCCAACAGTTACTTTTGGGTATCCTATGAAGACACACTTCACCGACTTGGGTTTGAGCTTATCAAGATGAAACTTTTTCACATAAGCATCGCAACCCCAAACTTTAAGAAACGACAACTTAGGTTTCTTGCTAAACCACAGTTCATACTGTGTCGTCTCAATGGATTTAGATGGTGCCCTTTTTAATGTGAATGCAGCTATCTCTAATGCATAACCCCACAATGATAGTGGTAAATCGGTAAGAGAAATCATAGATTGCAGTATATCAAATAAAGTACGGTTATGACATTCGGACACACCATTACGCTGGGGTGTTCCAGGTGGCATGAGTTTGTGAAACTATTCCACATTGTTTTAATTGAAGACCAAACTCGTAACTCAAATATTCGTCTCCTGCGATCAGATCATAGAAACTTTATTTTCTTGTCACGATATTTTCCACTTCACTCTGAAATTCTTTGAACTTTTCAAATGTTTCAGACTTATGTTTCATCAAGTAGATATAACCATATCTGCTCAAATCATATGTGAAGGTCAGAAAATAACGATACCCGCCGCGAGCCTCAACACTCATCGGACTGCATACATCAGTATGTGTTATATCCAACAAGTTTGTTGCTTGCTCCATTGTTCCGGAGAACGGAGTCTTAGTCATCTTGCCCATGAGGCATGGTTCGCAAGCATCAACTGATTCATAATCAAGTGATTCCAAAAGCCCATCAACATTGAGTTTCTTCATGCGCTTTACACCAATATGACCCAAACGGCAGTGCCAGAAATAATTTGCACTATCATTATTAACTTTGCATCTTTTGGCTTCAATATTATGAATATGTGTATCACTACGATCGAGATCCAACAAACCAATTTCATTGGGTGTATAACCATAGAAGGTTTTATTCATGTAAACAGAACAACAATTATTCTCTGACTTTAAATGAATAACCGTATTGCAATAAACATGATCAAATCATATTCATGCTTAACGTAAACACCAAATAACACTTATTTAGGTTCAACACTTATCTTGAAAATATGGGGAGTGTGCGTTGATGATCATATCAATCTTGGAACTACTTCTAACACACATCGTCACTTCACCCTTAACTAGTTTCTGTTCATTCTGCAACTCCTATTTCGAGTTACTACTCTTAGCAACTGAACCAGTATCAAATACCGAGGGGTTTGCTATAAACACTAGTAAAGTACACATCAATAACATGTATATCAAATATACCTTGTTCACTATGCCATCCTTCTTATTCGCCAAGTATCTAGGGCAGTTCCACTTCCAGTGACCATTTCCTTTGCAGTAGTAGCACTCAGTTCCAGGCTTGGGTCTAGCTTTGGGCTTCGTCATGGGAGCAGCAACTTGCTTGTTATTCTTCTTTGAAGTTCCCTTTCTTTCCCTTTGCCCTTTTCTTGAAACTAGTGGTCTTGTTAAGCATCAATACTTGATGCTATTTCTTGATTTCTACCTTCGCCGATTTGAGCATTGCGAAGAGCTTGGGAATTAATTTCGTCATCCCTTGCATATTATAGTTCATCACGAAGTTCCAGTAACTTGGTGATAGTGACTAGAGAACTTTGTCAATCACCTTTTTTTATCTGGAATATTAACTCCCACTTGATTCAAACGATTGTAGTACTCAGACAATCTGAGCACATGCTCACTGGTTGAGCTATTCTCCTCCATCTTGTAGGCAAAGTACTGTCAGAAGTCTCATACCTCTCGACTCGGGCATGAGTCTGAAATACCAATTTCAACTCTTAGAACATCTTATATGATCCATTGCGTTCAAAAGGTTTTTGAAGTCCTAGTTCGAAGCCGTAAAGCATGGTGCACTAAACTATTAAGTAGTCATCATACCGAGCTTTGTCAAACGTTCATAACATGTGCATCTGCTCCTGCAATAGGTCTGTCACCTAGCGGTGCATCAAGGACATAAATTCTTCTGTGCAGCAATGAGGATAATCCTCAGATCACGGATCCAATCCGCATCATTGCTACTAACATCTTTCAACTTTATTTTCTCTAGGAACATATAAAAAATAAACGGGGAGCTATATCGCGAGCTATTGATCTACAACATAGATATGCTAATACTACCAGGACTAAGTTCATGATAAATTAAAGTTCAATTAATCATATTACTTAAGAACTCCCACTTAGATAGACATCCCTCTAGTCATCTAAATGATCACGCGATCCAAATCAATTAAACCATGTCCGATCATCACGTGAGATGGAGTAGTTTTCAATGGTGAACATCACTATGTTGATCATATCTACTATATGATTCACGCTCGACCTTTCGGTCTCCAGTGTTCCGAGGCCATATATTCATGTGCTAGGCTCGTCAAGTTTAATCCGAGTATTCTGCATGTGCAAAACTGGCTTGCACCCATTGTAGATGGACGTAGAGCTTATCACACCCGATCATCACGTGGTGTCTCGGCACGACGAACTTTGGCAACGATGCATACTCAGGGAGAACACTTATATCTTGAAATTTAGTGAGAGATCATCTTATAATGCTACCGTCAATCAAAGAAAAATAAGATGCATATATGATAAACATCACATGCAATCAATATAAGTGACATGATATGGCCATCATCATCTTGTGCTTGTGATCTCCATATCCGAAGCACCGTCGTGATCACCATCGTCACCGGCACGACACCTTGATCTCCATCGTAGCATCGTTGTCATATCGCCATCTATTTCTTCTACGACTATCGCTACCACTTAGTGATGAAGTAAAGCAATTACAAGGCGATTGCATTACATACAATAAAGTGACAACCTTATGGCTCCTGCCAGTTGCCGATAACTCCGTTACAAAACATGATCATCTCATACAATAAATATAGCATCATGTCTTGACCATATCACATCACAACATGCCCTGCAAAAACAAGTTAGACGTCCTCTACTTTGTTGTTGCAAGTTTTACGTGACTGCTACGGGCTGAGCAAGAACCGTTCTTACCTACGCATCAAAACCACAACGATAGTTCGTCAAGTTAGTGTTGTTTTAACCTTCGCAAGGACCGGGCATATCCAAACTTGGTTCAACTAAAGTTGAAGAAACTGACACCCGCCACCCACCTGTGTGCAAAGCACGTCGGTAGAACCAGTCTTGTGCAAGCGTACGCGTAATGTAGGTTTGGGCCGCTTCATCCAACAATACCGCCTAACCAAAGTATGGCATGCTGGTAAGCAGTATGACTTGTATCGCCCACAACTCACTTGTGTTCTACTCGTGCATATAACATCTACGCATAAAATCTGGCTCGGATTCCACTATTGGGGAACGTAGTAATTTCAAAAAAATTCCTATGCACACGCAGGATCATGGTGATGCATAGCAACGAGAGGGGAGAGTGTTGTCTACGTACCCTCGTAGACCGTAAGAGGAAGCTTTTATCAATGTGTTTGATGTAGTCGTACACCTTCACAATCCGTCCCGATCAAGTACCAAATGTACGGTACCTCCGCGTTCAGCACACTTTCAGCTTGATGACGTCCTCACCTTCTCGATCCAGCAAGAGGGGCGAAGTAGTAGATGAGTTCCGGTAGCACGACGGCGTGGTGACGGTGTTGGTGAAGAACAATCTCCGCAGGGCTTCACCTAAGCACTACGAAAACTATGACGGAGGATAAATTAGAGGGGACGGGGTAGCTGATGTCTACTACACAACCTTCTTCTTGTAGACGTTGTTGGGCCTCCAAGTGCAGAGGTTTGTAGGACAGTAGCAAATTTCCCTCAAGTGGATGACCTAAGGTTAATCAATCCGTGGGAGGCGTAGGATGAAGATGGTCTCTCTCAAGCAACCCTGCAACCAAATAACAAAGAGTCTCTTGTGTCCCCAAGACACCCAATACAGTGGTAAATTGTATAGGTGCACTAGTTCGGCGAAGAGATGGTGATACAAGTGCAATATGGATAGTAGATAATGGTTTTTGTAATCTGAAAATATAAAAACAGCAAGGTAACTAATGATAAAAGTGAGCACAAACGGTATTGCAATGCTAGGAAATAAGGCCTAGGGTTCATACTTTCACTAGTGCAAGTTCTGTCAACAATAGTAACATAATTGGATTACATAACTATCCCTCAACATGCAACAAAGAGTCACTTCAAAGTCACTAATAGCGGAGAAAAAACAAAGAGATTATGGTAGGGTACGAAACCACCTCAAAGTTATTCTTTCGAATCAATCCGTTGGGCTATTCCTATAAGTGTCACAAACAACACTAGAGTTCGTACTAGAATAACACCTTAAGACACAAATCAACCAAAACACTAATGTCACCTAGATACTCCAATGTCACCTCAAGTACCCGTGGGTATGATTATACGATATGCATCACACAATCTCAAATTCATCTATTCAACCAACACAAAGTACTTCAAAGAGTGCCCCAAAGATTCTACCGGAGAGTCAAGAAGAAAACTATGCCAACCCCTATGCATAGGTTCATGGGCGGAACCTGCAAGTTGATCACCAAAACATACATCAAGTGGATCAATAGAATACCCCATTGTCACCACGGGTATCCCACGGAAGACATACATCAAGTGTTCTCAAATCCTTAAAGACTCAATCCGATAAGATAACTTCAAAGGGAAAACTCAATCCATTACAAGAGAGTAGAGGGGGAGAAACATCATAAGATCCAACTATAATAGCAAAGCTCATGTTACATCAGGATCGTATCACCTCAAGAACACGAGAGAGAGAGAGAGAGATCAAACACATAGCTACTGGTACATACCCTCAGACCCGAGGGAGAACTACTCCCTCCTCGTCATGGAGAGCACCGGGATGATGAAGATGGCCACCGGAGAGAGATTTCCCCGTCCGGCAGGGTGCCGGAATGGGTCTAGATTGGTTTTCGGTGGCTACGGAGGCTTCTGGCGGCGGAAGTCCCGATCTATTGTGCTCCCCGATTGTTTTAGGGTATATGGGTATATATATAGGAGGAAGAAGTACATCAGGGGAGCCACGAGGGGCCCACAAGGGTGGAGGGCGCGCCCCCCTACCTCATGGCTCCCTCGCTTGTTTCCTGACATGCACTCCAAGTCTATCAGGTTGCTTTCCTTCCAAAAATAACTTCTCCAGAAGGTTTCATTCCGTTTCGACTCCATTTGATATTCCTTTTCTTCGAAACACTGAAACAAGGGAAAAACAGGAATTGGCACTGTGCTCTGGGTCAATAGGTTAGTCCCAAAAATAATATAAAAGTGGATAATAAAGCCCAATAATGTCCAAAACAGAAGATAATATAGCATGGAGCAATCAAAATTTATAGATACGTTGGAGACTTATCAGCATCCCCAAGCTTAATTCCTGCTCGTCCTCGAGTAGGTAAATGATAAAAACAGAATTTTGATGCGGAGTGCTACTTGGCATAATTTCAATGTAATTCTTCTTAATTATGGTATGAATATTCAGATCTGAAAGATTCAAGATAAAAGTTCATATTGACATAGAAATAATAATACTTCAAGCATACTAACTAAGCAATTATGTCTTCTCAAAATAACATGGCCAAAGAAAGTTCATCCCTACAAAATCATATAGTTTAGTCATGCTCCATTTTCGTCACACAAGAATGCTCTCATCATGCACAACGCCGATGACAAGCCAAGTAATTGTTTCATACTTTACTAATCTCAAACTTTATAAACCTTCACGCAATACATGAGCGCGAGCCATCGATATAGCACTATGGGTGGAATAGAATATGATGATGGGGGTTATGTGGAGAAGACAAAAAGGAGAAAGTCTTACATCAACGAGGCTAATCAATGAGCTATGGAGATGCCCATCGATTGATGTTAATGCAAGTAGTAGGGATTGCCATGCAACGGATGCACTAGAGCTATAAATGTATGAAAGCTCAACAGAAGAAACTAAGTGGGGGTGCATCCAACTTGCTTGCTCACGAAGACCGAGGGCACTTGAGGAGGCCCATTGTTGGAATATACAAGCCAAGTTCTATAATGAAAAATTCCCACTAGTATATGAAAGTGACAAAACAAGAGACTCTCTATCATGAGAATTATGGTGCTACTTTGAAGCACAAGTGTGGCAAAGGATAGTAGCATTGTCCCTTCTATCTTTTTCTCTCATTTTTTGGGCCTTCTCTTTTTTATGGCCTTTCTCTCTTTTTTTGGGCCTTCTCCTTTTTTTATGGCCTTTCTCTTTTTTTATTCCTCACTTGGGAAAAATGCTCTAGAAAATGATGATCATCACACTTCTATTTATTTACAACTCAATGATTACAACTCGATACTAGAACAAAGTATGACTCTATATGAATGCCTCCGGCGGTGTACCGGGATATGCAATGAACCAAGAGTGACATGTATGAAATAATTATGAACGGTGGCTTTGCCACAAATACTATGTCAAATGATCATGCTAAGCAATATGACAATGATGAACGTGTCGTGATAAACAGAATGGTGGAAAGTTGCATGGCAATATATCTCGGAATGGCTACGGAAATGCTATAATAGGTAGGTATGGTGGCTGTTTTGAGGAAGATATAAGGAGGTTTATGTGTGAAAGAGTGTATCATATCACGGGGTTTGGATGTACCGGCGAAGTTTGCACCAACTCTCAATGTGAGAAAAGGGCAATACACGATACCGAAGAGGCTAGCAATGATGGAAGGGTGAGAGTGCGTATAATCCATGGACTCAACATTAGTCATAAAGAACTCACATACTTATTGCAAAAATCTACAAGTCATCAAAAACCAAGCACTACGCGCATGCTCCTAGGGGGATAGATTGGTAGGAAAATACCATCGCTCGTCCCTGACCGCCACTCATAAGGAGGACAATCAAAGAACACCTCATGTTTCAAATTTGTTACATAACGTGTACCATACGTGCATGCTACGGGACTTGCAAACTTCAACACCAGTATTTCTCAAATTCACAACTACTCAACTAGCACAACTTTAATATCACTATCTCCATATCTCAAAACAATCATCAAGCATCAAACTTCTCATAGTATTCAATGCACTTTATATGAAAGTTTTTATTATATCCCTATTGGATGCCCATCATATTAGGACTAGTTTCATACCAAAGCAAACTACCATGCTGTTCTAAAGACTCTCAAAATGATATAAGTGAAGCATGAGAATTCATTAATTCTTATAAAATAAAACCACCACCGTGCTCTAAAAAGATATAAGTGAAGCACTAGAGCAACAACAAACTACTCCGAAAGATATAAGTGAAGATCAATGAGTAGTCGAATAATTATGCAACTATGTGAAGACTCTCTAACATTTAATAATTTCAGATCTTGGTATTTTATTTAAACATCAAGCAAAGCTAAAGAAAATGACATGACGCCCCAAGCAAAACACATATCATGTGGTGAATAAAAATATAGCTCCAAGTAAAGTTACCGATGAAAGAAGACGAAAGAGGGGATGCCTTCCAGGGCATCCCCAAGCTTAGGCTCTTGGTTGTACTTGAATATTACCTTGGAGTTCCTTGGGCATCCCCAAGCTTAGGCTCTTTCCACTCCTTATTCCATACTCTATCGAATCTTTACCCAAAACTTCACGACACAAAACTTAACAGAAAACTCGTAAGCTCCGTTAGTATAAGAAAGCAAATTACCATCATAAGCTACTATAATGAACTCATTATAAATTAATATTGGTGTTAAACCTACTGTATTCCAACTTCTCTATGGTTTATACCCTGCGATACTACTCATAGTTTCATCAAAATAAGCAAACAACACATAGAAAACATAATCTGTCAAAAACAGAACAGTCTGTAGTAATCTGTATCAAACGTATACTTATGGAACTCATAAAATTCTAAAATAAATTGGTGGACCTGAGGAATTTGTCTATTAATCATCTTCAAAAATAATTAACTAAATATCACTCTCCAATAACAAATTGCAGCAATTCTCGTGAGCGCTAAAGTTTCTCTTTTTTACAGCATGATCATAAAGACTTCACCCAAGTCTTCCCAAAGGTTCTACTTGGCACAAACTCTAATTAAAACACAAAACCACATCTAAAAAGAAGCTAGATGGATTATTTATTAGTAAACAGAACTAAAAATCAAGAAACTAAAATAAAATTGGGTTGCCTCCCAACAAGCGCTAAATTTTAATGCCCCTAGCTATGCATGATGATTTCAATGATGCTCACATGAAAGATAAGAATTGAAACATAAATAGAGCATCATGAAGAATATGACTAGCACATTTAAGTCTAACATACTTCCTATGCATAGGGATTTTGTGAGAAAACAACTTACGGGAACAAGAATCAACTTGCATAGGAAGGTAAAACAAGCATAACTTCAAGATTTTAAGCACATTGAGAGGAAACTTGATATTATTGCAATTCCCACAAGCATATATTCCTCCCTCATAATAATTTTCAGTAGCATCATGAATGAATTCAACAATATAACCAGAACCTAAAGCATTTTTTTCATGATATATTTGCATAGAAATTTTAGTACTCTCCACATAAGCAAAATTCTTCTCATTCGGAATAGTGGGAGTATCATAAGAGACTCGAATACTATAAATTGTTTCCACATTAAAAGAGTAATATTCAGAGAAAGGGTACTCATAATCATGAGTAGTTTTATAAATATAATCACTACTCTTTATAACATAAGTTTTATCGCAATAATCATCATAAGTAGCAACTTTGTTCTCATCATAATCAATTGAAACCTCTTTCGAAATAGTGGATACATCACTAAATAAAGTCATGACCTCTCCAAATCAACTTTCATAGATATTATAAGATTCAACATCCTCCAAAATAGTGGGAACATTACTTCCTCAAGTTGACACTCTTCCAAACCCACTTTCATCAATATAATCATCATAGGTAGAAGGCATGCTATCATCATTATAAATTTGCATATCAAAACTTGGGAGACTAAAAATATCATCTTCATTAAACGTAGCATCCCCAAGCTTGGGACAAACATTAATTGCAGCAAATATATTCTCAAAAACGCCATCTTCATCAAACATAGCATCCCCAAGCTTGGGCCTTTTTATATCATAAGCATAATCACTCTCATCATTAATAGTGTGGATAGCACCAATAGTATAGCAATTATCATATTCTTCCAAGCAAGTGCCAAAAAGATTTTCAAGGTCATAAGCAGTGTCATTATGTTCCCAATCATAATCATCACAACAAGCAATAGGCATAACGAGATCATCATCAAGTGCATCATCTTCATTTTCATGAGGCACAACAATAATAGGAGCAACATTATTTGGGAGGGATACCTTTTTACCTCTCTTCCTTTTTCCTTTCTTCTTCTTCACCACATCATGTGTGGGTTCAATCCTCCTTTTGGAGCTCCGTATTAATGAAATTGGTTGAATAGAAGGGTCCTCCTCGTTACCTGATTCATCATAAGAAATAATAGGAGGATATTGGGATGTCTCTTCCCTTTCATTAGTATTCTCTTCATATTCTATTTCTTTTCTTTTCTTTATGTAATTGGCAATATAAGGATTTTCAATGCAATTCACTGCGCAATACATATAAATTTCCTCTAGATCAAAATGAAGAACTCTATCAAGGGCAAATTTTGGAATATCCTTAGTTATACGTTTCATTTCTTCATAACCCAAGAGCAGACTAAGTTCATTATGATGTGCAAGGGAAATCAAGTCATCACAATTTTTGGACATGATACGATCATGAAACAATTTGCATTGGGTACTGAAATGATCATGTTCATTGCCAAGTTCACAAGTACGGCTAAGAAAATTTCAATTTTCAGCACAAGCATCTAGCCTTTCTTGCAACCATTTAGTTTCCAAGTACTTGTGCCTCTTGCAATATCTATCTTCCCTATTTGGTGTGTACTTGCAAACCCAATATACTCCACAAAAATCGACATGCTTATAAGAGATATTTTCATCATGACTAGTGCAATCATCATTAGTACCATGGATATTCAAGGAGTTCATACTAACAACATTGCAATCATGCTCATCATTCAAAGATTTAGTGCCAAACATTTTAATGCATTCTTCTTCTAACACTTTGGCACAATTTTCCTTCCCATCATACTCAAGAAAGATATTCAAAAGATGAAGCGTATGAGGCAAACTGAATTCCATTTTTTATAGTTTTCTTTTATAAACTAAACTAGTGCTAAAACAAGAAACAAAAAGATCCGATTGCAAGATCTAAAGATATACCTTCAAGCACTCACCTCCCCAGCAACGGCGCCAGAAAAGAGCTTGATGTCTACTACACAGACTTCTTCTTGTAGACGTTGTTGGGCCTCCAAGTGCAGAGATTTGTAGGACAGTAGCAAATTTCCCTCAAGTGGATGACCTAAGGTTTATCAATCCGTGGGAGGCGTAGGATGAAGATGGTCTCTCTCAAGCAACCCTGCAACCAAATAACAAAGAGTCTCTTGTGTCCCCAACACACCCAATTCAATGGTAAATTGTATAGGTGCACTAGTTCGGCGAAGAGATGGTGATACAAGTGCAATATGGATAGAAGATAATGGTTTTTGTAATCTGACAATATAAAAACAGCAAGGTAACTAATGATAAAAGTGAGCACAAATGGTATTGCAATGCTAGTTAACAAGGCCTAGGGTTCATACTTTCACTAGTGCAAGTTCTCTCAACAATAATAACATAATTGGATTACATAACTATCCCTCAACATGCAACAAAGAGTCACTCCAAAGTCACTAATAGCGGAGAACAAACGAAGAGATTATGGTAGGGTACGAAACCACCTCAAAGTTATTCTTTCCAGTCAATCTGTTGGGCTATTCCTATAAGTGTCACAAACAGCCCTAGAGTTCGTACTAGAATAACACCTTAAGACACAAATCAACCAAAACCCTAATGTCACCTAGATACTCCAATGTCACCTCAAGTATCCGTGGGTATGATTATACGATATGCATCACACAATCTCAAATTCGTCTATTCAACCAACACAAAGTACTTCAAAGAGTGCCCCAAAGATTCTACCGGCGAGTCAAGACGAAAACGTGTGCCAACCCCTATGCATAGGTTCATGGGCTAAACCCGCAAGTTGATCACCAAAACATACATCAATTGGATCAATAGAATACCCCATTGTCACCACGGGTATCCCACGCAAGACATACATCAAGTGTTCTCAAATCCTTAAAGACTCAATCCGATAAGATAACTTCAAAGGGAAACTCAATCCATTACAAGAGAGTAGAGAGGGAGAAACATCATAAGATCCAACTATAATAGCAAAGCTCGCGTTACATCAGGATCGTATCACCTCAAGAACACGAGAGAGAGAGAGAGAGATCAAACACATAGCTATTGGTACATACCCTCAGCCCCGAGGGAGAACTACTCCCTCCTCATCATGGAGAGCACCGGGATGATGAAGATGGCCACCGGAGAGAGATTGCCCCCTCCGGCATGGTGACGGAATGGGTCTAGATTGGTTTTCGGTGGCTACGGAGGCTTCTGCGGCGGAACTCCCGATCTATTGTGCTCCCCGATCATTTTAGGGTATATGGGTATATATAGGAGGAAGAAGTACGTCAGGGGAGCCACAAGGGGCCCACGAGGATGGAGGGTGCGCCCCCCCTACCTCGTGGCTCCCTTGTTTGTTTCCAGACGTGCACTCCAAGTCTATCAGGTTGCATTCCTTCCAAAAATAACTTCTCTAGAAGGTTTCATTCTGTTTCGACTCCGTTTGATATTCCTTTTCTTCGAAACACTGAAATAGGGGAAAAACAAGAACTAGCACTGGGCTCTGGGTCAATAGGTTAGTCCCAAAAATAATATAAAAGTGGATAATAAAACCCAATAATGTCCAAAACAGAAGATAATATAGCATGGAGCAATCAAAAATAATAGATACGTTGGAGACGTATCAGTAGCCGGCACACGGCTTGGTGTTTCTTGATGTGTCTTGGGTGCTAGCCCTACCTCTCTATTTATATGTTGAGCCTTGGGGAAGAAACTTGGAGTAAAAGCCTCCACAAAGTCGGTTTCACCCGAAAGGCAAGAGTTCTTCTCGGACTCCAGAGCCAGACGCCAGGGTTCCCGGCGTCTGGACCCAGACGCCAGGGACCCTGGTGTCTGGCCCCTGGACTCCGCAAAAACTTCCTTTTGCGCTTTCCAATAACCTTGTGGGCTTTCCCCTTTCGCCCAAATAAAGTGTTCTCGTACCCAAACATTTCGGGAAACATCCGGAACCCCTTCGGGTGAATTCTGGAACCCTTCCGGAGACCAAACACTATTATCGCATATATCAAACTTTATCTCCGGTCCATTCTGGAGTTCCTCGTCATGTCTGTGATCCTATCCGGAACTCCAAACAACGTTCGGTTACCAACATACATAACTCATAAATACTATATCGTCAACGAACCTTAAGCGTGCGGACCCTACGGGTTCGAGAACTATGTAGACATGACGGAGACACTTCTCTGGTCAATAACCAATAGCGAAACCTGGATGCCCATATTGGCTCCTACATATTCTACAAAGATCTTTATCGGTCAAACCGCGTAACAGCATACATTGTTCCCTTTGTCATCTGCATGTTACTTGCCCGAGATTCGATCGTCGGTATCTCAATACCTAGTTCAATCTCGTTACCGGCAAGTCTCTTTACACGTTCCGTAATACATCATCCCGCAACTAACTCATTAGTTACAATGCTTGCAAGGCTTATAGTGATGTGTATTTAGCGAGTGGGCCCAGAGATACCTCTCCAACAATCAGAGTGACAAATCCTAATCACAAAATACGCCAACTCAACAAGTACCTTCGGAGACAGCTGTAGAGCACCTTTATAATCACCAATTTACGTTGTGAAGTTTGCTAGCACACAAAGTGTTCCTCCGGTAAACGGGAGTTGCATAATCTCATAGTCATAGGAACATGTATAAGTCATGAAGAAAGCAATAGCAACATACTAAACGATCAAGTGCTAAGCTAACGGAATGGGTCAAGTCAATCACATCATTCTCCTAATGATGTGATCCCGTTAATCAAATGACAACTCATGTCTATGGTTAGGAAACTTAACCATCTTTGATTAACGAGCTAGTCAAGTAGAGGCATACTAGTGACACTATGTTTGTCTACTTATTCACACATGTATTATGTTTCCGGTTAATACAATTCTAGCATGAATAATAAACATTTATCATGAAATAAGGAAATAAATAATAACTTTATTATTGCCTCTAGGGCATATTTCCTTCACTACCTATAGAGCAAAACGGTATTGCAATGCGTTGAAACAAGGCCTAGGGTTCATACTTTCACTACTGCAAGTTCTCTCAACAATAATAACATAATTGGATCATATAAATATCCCTCAACATGCAAAAAAGAGTCACTCCAAAGTCACTAATAGCGGAGAACAAACGAAGAGATTATTGTAGGGTACGAAACCACCTCAAAGTTATCCTTTCTGATCGATCTATTCAAGAGTCTGTAGTAAAATAACATGAAGCTATTATTTCCATTCAATCTATCCTAGAGTTCATACTAGAATAACACATTAAGACACAAATCAACCAAAACCCTAATGTCGCCTAGATACTCCAATGTCACGTCAAGTATCCGTAGGTATGATTATATGATATGCATCACACAATCTCAGATTCATCTAGTCAACCAACACAAAGTACTTCAAAGAGTGCCCCAAAGTTTCTACCGGAGAGTCAAGACGAAAACGTGTGCCAAGCCCTATGCATAAGTTCACAATGTTACGGAGCCCGCAAGTTGATCACCAAAACATACATCAAGTGGATCACGTGAATATCCCATTGTCACCACAGATAAACACATGCAAGACATACATCAAGTGTTCTCAAATCCTTAAGGACTCAATCCGATAAGATAACTTCGAAGGGAAAACTCAATCCATCACAAGAGAGTAGAGGGGGAGAAACATCATAAGATCCAACTATAATAGAAAAGCTTGCGATACATCAAGATCGTGCCGAATCAAGAACACGAGAGAGAGAGAGAGAGATCAAACACATAGCAACTGGTACATACCCTCAGCCCCGAGGGTGAACTACTCCCTCCTCGTCATGGAGAGCGTCGGGATGATGAAGATGGCCACCGGTCATGGATCCCCCCTCCGACAGGGTGCCGGAACAGGGTCCCGATTGGTTTTTGGTGGCTATAGAGGCTTGCGGCGGTGGAACTCCCTATCTATTCTGTTCCACGATGTTTCAGGGTATATGGACATATATAGGCGAAAGAAGTCGGCCAGGGGTGCCACGAGGGGCCCACAAGGGTGGGGGCGCGCCCAGGGGGCAGGCGCGCCTCCCTGCCTCGTGGCCACATCGAAGCTTCCCTGACGTCTACTCCAAGTCTCCTGGATTGCTTCCGTTCCAAAAATAACTCTCCCGAAGGTTTCATTCCGTTTGCACTCCGTTTGATATTCCTTTTCTTCGAAACACTGAATAGGCAAGAAAACAACAATTTGGGCTGGGCCTCCGGTTAATAGGTTAGTCCCAAAAATAATATAAAAGTGTATAATAAAGCCCAATCAAAAATCATAGATACGTTGGAGATGTATCAAGTACATACCTTGACAAGATTTTGAAGTAGTTCAAAATGGAACAGTCAAAGAAGGAGTTCTTGCGTGTGTTGCAAGGTGTGAAGTTGAGTAAAGACTCAAAACCTGACCACGGCAGAAAATAGGAAGAGAATGAAAAGTCATTCCCTATGCCTCAGTCATAGGTTCTATAAAGTATGCTATGCTGTGTACTAGTCATATTGTATACCTTAGCATGATTCTGGCAAAGGAGTACAATAGTGATCTAGGAGTAGATCACTGGACAGCGGTCAAAATTATCCTTAGAGGACTAAGGAAATATTTCTCGGTTATGGAGGTGATAAAAGAGTTCATCGTAAAGATTTACGTCGATGCAAGATTTTTACATCGATCTAGAAGACTCTAAGTCTCGATCTGGATACATATTGAAAGTGGGAGCAATTAGCTAGAGTAGCTCCGTGTAGAGCATTGTAGACATAGAAATTTGCAAAATACATACGGATCTGAATGTTGCAGACCCGTAGACTAAACTTCTCTCACAAGCAAAACATGATCACTCTTTGGGTGTTAATCACATAGCGATGTGAACTAGATTATTGACTCTAGTAAACCCTTTGGGTATTGGTCACATGGAGATGTGAACTAATCACATAAATATGTAAACTAGATTATTGACTGTAGTGCAAGTGGGAGACTAAAGGAAATATGCCCTAGAGGCAATAATAAAGTTATTATTTATTTCCTTATATCATGATAAATGTTTATTATTCATGCTAGAATTGTATTAACCGGAAACTTAGTACATGTGTGAATACATAGACAAACAGAGTGTCACTAGTATGCCTCTACTTGACTAGCTCGTTGAATCAAAGATGGTTAAGTTTCCTAGCCATAGACATGAGTTGTCATTTGATTAACGGGATCACATCATTAGAGAATGATGTGATTGACTTGACCCATTCCGTTAGCTTAGCACGATGATCATTTAGTTTGTTGCTACTGCTTTCTTCATGACTTATACATGTTCCTCTGACTATGAGATTATGCAACTCCCGAATACCGGAGGAACACTTTGTGTGCTACCAAACGTCACAACATAATTGGGTGATTACAAAGGTGCTCTACAGGTGTCTCCGATGGTACTTGTTGAGTTGGCATAGATCGAGACTAGGATTTGTCACTCTGATTGTCGGAGAGGTACCTCTGGGCCCTCTCGGTAATGCTCATCACTATAAGCCTTGCAAGCAATGTAACTAGTGAGTTAGTTGCGGGGTGATTCATTACAGAACGAGTAAAGAGACTTGTAGGTAACGAGATTGAACTAGGTATTGAGATACCAACGATCGAATCTCGGGCAAGTAACATACCGATGATAAAGGGAACAACATATACCGTTATGCGGTTTGACCGATAAAGATCTTCATAGAATATGTAGGAACCAATATGAGCATCCAGGTTCCTTTATTGGTTATTGAACGGAGATGAGTCTCGGTCATGTCTACATAGTTCTCGAACCCGTAGGGTCCGCATGCTTAACGTTCGGTGACGATCGGTATTACGAGTTTATGTGTTTTGATGTACCAAAGGTAGTTCAGAGTCCCGGATTTGATCACAGACATGACGAGGAGTCTCGAAATGTTCGAGACGTAAAGATCAATATATTGGAAGACTATATTTGGACATCAGAATGGTTCTGAGTGGTTCGGGAATTTTTCCGGAGTACCGGGAGGTTACTAGAACCCCCCGGGGAGTATATGGGCCTTATTGGGCCTTAGTGGAATAGAGGAGAGGGAAGGGAAAAGAGGGAGGCGCCCCCCAAGCTCATTCCTAATTGGGAGGGGGCCGGCCCCCCTTTCCTTCCTCCCTCTCTCCTCCTTCCTTCCTCTCCTACTCCTACTTGGAAGGGCTCCTACTTCTACTAGGAAAGGGGGGAATCCTACTCCCGGAGGGAGTAGGACTCCCCAGGGCGCGCCATAGAGAGGGCCCGCCCTCCCCCTCCTCCACTCCGTTATATACGGGGGAGGGGAGCACCCCATGGACACACAAGTTGATCAGTTGATCTTTTAGCCGTGTGCGGTGCCCCCTCCACCATAATCCACCTCGGTTATATCGTAGCGGTGCTTAGGTGAAGCCCTGTTCCGGTAGCATCATCATCACTGTCATCACGCCGTCGTGCTGACGAAACCCTCCCTCAAAGATCTACTGGATCGTGAGTTCACGGGACGTCACCGAGCTGAACGTGTGCAGATCACGGAGGTGTCGTACGTTCGGTACTAGGGATCGGTCGATCATGAAGACGTACGACTACATCAACCGCGTCGTCCTAACGATTCCGCTTACGGTCTATGAGGGTACGTAAATGATTATCTCCCCTCTCGTTGCTATGCATCAATGTAGGATCGAAAGTATGTCTAGAGGGGGGTGATTAGACTACTTGACCAAATAAAAATCTAGCCTTTTCCCAATTTTAGTTCTTGGCAGATTTTAGCTATCTTAGCACAAGTCAAGCAATCTCCACACAATTCAAGCAAGCATGCAAAAGAGTACATGAGCAGCGGAAAGTAAAGCATGCAACTTGCAAGAATGTAAAGGGAAGTGTTTGGAGGATTCAAACGTAATTGGAGACACGGATGTTTTTGTCGTGGTTCCGATAGGTGGTGCTATCGTACATCCACATTGATGGGGACTTCAACCCACGAAAGGGTAACGGTTGCGCGAGTCCACGGAGGGCTCCACCCACGAAGGGTCCACGAAGAAGCAACCTTGTCTATTCCATCATGGCCGTCGCCCATGAAGGACTTGCCTCACTAGCGGTAGATCTTCACGAAGTAGGCGATCTCCTTGCCCTTACAAACTCCTTGTTTCAACTCCACAATCTTGTCGGAGGCTCCCAGGTGACACCTAGCCAATCTAGGAGACACCACTCTCTAAGAAGTAACAAATGGTGTGTTGATGATGACATCCTTGCTCTTGTGCTTCAAATGATAGTCTCCCCAACACTCAACTCTCTTTCACAGGATTTGGATTTTGTGGAAAGAAGATTTGAGTGGAAAGCAACTTGGGGAAGGCTAGAGATCAAGATTCATATGGTTGGAATGGAATATCTTGACCTCAACACAAGTGTAGGTGGTTCTCTCGCAGAAAATGTGTATTGGAAGTGTAGGTATGTTCTGATGGCTCTCTCCATGAATGAAGAGTGGGTGGAGGGGTATATATAGCATCCACACAGAATCTAACTGTTACGCACAATTTGCCAAACTCGGTGGGACCGAATGGTTAAACTCGGTCGGACCGATTCAGCAAACCTAGTGACCGTTAGGATTTTCGGTGGGACTGAGATGCAACTCGGTAGGACCGATATGGTTAGGGTTAGGGCATAACGTAATCTCGGTGTGACCGATTACGCAAACTCGATGGGACCGATTCGCTCATCTCGGTGAGACCGAAATGTTACAGAAGGGAAACAGAGAGTTTACATTGCAATCTCGGTGGGACCGATCGCTCATCTCGGTAAGACCGAAATGTTATGAAGGGAAACAGAGAGATTACAATCCCATCTCGTTGAGACCGAGATCCCTATCGGTGAGACCGATTTGCTAGGGTTTGTGGCAGTGGCTATGACATTCGAAACTCAGTGGCGCCGGATAGAAAGAATTGGTGGGGCCGAGTTTGACTTTTGGTTTAGGTCATATGTGGATGTGGGAAGGTAGTTGAGGGTTTTGGAGCATATCACTAAGCACTTTGAGCAAGCAAGCCATTAAGCAACACCTCATCCCTCCTTGATAGTATTGGCTTTTCCTATAGACTCAATGTGATCTTGGATCACTAAAATATAAAATGTAGAGTCTTGATCTTGAAGCTTGAGCCAAACTTTTTGTCCTTAGAATTTTGAGGGATCCACTTTCCTCATCCATGCCATGCCATTCATTGAGCTTTTCTTGAAATATTAATCTTAGAATAATGTTAGCTCAATGAGCTATATGTTGTTAGGAATTACCAAAACCACCCGGGGATAGTTGCACTTTCAATCACCATGATCTTGCGTGCGCGTAGGAATTTTTTTGAAATTACTACGTTACCCAACATTGTAATTCAACTTATTCAACAGAGTTTAAGTAAGAGCTCCACATACTCAACCATCATATAGTCTTCTATAATTGCTAATAGTCACCGCATACACGTGAGCAAAACGTTTCAACCGGACACATAGAAAGATAGGGGCTTATAATTTCGCCTCCCAACGTATTCACCTCAAGGGTGATGTCAACAATAATAACTCATGCTACCCATATCCAACTAGATATATGTGTCTAGATCTTTCCTCACCACATGATGCTTGCGGCTTGCCAAAAGAGAAAAATAAAAAGGAATACAGAGAAAAACTTTGACTCTTTGCATAAAAGTAAATATTGAAAAGTTAAAGATAGGTCCTTCGCAGGAAGTAGAGGTTGCCATGCGCTTATTTGTTTGTATGATCAACCCCTTAGTGCAAAAGAACGTCACGTTATATTGCCCCTTATGATAGCAACCTTTATTATGCAGTCTGTCGATTTTATTCTTTGCCATCACAAGTTCGTACAACGCTCAATTTTCTCTTACACTAAATGATCTAACACTTTTAGATGCAATTTTTATTGCCTTATTGCACCGTTGACAACTTACTTGAAGGATCTTGCTCAATCCTTAGGTAGATATGGTGGAATCTTGAAAATAAGATTTGAGTTTAAGGGTATTTGGACGCACAAGTAGTATCTCTACTTGGTGCAGAATTTTTGGCTAGCAAAGACAGTGTAACATCCCAAATTTTCAGTTTGGAATGTTATACATTAGATCATCACTGCATATCATATTTTATTTGCTCTTGGTTTGATCCTAGAAATTCTACGCAACTCAAGGACCCTCGGAGAGAGTTGGGGATTTCGTTATTTTCACATTTGAGTTTTCTCAAATTTTGAAAGTAGGATCATTTGATTTTATTTATTTTATCTTCAATTATTTCTATTATAAAAATATGAGAGAGGGAATAAAATGACTTTCCCAAAATAAAGAAACATTGAGGATTTAATAAAAAATCAAATAAGATTTTATTTTGGATTTATTTCTATTTTATTTGAATTTAGGAAAAATGAGCGTTTTCAAAATTGCATCTAGGCCGCAAATAAATGTTCATTCTGTTCGGCTTGATTTTAGAAGTCAGGGAAAATTTATTTCGGGATTTTTGGAGTCCGTTTAGTATTTCTTTTATTTGTTTTTCTGTGCGTAATTATTAAAAAAGAACGCGCAACCGACTTTGTGCCAGTTTCGGCCAGGACTCTTCGGGCTGGCCTTTATAAGGCGCCGCCCCGAGCCCGTTAAGGCCCAAGCTGCGCCGCGCCGGAACCCTAACCCTAGCCCGCCTCCGCCGCCGCCCGACGCCGCCGCCGCTCGGAGCTGCCCCGCCCGCTGACCCCGCCGCCGCCGCCGAGGTTGACCACCGCCGCCGCCGGTTTTTCCCTAGAAAACCGTTCGGTTTTCCGTTCGTTTTCGTTCTGTTTTTTTTAGATTCGTTTTTTATTTAGATCGGTTTTTTTTCGGTTTAGTTTATTTAGCGAGCGTTCACTAGTTTGTTCGTTTTAACGAACGCGTTCACTGTTTAGTTCCAGAAAATGAACGCTCGTTCGTTAATCTGTTCGTCATTTTTCTTTTTCTCGGATTTTCCGCGATTATTTCAGATCGCGATTTCTGATCCGATTTTCGTTCTAGTATAACTTTTCGCTCGTTTATCGGAATCAGGCGATTCAAGCGCCTGGAGTTTCGTCTCGAAACCCTCTTTCCGTTTAACCAACTCAAACAAGTTTTTGCTTATGCAAAATTTGACCTAGATCCAGATTAGTAAACAAAGCTTGTTTCTTTCGTTGCTTCGTTCGATTTGATTCTTTTCGCAAACCGGAGTTCTTAAGTTGAACTTTATGGTTAGTTCTCGTATTTGAGTTTTACTCGTGCATTAGATGAGTACTTATTGTATGCTTCTTTGTTTGCGATAGAGTACCTGGAGTGCGCCGCTTGCTACTTTGAATCTCTAGGTTTCACGGATCATCAGCAAGGCAAGTAACACTTTGATCATACCTCTTTACTACCCAGTTTTATTGCATTAGATCAATCCTCAAACATTGCATGATTAGGATCTAAATAAATTGTGGGTTTTGGGAAGTAGATGAGGTAGTACATATTACATGTTTTATTATCAAACCTTTGGGAGTTACTTCCATGTTTGCTTATATCGCCATGCTATGCTAGTAGACGTGGATTGGGTGAGTGTATCCATGACAGATGTGAGATTGATAAATTAATGGTTTGTTTAAGGTGGCAACTTGAATACACATCTGGGTGGACTGAGGGACCTGGGTATTCCAGCGATTGCCTATTTTCTTTATGCACCGCCACCCAGGCTCAAAGGGATCATGAGATTATTCATACTAGAAACTTCCGTGTGCAGCCACAAGCTACTATGGGCTCTAGCATAGTTGACTAAATCATGAGAACTCTTGCAGTGGTTGACTAGCAGATGTAGGGGATGTAGGTTGGTACGGTCTACCCGATCGTAAGGTGCTAGCGCTTCTGAAAGACTATGTCTCGGTCATCCGTTTCTCAAACATCATGTAGTGCAAGAAATCCCAACGGAGGAGATCGAGTCTTGTGGGGAAAAGTGTGCAAACCTCTGCAGAGTGTATAAACTAATCATGGTTAGCCGTGTCCCCGGTTATGGACACCTTGAGTATCTAGTACTTGGATTATCATGTGAATCTCATCATGCTACTCTAATTAATATTGTTGGGTTTTAATGATGATGCTTAATTGGGATTGAGAGGGTGTCTACACTCTCAATGTTTAACAACTACCATGATAGTTAAATAAAATATATTCCTTTGTAGTAGGGAAAAATTGGCTTTACGCAAAACTGTAACCATAGAGCTTTCCACCAGCCAAATATGCATGTAGTATAGCTTTATTCTTCCATTACTCTCTATGTGTTACATTGCCAGCATATTCCATGTGCTGACCCGTTTTCGGGCTGCAACGTTCATGTTGCAGACTTTTCAGACGACGAGTAAGGTGCCTTTAGGTCGTGGCTCTATACTCAGTGATGCCGTTGGAGTTGATGAACTCACTTATCTTCCAAGCCTTCGGCTGTTATCGTTATTAGATGGCCTTAAGCCATATTTATTGTAATAAGTTCTCTTTTGAGACATTCAATGTAATAAGTGTGTGATTGCTACTCTGTTATAAATCCTTCAAGTATTGTGCGTGTTAGCATTACTGATCCAGGGATGACACTGAAGCACAGAGATCAGACCGTTTGAGGTCTGGTCGCTACAAGATGGTATCAGAGCACACGCTGACTGTAGGACACGACCACTAAGCTAAAGCCCTAGGTCACTACTCACTCTTCTCATTTCTGACTCCTCATCTTTTCTACTCTTTTAGGATGGCGGATGCAAGGAACTAGTTTACACAACCGGATAAAGATACACCCTTTGGACGTCACTTGAAGGAAGTCACTAGATATCTAAACATCGGAGTACCAAGCTTCACTGGAACCTACAACGCCACTTTACCTGAAGAGGAGCGCTGGATGATTCAAGTTCCAGGAAGGACGTTCATGCCCGTCACTGAGCCCATATAGTTTTCCTTTGATGCACCAACCTGGAGTCTAGGAAAGAGCATGGCAGCTCACATCGCCATGGGACGTATTGGAGAAGTTTACCGCAATGATATTAAGGATACTATCTATCAGATTTGCGGGCGCTGAGATGAGCACTAGGAGATGATCAGCACCAAGAAGGATAGGTCAATCGCAGCTTTTATCCAGGAGTTAAACCAGCACATTCGACGTCAGGAGAACCAGATGTGTGTAGACATGATAGATCTGAAGAAGGCGAGGACAAGAATCACGGAGCTGGAAGAAGAACTCAAGGCTACATGTGAATATTATATGGAGGAAATCGAAGTACTAGTGGAGAATAATGACGACCTGATCAAGAAGAACGGAATATTTATGGGAGACCCTACACCAGTAGAAGAAGAAGAAGAACCCAAGGAGATTCGCCCAGAAGACTACATCATCATCGACGACACCGATCGGACCCAAATAATAGTGATGATGACTATGTTGATGAAGCTGGAGCAGATATCATGGAGTCTGCAACCGAAGAATATTTCTAGTAGACCACCCCATCAGTAGTAGTATTCCACCATGTAAATAGAGTAGTCCGAGCACTTTTATGATAGTTAGACCGATTGTATGCCCTTGTTTGATTGAATGAAGTGATTTGTTTGCTTTTGCCTTATGTGCATATGGGTAGTGCTTTCTCTCTAGACCCCTCTCTATTCTTAAATCTCATCTTTTCTAAACCCATCAGATGCCTCCAAACGTGACCCCGGATTTACCTTCCCACCGGAGCTCACTCAGTTGATCCAGCAGCAGAATACGTTGATGCAGTTGCTAGTCCAGAATCAGAATCAGGGGAACAACAACAACAACCACCCACCACCGCCACCACCTATTGATCACTTAACCCGTTTTCTTAGGCTGAATCCGCCGGTGTTCTCCAGTAGCACCAAGCCGATTATTGCAGATGATTGGCTCCGCAAGACAACAAGGGAGTTGACCACGGCAGGATGCACAGATGCGGAAAAGGTGAAATTTGCCGCACATCAGCTTGAAGGACCCGCAGCATCATGGTGGGAGAATTTCACAACCACTTACCCTATCGACACTGTCACATGGCATTAGTTTCAGCAGGCTTTCCTACTGCCCATGTTTCAGCAGGAGCCATGGCCATGAAGAAGCATGAGTTTCGCAACTTGCGCCAAGGAGGATGGACAATTGGCCAGTATGTGGATGACTTTAGTAAGGTAGCACGTTATGCCCCAGATGACGTTGCTATGGATGCAGCTAAGCAAGAGAAGTTTCTGGAAGGACTGAATGACGAGTTGAGCATGCAGTTGATGGTAGCAAGTTTCAACAACTACCAGGAGTTGGTAGATCGTGCTCTTATGATTGAAGGGAAGCAACAGCAGATTGAGAACCGCAAGAGGAAGTATGGACAAGGGAAGTACAATTCTGGAGCTCGGCAGAAGCCGCCTTTTACCCCTAAACCGGGAGGACCTTTTCAGCATACCCATGGGGGAGGAAGCTCGCACAATCATAATGGCCCCAAGAATGGTAACGGGAATGGAGGAAGCAACGGCCAGAACCGTACCAACCCGTCAACCCCAGCTAAGAGAGACCTGAGCCAAGTCACTTGCTTTAAGTGTCAGAAGACCGGACATTATGCCAATGAATGTCCTAAAGCCCAGAATGGAAGTGGCAATGGAAGCTCTGGGAAGAAGCCGAACCCTTTCAATAAGGGACAGGTGAACCACGTTAACGTGGAGGAGGTTGAAGCTCAGCCAGATGCAGTAATAGGTAAGTTTTTGGTTAAGTCATTTAATGCACTCGTTCTTTTTGATACTGGTGCATCGCATTCATACATCTCAAGGGGATTTGTGGATAAGTATAAACTGCCAACCCAAGCCCTTAGGTCACCCATGTGAGTAACCTCGCCTGGAGCAGAATATATGGCTAGTTTATGGTGTGATCAGTTACCATTAAGGATTGGTAACTATGTATTTCCCTCGGACCTAATAGGATTGGAATCCCAGGGATTGGATGTGATATTAGGCATGGATTGGTTATCGAAGTATGAAGGGAACATTGAATGCGCTAGTAAGTCAATTTTGCTTACCACCCCAGAAGGAAGAAGGATCAAGTATGTATCCCGGCATGTGCCGAAGAGGACTCAAGTAAATTCCTTATCAGGAGTTGTGCAGGAGGAAGTACCAATGGTGAAGGATTTCCCTGACGTATTTCCAGAAGAGTTACCAGGCATGCCACCAAATAGAGATATTGAGTTTTTGATTGAACTTTTGCCAGGCACAGGGCCAATATCTAAGAGACCATACAGGATGCACACAAAGGATTTGGAAGAGATAAAGAAGCAGATTAAAGAGTTACTGGATAAAGGTTATATTCGCCCAAGCTCTTCGCCTTGGGGATCGCCAGTACTTCTAGTGGAGAAAAATGATGGATCGTTAAGGATCGTTGTTGATTATCGAGGATTGAATGAAGTAACAATCAAGAACAAGTACCCACTATCGATGAACAATGATCTGTTTGATCGATTGCAAGGAGCTAAGGTATTTTCCAAGATCGATCTGCGATCAGGATACCATCATTTGAATATTTGAGAACAGGATATACCTAAGACGGCTTTTACCACCAGGTATGGGCTGTACGAGTACACCGTTATGTCATTTGGTCTGACTAACGCACCTGCCTATTTTATGAACATGATGAACAAAGTGTTTATGGAGTTTTTGGATAAGTTCATCATAGTGTTCATTGATGATATTCTAGTTTACTAGAAGAATGAAGAGGAGCATAACGAGCATTTGCGTTTGGTACTTGAGAAGCTCAGAGAATATCAGTTATATGCCAAGTTTAGCAAATGTGAGTTTTGGTTGAAGGAAGTTGGATTCCTCGGACACATTATATCTGGAGAAGGTATAGCAGTATATCCCACCAAGGTTGTCACTGTGACAAATTGGGAAGCCCCAACAACAGTTGGAGAAATCCGGAGTTTTCTTGGACTTGCAGGATACTACCGGAGATTCATTGAAAATTTCTCGAAGATTGCGAAGCCTATGACGGAGTTGTTGAAGAAGGATACCAAGTTTATATGGACTGAGGAATGTGAGGCCAGTTTCCAGGAGTTGAAGAAACGTTTGGTTACATCACCAGTGTTGATTTTGCCGGATCAGAACAAGGATTATGAGGTGTATTGCGACGCTTCACGTCGAGGACTTGGAGCAGTGCTTATGCAGGAGGGAAGAGTTGTTTCGTATGCCTCACGACAGCTTAAGCCTCATGAGTTGAATTATGCCACACATGATTTGAGTTAGTAGCCGTAGTGCATGCATTAGAAACTTGGAGACATTTCCTCATTGGAAACCATTGTGAAGTGTACACGGATCACACGAGTTTGAAGTATCTTTTCACACAGAAGGAACTAAATCTCAGGCAAAGGAGATGGTTGGAGCTCATCAAGGATTACGGTATGAGATTGCATTATCATCCCTGAAAGGCTAATGTAGTAGCCGATGCGCTGAGCCATAAAAGCCATGTCAACACGCTAATGACGGGAGATTTGTCGAAGGAGTTAGCCGAGGACCTTCATGAGCTATGTTTGGAGATAGTTCCGAGAGGCTATGTAGCAGCATTGGAGATTCAGTCTACTTTGATGGATAAGATCAGAGAAGCTCAGAAGACCGACAAGGAGGTTGCCTCTATAAAGGAGAAGATGAGCAAAGGAAAAGTTAAAGGATTTCGTGAGGATGAGCACGATACCCTATGGTTTGAAGACCGTGTTTTTGTGCCTAACGACCCGGAGATCAGGAAGTTAATTCTGCAGGAGGCCCATGATTCACCATATTCGATTCACCCAGGAAATACCAAGATGTATTTGGATTTGAAGGATACTTTCTGGTGGACCGGAATGAAGAAGGATATTGCTGAGTATGTAGTAGTTTGTGATGTATGTTAGAGAGTAAAGGCAGAGCATCAGAAGCCAGCAGGATTGCTACAGCCATTGCCAATACCCGAATGGAAGTGGGATAATCTAGGCATGGATTTTATCACAGGATTGCCCAGAACACGTTCCGGCTATGACTCGATTTGGGTTGTAGTCGATCGTTTGACAAAGGTAGCTCATTTCATTCCAGTGAAGACTACTTACACCAGTGCTAAGTTGGCAAAGATATACATGACCAGGATCGTATGTCTGCATGGAGTCCCAAGGAGTATTGTATTAGATAGAGGAACCCAGTTTACCTCAAAGTTCTAGAATCAGCTGCACGAAACCTTGGGTACCAGGCTAGAGTTCAGCATATCTTTTCATCCACGGACAGATGGACAAACCGAGAGAGTCAATCAGATTTTGGAGGATATGCTAAGAGCTTGCACGCTAGATTATGGATCTAGTTGGGACGATAATTTGCCATATGAAGAGTTCTCTTACAACAATAGTTATCAATCCAGTTTGAAGATGGCCCCTTTCGAAGCCTTGTACGGAAGGAGGTGCAGGACCCCATTGTCTTGGGATGAGGTTGGAGACCGCCAGTTGTTTGGACCGGATTTGATTAAGGAGTCTGAACAGAAGGTGAAATTGATTCGCGATAGGCTCAAGGTAGCCCAGTCCAGGCAGAAGAGCTACGCAGATTATAAACGCAAGGAGACAGTTTACGAAGTAGGAGACCGAGTTTATCTTCGAGTATCTCCACTTCGACGAGTTAAGCGCTTTGGAGTTAAGGGAAAGTGAGCGCCACGTTTTGTAGGACCATACAAAGTTTTGGAACGCATGGAAGAAGTTGCTTATAAGTTGGAATTGCCTGAGGGATTGTCGGGAGTTCACGACGTGTTCCACGTTTCCCAGTTGAAGAAGTGCCACGCAGAGATGGCGGATATACCGCTGAGAGATACAGTGCCACTGGAAACGATTCAGTTGGATAGTGACTTGACCTATGAGGAGAAACCAGTCAAGATTCTCGAGTATGCCAGCCGAGTCACCCGCAGCAAGGTTATCAAGTTTTGCAAAGTTCAATGGAGCCACCACACGGAGGATGAAGCCACCTGGGAGCGAGAGGAAGATCTGCTGAAGGACCACCCTCACCTATTTTCTAGCCAACCCGAATCTCGAGGGCGAGATTCATCTTAAGGGGGGTAGGTTTGTAACATCCCAAATTTTCAATTTGGAATGTTATACATTAGATCATCAATGCATATCATATTTTATTTGCTTTTGGTTTGATCCTAGAAATTCTACGCAACTCAAGAACCCTCGGAGAGAGTTGGGGATTTCGTTATTTTCACATTTGAGTTTTCTCAAATTTTGAAAGTAGGATCATTTGATTTTATTTATTTTATCTTCAATTTTTCTATTATAAAAATATGAGAGAGGGAATAAAATGACTTTCCCAAAATAAAGAAATATTGAGTATTTAATAAAAAAATCAACTAAGATTTTATGTTGCATTTATTGCTATTTTATTTGAATTTAGGAAAATGCGCGTTTTTCAAAATTGCATTTTGGCCCCAAATAAATGTTCATCCTGTTTGGCTTGATTTTAGAAGTCGGGGAAAATTTTATTTTGCGATTTTTGGAGTCCGTTATTATTTCTTTTATTTGCTTTTCTGCGCGTATTTATTTAAAAAACGCACAACCGACTTAGTGCCGGTTTCGGCCAGGACTCTTCGGGCCGGCCTTCATAAGGCACCGCCCTGAGCCCGTTAAGCCCCAAGCCGCGCCGCGCCGGAACCCTAACCCTAGCGCACCGCCGCCGCCGCCGCCCGGAGCCGCCCCGCCGCCCAACGCCGCCGCCGCCCTGAGCCGCCCCGCCCGCTGACCCCGCCGCCGCCACCGAGGTTGAGCGCCGCCACTGCCGGTTTTTCCCTAGAAAACCGTTCGGTTTTCCGTTGGTTTTCGTTCAGTTTTTTTAGATTCGTTTTTTATTTAGATCGGTTTTTTCCGGTTTAGTTTATTTAGCGAGCATTCGCTCGTTCATTCGTTTTAACGAACACGTTCACCGTTTAGTTCCAGAAAACGGACGATCGTTCATTAATCTGTTCGTTGTTTTTTCCTTTTCTCAGATTTTCCGCGATTATTTCAGATCGCGATTTCTGATCCGATTTTCGTTCTAGTATAACTTTTCGCTCGTTTATCGGAATCAGGCGATTCAAGCGCCTGGGGTTTCGTCTCGAAACCCTCTTTCTGTTTAACCAACTCAAACAAGTTTTTGTTTATGTAAAATTTGACCTAGATCCAGATTAGTAAACGAAGCTTGTTTCTTTCGCCGTTTGACTTTCGTTGCTTCGTTTGATTTCATTCTTTTTGCAAACCAGAGTTCTTAAGTTGAACTTTATGGTTATTTCTCTTATTTGAGTTTTACCCGTGCATTAGATGAGTACTTATTATATGCTTCTTTGTTTGCGATAGAGTACCCAGAGTGTGCCGCTTGCTACTTTGAATCTCTAGGTTTCGCGGATCATCAGCAAGGCAAGTAACACTTTGATCATACCTCTTTACTACCCAGTTTTATTGCATTAGATCAATCCTCAAACATTGCCTGATTAGGATCTAAATAAATTGTGAGTTTTGGGAAGTAGATGAGGTAGTACCTATTACATGTTTTATTATCAAACCTTTGGGAGTTACTTCCACGTTTGCTTATATCGCCATGCTATGCTAGTAGACGTGGGTTGGGTGAGTGTATCCATGACAGATGTGAGATTGATAAATTAATGGTTTGTTTAAGGTGGCAACTTGAATACACATCTGGGTGGACTGAGGGACCTGGATATTCCAGCGATTGCCTGTTTTCTTTATGCACCGCCACCCAGGCTCAAAGGGATCATGAGATTATTCATACTAGAAACTTCCGTGTGCAGCCACAAGCTACTATGGGCTCTAGCATAGTTGACTAAATCATGCGAACTCTTGCAGTGGTTGACTAGCAGATGTAGGGGATGTAGGTTGGTACGGTCTACCCAATCGTAAGGTGCTAGCGCTTCTCAAAGACTATGTCTCGGTCATCCGTTTCTCAAACATCATGTAGTGCGAGAAATCCCAACGGAGGAGATCGAGTCTTGTGGGGAAAAGTGTGCAAACCTCTGCAGAGTGTATAAACTAATCATGGTTAGCCGTGTCCCCGGTTATGGACACCTTGAGTATCTAGTACTTGGATTATCATGTGAATCTCATCATGCTACTCTAATTAATATTGTTGGGTTTTAATGATGATGCTTAATTGGGATTGAGAGGGTGTCTACACTCTCAATGTTTAACAACTACCATGATAGTTAAATAAAATCTATTCCTTTGCAGTAGGGAAAAATTGGCTTTATGCAAAACTGTAACCATAGAGCTTTCCACCAGCCAATTATGCATGTAGTATAGCTTTATTCTTCCATTACTCTCTATGTGTTACATTGCCAGCATATTCCATGTGCTGACCCATTTTTGGGCTGCAACGTTCATGTTGCAGACTTTTCAGACGACGAGTAAGGTGCCTTTAGGTCGTGGTTCTATACTCAGTGATGCCGTTGGAGTTGATGGACTCACTTATCTTCCAAGCCTTCCGCTGTTATCGTTATTAGATGGCCTTAAGCCATATTTATTGTAATAAGTTCTCTTTTGAGACATTCGATGTAATAAGTGTGTGATTGCTACTTTGTTATAAATCCTTCAAGTACTGTGCGTGTCAGCATTACTGATCCAGGGATGACACTGAAGCACAGAGATCATACCGTTTGAGGTCCGGTCGCTACAGATGGGGGGCAAGCACCACATGTTGAAGGATCTATGACAATATAACTTCTGTGTGAATTTGAATAAACATAAATCATCACGTTGTCTTCCTTTCCCAACTTCAACAATTTTGGCATATAATATTTTGATGGGGGCTCACAATCACAAAAGATTTCCAAGATAGTGTATTTTCATGTGAAAGTTCTCTTCCTTCTATTAATCATTCATGAATTGCTTGTATGACCAATATTGTGATTGTCAAGCTTCAAAAGATTTCACTTTCTAAACCCAATGTGAAGCTACCACTAGGCATGATATAATTTCAATTTCATGATTTTCAATTCATTCAACAATTTACTCAAAGGATATAAGTGAAGCACAAGAGTAAATGACAAGCTACCCCAACAAGATATAAGTGAATATCAAGCGAGTAGGTAAGTAAATAGGTAGCTAATTGTGGACTCTCTCATATTTAAAAGTTCCAGATCTAAGTATTTTGTTAAAACAGAAGCAAAATAAAAATAAAATGACATTTCAAGGATTGGATAACTCATGTGAAGAAGCAAAAACTTAGGCTCAACCATTACTAACCGATAATTGTTGAAGAAGAAAGGTGGGATGCTTACTGGGGCATCCACAAGCTTAGATGCTTGAGACTTATTGAAATATTATTTTTGGGTGCCTTGGGCATCCCCAAGCTTGAGCTTTTATGTCTCCTTAATTCCTTTTATATCACGGTTACCCTAAATCTTAAAAACTTCATCCACACCAAACTCAACAAGAACTCGTGAGATAAGTTAGTATAAACCAATGCAAAAACTTTATCATTATCTACTGTAGAAAATTACTAAAATTATTATTCAACATAGAATACTAAATGCCTCTGCATATTTCATACTCCTACCTCAAATAGTATCATTAAACAAGCAAACATATGCAAACAATGCAAACACAACAGCAATCTGCCAAAACAGTATAGTCTGTAAAGAATGCAAGAACAATCAAACTTCTGAAAATTAAAAAATTCTAAAAATGTACCAAACTGTAGAAAATTTATCATGGATTATTTTACAAAAAGTTTCAACATTTTATCACATTCTTACTTTTCTCGGGAATTTTTGCAACAGCCATAAACTTTCTGTTTTGAAACAGCAACATGTAGACTTGCAAAATAAGCATGGTAAAGGCTATCCTTGACTTTTTTATTGAAAAGAAAGATGCAAAAAATTATTCTAAATAACAGAAAGCAAATCCTAACAAAATAAAATGACTCTCCAAGGAAAACTCATATCATGTGATGAATGAAAACATAGCTCCAAGTGAGGTTACCAATAATGTTGGAGACGAAAGAGGGGATGCCTTCCGGGGCATCCCCAAGCTTATTTGCTTAGATCTTCCTTGAATATTACCTTGGGGTGCCTTGGGAATCCCCAAGCTTAGGGTCTTGTCACTCTTTATTCTCCTCATATCGATATCTCACCCAAAACTTAAAAACTTCAATCACACAAAATTTAACGGAACTTTGTGAGATAGGTTAGTATGATAAAGAGCAAACCATTTCACTTTGGGTACTGTCAAAGACAAGATTCATAATTTTTCTCACACAATGCCTACTGTAGCATATCATTTCGGCAATTTATATTGAGCAATATAATCCATGAAAATTAGAAAAGAAGCAAACTATGCATTGAAAACATAATCTGTCAGAAACAGAATAGTCTGTAGTAATCTGTAGTCCAACCATACTTCTGCTACTCCAAAAATTCTTTAAAAATAGGAAAACCTGGGTAATTTTTCTATTAATCTTCTGCAAAAATAATCAGAATTTTATCGCGCTTCTGTTAAAAATTATAATTGTTTTCCTGAGCACAAAAGTTTCTATTTTTCAGCAAGATCAAATCAACTATCACCGCAAGCCATCCCAAAGGTCTTACTTGGCACTTTATTGAAAAAGATGCAATAAAACATGATTAATACAGTAGCATAATCATGTGAACACACAAAAACTGTAGGTAAAAGTGTTGGATTGTCTCCAACAAGCGCTTTTCTTTAATGCCTTTTAGCTATGCATGATGATTTCAATGATGCTCGCATAAAAGATAAGAATTGAAACATAAAGAGAGCATCATGAAGCATATGACTAGCACATTTAAGTCTAACCCACTTCCTATGCATAGGGATTTTTTAGCAAACAACTTCTGGGAACAAGAATCAACTAGCATAGGAAGGCAAAACAAGCAAAACTTCAAGATTTTCAATACATAGAGAGAAAACTTGATATTATTGCAATATGTAAAAGCATATGTCCCTCTCTCATAATAATTTTCAGTAGCATCATGAACGAATTCAACAATATAGCTATAACATAAAACATTTTTTTCATGACCTACAAGCATAGAAATTTTGTTACTCTCCACATAAGCAAATTTATTCTCATCAATAGTAGTGGGAGCAAACTCAACAAAATAACTATCATGGGATTGAAAATTAGAATCATGATGACAAGTTTCATGATTATCATTATTCTTTATAGCATACATGTTATCACTATAATCATCATAAATAGCAACTTTGTTTTCATAGTCAATTGCAACCTCTTCCAAAAATAGTGGATTCATCACTAAATAAAGGCATGACCTCTCCAAATCCACTTTCATCATTGTAATCATCATAAATAGGAGGCATGCAATCATTATAACAAATTTGCACATCAAATCTTGGGGGACTAAAAATATCATCTTCAACAACATAGCATCCCCAAGCTTATGGCTTTGCATATCATTAGCATCATGGATATTCAAAGAATTCATACTAACAACATAAAAATCATGCTCATCATTTATACCAAACATTCTATTGAATTCTTCTTCTATCAATTGAGCACAATTTTCCTTTCCATCATTTTCACGAAAGACATTATAAATATAAATAATATGATGCAACCTCAATTCCATTTTTTGTAGTTTTCTTTTATAAACCAAACTAGTGATAAAACAAGAAACTAAAAGATTCAATTGCAAGATCTAAAGGTATACCTTCACGCACTCACCTCCCCGGCAACAGCGCCAGAAAAGAGCTTCGTTGACGGGATGTGAGTGCCGCTTACCTAACCTCCCCGGCAACGGCGCCAGAAAATAGCTTGATGTCTACTACGCAACTTTATTCTTGTAGACTCGTGTTGGGCCTCAAAGCGTAGAGTTTTGTAGGACAGTAGCAATTTTCCCTCAAGTGGATGACCTAAGGTTTATCAATCCATGGGAGATGTAGGATGAAGATGGTCTCTCTCAAACAACCCTGCAACCAAATACAAGAAATCTCTTGTGTCCCCAACACACCCAATACAATGGAAAATTGTATAGGTGCACTAGTTCGGCGAAGATATGGTGATAAAAGTGTAATATTGATGGTAGAAATATATTTTATAATTTTAATAAATAAAAACAGCAAGGTAGTGCTACCTCTTGAGCATGCGTTGGTTTTCCCTTGAATAGGAAAGGGTGATGCAGCAAAGTAGCGTAAGTATTTCCCTCAGTTTTTGCGAACCAAGGTATCAATCCAGTAGGAGACTACACACAAGTCGCCTAGTACCTGCACAAACAATCAAGAACCTTGCAACCAATGCGATAAAGGGGTTGTCAATCCCTTCACTGCCACTTGCAAAAGTGAGATATGATAAAGATAATAAGATAAATATTTTTGGTATTATTGTTGTATAGATTGAAAAGTAAAGATTGCAAAATAAAATAAATGGTAAACTAGACATGTAGATCGGAAACTTATATGATATAAAATAGACCCGGGGGCCATAGGTTTCACTAGTGGCTTCTCTAATGATAGCATGTATTACGATGGGTGAACAAATTACTACAGAGCAATTGATAGAAAAGCGCATAGTTATGAGAATATCTAGGCATGATCATGAACATAGGCATCACGTCCGTGTTAAGTAGACCGAAACGATTCTGCATCTACTACTATTACTCCACACATCGACCGCTATCCGGCATGCATCCAGAGTATTAAGTTCATAAGAATAGAGTAATGCTTTAGGAAAGATGACATGATGTAGAGGGATAAACTCAAGCAATATGATATAAATGCCATCTTTTCATCCTCGATGGCAACAATACAATACATGCCTTGCTGCCCCTACTGTCACTGGGAAAGGACACCGCAAGATTGAACCCAAAGCTAAGCACTTCTTCCATTGCAAGAAAGATCAATCTAGTAGGCCAAACTAAACCGATAATTCGAAGAGACTTGCAAAGATATCAAATCATGCATGAGAAGAACCAAATATTGGTCATAGACAAACTTGATCATAAATCCACAATTCATCGGATCTCGGCAAACACACCGCAAAAGAATATTACATCGAATAGATCTCTAAGAACATCGAGGAGAACTTTGTACTGAGAACGAAAGAGAGAGAAGAAGCCATCTAGCTAATAACTATGGACACGAAGGTCTGCGGCAAACTACTCACACATCATCAAAGAGGCTATGGTGTTGATGTAGAAGCCCTCCGTGATCGATTCCCCCTTCGGCAGATCGCCGGAAAAGGACCCCAGATGGGATCTCACGTGTACAGAAGGTTGTGGCTGTGGAAAAGTGGTTTCGTGGCTCCCCTGGATGTTTTTAGGGAATAAGAGTATATATAGGCAAAAGAAGTACGTTAGTGGAGCTACGAGGGGCCCATGAGGGTGGGGGGCGCACCTACCCCCAGGGCACGCCATCCTACCTCGTGTCCGCCTCGTTGCATCTCGGACTTCCACTCCAAGTCTCCTGGATGACATTTGTTCCAAGAAAGATCCTCATGAAGGTTTCGTTCCGTTTGGATTCTGTTGTATATTCCTTTTCTGCGAAACACTGAAATAGGCAAAAAACAAAAACTGGCACTGGGCCTCTGGTTAATAGGTTAGTCCCAAAAATAATATAAAAGTGCATATTAGTGCCCATTAAACATCCAAAACAGATAATATAATAGCATGGAACAATCAAAAATTATAGATACGTTGGAGACATATCAGCATCCCCAAGCTTAATTCTTGCTCGTCCTCGAGTAGGTAAATGATAAAAACATATTTTTTGATGTGGAATGCTTCCGAATATAATTTTCAATGTAATTTGTTTATTGTGGCATGAATATTCAGATCTGAAAGATTCAAGACAAAAGTTTAATATTGACATAAAAGTTATAATACTTCAAGCATACTAACCAAGAACTTATGTCTTCTCAAAATAACATAGCCAAAGAAAGATTATCCCTACAAAATCATATAGTTTTGACATGATTCATTTTTGTCACACAAAATGCTCCCATCATGCACAACCCTGTTGACAAGCCAAGCAATTGTTTCATACTTTAGTATTCTCAAACTTTTCCAACTTTCACGCAATACATGAGCGCGAGCCATGGACATAGCACTATAGGTGGAATAAAATATGATGATGGAGGTTGTGTGGAGAAGACAAAAAAGGAGAAAGTCTCACATCGACGCGGCTAATCAATGGGCTACAGAGATGCCCATAAATTGATGTCAATGCAAGGAGTAGGGATTGCCATGCAACGGATGCACTAGAGCTATAAATGTATGAAAGCTCAACAAAAGAAACTAAGTGGGTGTGCATCCAACTTGCTTGCTCACGAAGACCTATGGCATTTTGAGGAAGCCCATTGTTGGAATGTACAAGCCAAGTTCTATAATGAAAATTCCCACTAGTATAGGAAAGTGACAAAATAAGAGACTCTCTATCATGAAGATCATGGTGCTACTTTGAAGCACAAGTGTGGAAAAAGGATAGTAACATTGCCCCTGCTCTCTTTTTCTCTCATTTTTTGGGCCTTCTCTTTTTTTGTTTGGCCTTTCTCTTTTTTTTATTCTCACACTGGACAATTCTCTAATAATGATGATCATCACACTTCTATTTATTTACAACTCAAAAATTACAACTTGATACTAGAACAAAATATGACTCTATATGAATGCCTCCGGCGGTGTACCAGGATGTGCAATGATTCAAGAGTGACATGTATAAAAAATTATGAGCAGTGGCTTTGCCACAAATATGATGTCAACTATATGATCATGCAAGGCAATATGACAATGATGAAGCGTGTCATAATAAATGAAACAGTGGAAAGTTGCATGGCAATATATCTCGGAATGGCTATGGAAATGCCATAATAGGTAGGTATGGTGGCTGTTTTGAGGAAGATATAAGGAGGCTTATGTGTGATAGAGCGTATCATATCACGGGGTCTGGATGCACCGGCGAAGTTTGCACCAACTCTCAAGGTGAGAAAGGGAAATGCACGGTACCGAAGAGGCTATCAATGATGGAAGGGTGAGAGTGTGTATAATCCATGGACTCAACATTAGTCATAAAGAACTCACATACTTATTGAAAAACTCTACAAGTAATCATAAACCAAGCACTACGTGCATGCTCCTAGGGGGATAGATTGGTAGGAAAAGACCATCGCTTGTCCCCGACCGCCACTCATAAGGAGGACAATCAAAGAAACACCTCATGCTTCAAATTTGTTACACAACGGTTACCATACGTTCATGCTACGGGACTTGCAAACCTCAACATAAGAATTTCTCAAATTCACAAATACTCAACTAGCAGGACTCTAATATCACCATCTTCATATCTCAAAACAATCATCAAGTATCAAACTTCTCATAGTATTCAATGCACTCTATATGAAAGTTTTTATTATACCCATCTTGGATGCCTATCCTATTAGGACTAATTTCATAACCAAAGCAAATTACCATGCTGTTCTAAAAGACTCTCAAAATAATATAAGTGAAGCATGAGAGATCAATAATTTCTATAAAATAAAACCACCACCGTGCTCTAAAAAGATATAAGTGAACACTAGAGCAAAATTATCTAGCTCAGAATATATAAGTGAAGCACATAGAGTATTCTAATAAATTCTGATTCATGTGTGTCTCTACCAAAATGTGTGTACAGCAAGGATGATTGTGATAAACTAAAAATGAAATACTCAAATCATACAAGATGCTCCAAGCAAAACACATATCATGTGGGGAATAAAAATATAGCCTCAAGTAAAGTTACAGATAGATGAAGACTAAAGAGGGGATGCCTTCCGGGGCATCCCCAAGCTTAGGCTTTTGGTTGTCCTTGAATTTTACCTTGGGGTGCCTTGGGCATCCCCAAGCTTAGGCTCTTGCCGTTCCTTGTTCCAAAATCCATCAAATCTTTACCCAAAAACTTGAAAACTTCACAACACAAAACTCAAGAGAAAATCTCATGAGCTCCGTTAGTATAAGAAAACAAACCACCACTTTAAGGTACTGTAATGAACTCATTCTTTATTTATATTGGTGTTAAACCTACTGTATTCCAACTTCTCTATGGTTCATACCCCCCGATACTAGCCATAGATTCATCAAAATAAGCAAACAACACACGAAAAACAGAATCTGTCAAAAACAGAACAATCTGTAGCAATCTGGAGGTTTCGAATACTTCTGTAACTCCAAAAATTCTGAAAACTTAGGAAGACCTAAATAATTGGTATATTGATCCACTGCAGTCGGAATTGTATTTTATCATTCTCTGGTAAAAAAATGAAAATTATTCTCCTGAGCGCTTACTTTCTGTTTTTATCAGTAAGATCAAACAACAATCACCCAAAAAGATCCTAAAGGCTATATGATTTATTTATTACTAAACAGGAACAAAAAGCAAGGAACAAAAATAAAATTGGGTTGCCTCCCAACAAGCGCTATCGTTTAACGCCCCTAGCTAGGCATTGATAATTTCAATGATGCTCACATGAAAGACAAGAATTGAAGCACAAAGAGAGCATCATGAAACACGTGACAAACACATCTAAGTATAACATACTTCCTATGCATAGGCATCTTATAGGCAAACAAATTATCATAGTAAGCAAAAACTAGCATATGCAAGGAAGCGAAAAGAAACAATAGCAATCTCCACATAACAAGAGGTAACTTAGTAACATAAAAATGTCTACAATCACATTTTCCTCTCTCATAATAATTACATGGGGGGTCATAAGCAAATTCAACGAAATAGCTATCACATATAATATTTTCAACACGATCCACATGCATGCAAAGTTGACACTCTTCCAAAATAGTGGGATTAACATTAACTAAAGTCATGACCTCTCCAAACCCACTTTTATCAAAAACTTCATAAGATTGAACATTCTCCAAATATGTGGGATCTAAAGTTGACACTCTTCCAAACCCACTTTCAACATTATTGCAAACATTATTATCAATTTTATATTCATCATGGGGCTTAAATAAATTTTGAAGATCATAAGAAGAATCACCCCAATCATGATCATTGCAACAAATAGTGGACATAGCAAAACTAGCATCCCCAAGCTCAGAGTTTTGCATATTATTATCACAATTGACATTCATAGAATTTATAATAACATCATTGCAATCATGCTTTTTATTCAAAGATCTGTCGTGAATCACTTCATAAAGCACTTCATCACAATTTTCAGATTCACGAATCTCAAGCAAAACTTCATAAAGATAATCTAGTGCACTCAACTCACTAGCAATTGGTACATCGTAATTGGATCTTTTACAAAGATTAGAAATAGGATGAGGATCCATAACAATAGATATTAAGCAAGCGAAGATGAAAGCTAATAGAAGGCACATGGTAGCTCGAGCAAACGGAAGGATGAACGGAAGAAGGCAAATAAAATGACAAAGATGAAGTGGGGGAAAGGAAAACGAGAGGCAAATGGCAAATAATGTAATGCGGGGGAGAATAATTTGTGATGGGTACTTGGTATGTCTTGACTTGAGCGTAGATCTCCCCAACAACGGTGCTAGAAATCCTTCTTGCTACCTCTTGAGCATGCGTTGGTTTTCCCTTGAAGAGGAAACGGTGATGCAGCAAAATAGCGTAAGTATTTCCCTCAGTTCTTGAGAACCAAGGTATCAATCCAGTAGGAGACTACACGCAAGTCGCCTAGTACCTGCACAAACAATCAAGAACCTTGCAACCAATGCGATAAAGGGGTTGTCAATCCCTTCAAGGCCACTTGCAAAAGTGAGATCGGATAAAGATAATAAGATAAATATTTTTGGTATTTTTGTTGTATAGATTGAAAAGTAAAGATTGCAAAATAAAATAAATAGTAAACTAGAATTGTAGATCGAAAACTTAAATGATATAAAATAGACCCGGGGGCCATAGGTTTCACTAGTGGATTCTCTCATGATAGCATGTAATACGGTGGGTGAACAAATTACTGTCGAGCAATTGATAGAAAAGCGCATAGTTATGAGAATATCTAGGCATGATCATGAACATAGGCATCACGTCCGTGTTAAGTAGACCGAAATGATTCTGCATCTACTACTATTACTCCACACATCGACCGCTATCCAGGATGCATATAGAGTATTAAGTTCATAAGAACAGAGTAATGCTTTAGGCAAGATGACATGATGTAGAGGGATAAACTCAAGCAATATGATATTGTGACGCCCGGATAATTAAGCTATAGTAACCCTCCACTAATAATGCCACATCACCACGATTACTGTTATTAAACTCGTGTTGGTTCGAATCCGGTCCAAATTCAAATTTAAATTAAAGACAAAAATAAAAGTTTTCAAACATAACATCTAAAATGTTCAAAGTGTGGCAAGTAATCTCTGGTTATTTTTCATCTTGAAACCAACCTCTTTTGGATTCCCAGGTGCCCCTGGAACTTTATTTAGTGGTCTAGCAGCATTTGAAATTGGCCTTTTCAATTTCTAAAATTGGTTAGACAACTCCTTTTGACCCCAAACTTTTTGTCCCATCTCAAGGTTTTGTGATAGATTTATGTGCCAAGTTTTGTTCCAAACAAAACTCTTTGGTACAAAAAGAAAATGCAAAACAGAGACAAAAAAAGAAGAATAAGAAAAGGCCACTGTGCACTTGGGCCACCAGTGTACGGTGCCCGAGGCCCAACTTCCCCTCCCTCCTGTTTACCAGGAGGCGTGCTGGCCGCCCGATCATCGTCCATGGCGGGGATTGGCCACGCTCCGGCCATCCCATGGCCCTCCCTGAGGGATAAGATCGCCTCCACACAACCCCGGTCAACCCTAGCTCACCCCCAGATCTTTTCCCCCCTACCCCCTCGTTCTACATCGCCCTCCTTGAGCCCGCTCCCTGCTGCTGCCGCCATGGCCCGTCGCAGTCGCGGCCACCACCTCCCTCGAGTACCTCCGACCAGCCCTGCAGCACCGCCACCGTCCTCTGCTTCGACTCTGCCACCTAGCGCCCGTCCGGAGTGCCTGCATCAACGCCGACGACCCCTTCTTCAACTTGGGACCTCCATCGTTGCTGTCGTCGAATTCCGGCCACACAGAGCCTCCCACGAGCACGCGGTGCGCACCTGCAGGCCCGCTGTGAGCTCCCCGTCCCCTCCGCCCTCTTCCCCTCGTAGCTCCGTGCCATAGCCGTCGTCTCCATCGTGGCCGAGCGCGCCGCCGCCTCCTTTGGTCGCCGGCGTAGCTCTAGTGACCGAATCGCCATGCACACGCGACCGTAGCCTTGCCGCGACGTGTAGGCCCTCGCAAGCTCCTTAATCCTCTCGTTTGCGTGTTGCTGCTGCCGTTCCTTCTTCACCCGAACACCGGCATTAACTTCACCAATCACCGATGCCTACTCTGGCAGCCCCAGCTCCGGCCACCCCCTGCTGCTTTCCCTCAAGCTCACACACGCCTAGGGCGCGCCTCGCCCTACGGCCGCGGTAGCCCTCGCCTGCACCCCGCGCCCGCTCCGGCCCCGCAGTTGCCGCCTCGCTGCGCTTGCCACCGCCTAGCGCATGCGCTCACGCCGCCTGCTCGCCCAACCGCGCCGCTCGCGCCCGACCGTCCGCCTTCGCCGCCTCACCCATGACCCCCTGCCCCTGCCCCGCGATGCCCCGGCCGCCCCACTCGCTTCTGGCCGTTTGTGCCGCGCCGGTGCCGCTCGCGCGCCTCTGGCGCAACCTCGCGCCTGCGCCTGCCTGGGGCTTGCCCCGCTCACCCCTTCCGCTGCCGCCGGCCGCCCCTAGCTCGCTCCAGCCGCCACCACTGGTCGCGCTCGCGCTGGCCCTCCGCCCGGTCGCAGCCTTGGCCTCTGCCGCGCTCGCGCGTGCACGCCCACCTCCCCTGGGTCTTCTATGTCCCTGCTTGGTCGGGCCGACCCTTTCTAATTGGTGTTAGATTAGGCCTAACCCCCTGTTATTGATAACCCCGCCTTGTTAAAAAAATTAGAAGTAGCAAAAAAAGGAAAAGAAAAGCCCTAAACAATGACATGTGGGACCCCTGGGGCCCTGTTGACCAGTCAACGGGTCAACGTTGACTGCTGACTGGGCAGTCAACGGGGCCCACAGTCAGCCTCTGGTACAGCGTTGGGTGCATTGGACCGGGTGCACCTATCTTTTTCTTTTATTTTATTTGAAATTAAATAAATTCCAGAATTTCAGAAAAGGATTTAAAACTTGAAATATTAATAGAAAATAAACCGTAAGTTAGATGAAAAAACTTTGTACATGAAAGTTGCTCAGAACGACGAGACGTATCCGAATATGCAGCCCATTCATCCGCCACGCAATCCTAGTATAGCGAACATGCAACTTTCCCCCTCCGATTCATCTGTCCAAAAACACGGAACACCGGGAATACTCTCCCGGATGTTTCCCCCTGTCGGTGTCAAAACCAGCGGATCTCGGGTAGGGGATCCCGAACTGTGCGTCTAGGCCGTATGGTAACAGGAGGTAGGGGACACGATGTTTTACCCAGGTTCGGGCCCTCTTAATGGAGGTAAAACCCTACGTCCTACTTGATTAATATTGATGATATGGATAGTACAAGAGTAGATCTACCACGAGAACGAGGAGGCTAAACCCTAGAAGCTAGCCTATGGTATGATTGTGTGTTATGGTTGTTGTCCTACGGACTAAAACCCTTCGGTTTATATAGACACCGGAGAGGGTTAGGGTTACACAAGGTCGGTTACAAAAGAGGAGATATCCATATCCGTATTGCCTAGCTTGCCTTCCACGACAAGTAGAGTCACATCCGGACACAAGACAAAGTCTTCAATCTTGTATCTTCATAGTCTAACAGTCCGGCCAATGGAGATAGTCCGGCTGTCCGGAGACCCCCTAATCCAGGACTCCCTCAGTAGCCCCTAAACTAGGCTTCAATGACGATGAGTCCAGTGCGCAGTATTGTCTTCGGCATTGCAAGGCGGGTTCCTTCTCCGAATACATCACAGAAGAATTTGAATACGAGGATAGTGTCCAACCCTGCAAAATAAGTTCCACATACCGCCGCAGAGAGAATAATATTTTCGCAAATCCAATTTGCTGACTTGTTTTGGCAGCATGATGTTATGTCATGGCCCGGTGATTATTCGAACCGTTTTTCTTCAACCAGCTCCACACATAACGCGAGGCGGGTTCTTGACACGTCTTGTCAAAGCAGAGATCGTGTTCCCCCAATTACGGGATTCTCATTAATGCGGTCGTGGGTAACCCAACCGTGTCTAGGACTCCTAGATTATAGGCAAGTCCTAAACGGCTACGGAGGGGACGCTTGATGTTCACCCTCTTTATAAAGGGACAAGGTTTTCACTTTTTCCCTCTCGTGCTCAATCAAACCCTTCCCCCGCCTCGAGTTCTAACACCCAAAGCCCAGGTCAGGTGCTCCGGATCTTCAATCATGTCCGGATCCAGCCTTCAAGGCCGATGGATGCCCTCCTCCGTTATGGAAGAGGACATCAAAAAGTTGAGGGAGGCCAGATACCTGACCGCCGAGGTTTCGCATCGGCTGCCTGCTCGAGGGCAGGTCGTCCCAACTCCCGAGCCCAACGAGAACGTTGTGTTCGTCTCCCACTTCCTCCGAGGCCTAGGCCTCACTCTAGATCTCTTCGTCAGGGGTTTGATGTTCTATTCCAGGCTAGATTTCCACTATCTAGCTCCAGACTCCTTTCTCCACATCTCGACATTTATTGTCGTGTGTGAGGCCTTCCTCCGCATTACCCCTCACTTCGGCCTGTGGCTCAAGACCTTTGAAGTGAAGCCGAAGATGACCGAGGGGCAACATGCAGCGTGCGGAGGTGCATCAATAGGCAAGATGGCAGGAGCTCCATGGCCGAAAGGTTCCTTTCCAGAGGTGTCCGAATTATGGCAACGGGAGTGGTTTTACGTCACGGCTCCCAGAAGTGCCAAGTGGGCGGCTGCCCCCGCTTTCCACTCGGGCCCCCCACCACAACTGATGTCATGGATTAGCAGAGGTCTGAGCTGGGGTCCAGCCAAGGACATGCCTATACTGCAAAGCCGCATTCGAGATCTCTTCAAGGGAGATTTTAATTTGGTCGTGGTAATACAAGTTATGCTGGTTCGTCAAGTCCAGCCTTGCAAACGCCGGCCCCTTCGCTTGTGGGAGTTCAACCCAGAAGGACCGCGTGCCATTCAAATTTTCCTCGGCCTGATGCACGAGGAGATGTACAAGTCATTTATCGGACCTCAAATAGAGTGTCCGGATACTACCAAGGACGTGGGCCTGAGCAGTAACCACGCCGCCGAACAAGTAAGAAATCCTCTAGCCGAACACTCTGTCTTTTATTCATCATGAAGTTATTTCTGAGAGTTCGCTCTTTGACCAGGACTAGCTAACAAAGGCGAAGATGATTCAGTGTTTGGCCCCCCTCCCTGAGGGTTTGGAAAATCCGGTATTGGAAAAGATGCTCGAGCTCGCACCTTGCCCGGAGCCCTCGAAGGAAGATATGGGGGGTAATACGGGCGGACGCGGGCCCCCATCGCTGCCAGTTCCAACCGAGGGAATGAGCGCCTCCATGAAGGAGGATAACCGGGGGAGGAAAAGGACTGCTTCCTAGGATCCGAAAGCCGAGGCCTCCAAACGGGAGAAGAAGTCTCCCACGGAGGGTCCTGCCTCGGGGGGTGCCTCTGCCGCACAAAGTCCGCGGGGGGATCTGCCCTCCAACGAGTCATAAGTGATCCAAAAAATACTTTAATAGTGAAGGTATACTATCTTTCTTCTGAGAAAATAACCGCCGCATATATCTTGCAGTTCGGGTCTTAGCCCTTCTTAGCTGAGCTCGTCTTCGGGGGATCTTCTTCCGGAGATGATGGAGAGCGAAACGCCTCCCCTGGACTCCTCCGCTCAAGAAGTGGGCGACCCCGAAGTGTCGTCATGGAGGGCCTCTCCGGATCTGGTGAGGCCAGAAGATAATCCCATAGACCCCCGAAGTCCCTAGCCTCCGGCTCTCAAGGAAAGCGAACAAAAGAGTCCGGCACCGTCTGGTATGCGGTCGGACGTTCTGAGGGAGCTGTTGGGGCGAGCGGCCATCTCCGAAGAACACCGTACGCTGATGGGTACGGTGATGGAACGAATTTCGTCCGCCGAAAGCGGATTACATGAAGACTTTATGAGTCTACTGACAGGCTTTGAGGTACGTGAGATAATATGTGATAGTACCGCACATGTTAGGTGTGCCTTGTGTGGATAGTAGCCCCTGAGACTCTGGTTGTCGTCGAGAACGGCGGCAAACAGAGGATCATTGTCCTAGGCAATAACCAGACTGCCTTTATGTGCAGGTGGTGGAAGCTCCGGTGGCTAGCCGGACTAGTGAGTTTGCCGAATTAAAACGGCAACTGGATGCGGCGGACGCCGACATCGATCTTGTTAACAAGAGGCTTGACGAGGCACAGGGTAAGTGTTATTTTCTAGTGAATGCCATGTAGTAAGAGCAGCATGATGCTAGTATCTTTAATATGTTGTGACTGCAGATGGAGCTACCACCGTGGAAACCTTGCGGGCAGAACTTGCCCGAGCCAAAGAACAAGCGAGGATTAGTAATGCGGCTGCTTTGAAGGCGGCCGAAGAGTTGAAAGCCAAGAAGGCCGCACATTGCGAGAGCAAAGAGAAGATGGCCAAGATGGTCGTAGAATTAAAAGGCACTGCCGACCATTGCTGGCTCCTTGAAAAAGAGAACCGAGCGAAGGCCACAGACCTTGAGAAGGCCACGACGGCGGACAAAGACACTCGCTCTACTATGAGAGCGAAGAAGGAGGAGCTGCAGGAAGCCGGGGATATTGCGGCTGGGAAGCCCTTCATGCTACGGAGGAAGTTCGGAGATCCACGGTATGCCCCTCTGGATCGGCTGTGGAGTTCGAAAGATGCGTATATGGACTTGGCGGCGAGCGCTGCCGATGCGGCCAAGTACTTCCAAGGTCAAACAGATCGTGAAGTGGACAAGCTGTTCTGGTCGCAATTCAACATTCCAGAGTGTCCGCTTTCATTGACTGACCAGCTAGCCGAATGGGCCGAAGTGAATAGGTTGTCCGGACTCGCCATGAGGTCTGTCATGGATCAGCTATGGCCGGAAAAGCCAAAGCCGAACAGCTATTTTAGCTTAGTGCAGCAGGTCCTTGGTGCTGTGTCGCGCATTAATGCGATGAATAGGTCGGCGTGCATAGAAGGCTCGCGGATGGCCCTTGCTCGTGTTAAAGCATACTGGGCGGAGATGGACGCTACCACTGTTGCGGCGCAGGGTTCGGCCATAGGCCGAGTGGCTGCCGAGCACTATTTCGAGGAGGTTCTCGAGGGTGCTCGTTTGATAGAGGCCTAGTGCTCGAAGAATATTATGTTTGAGTGATATGTATTCTCATTGTAAACACAATGTTTTTATGAAATTTTATATGGCTGTGTTTGTACTTTTGCCTGAAAGTAGTATGATGCCTCCTGTGCGGCCGTTTACATATACATGTGTATAACCTGAAAGATTGTAGTCGTCAGCTTCAGCCCCCACGCATATAATGCGCAGGTGCTCGCAAAAAATGCGTGTTCACACTTAACCCAACGTCTTGGTCCTATTAAGGAGGTGATAGCGCAGCGAACGAGGCAACCGGACTATAATGCTTTAACACTTTCACTTAGCCCTAGGAATTTGACAGTGGGGCTACTAGATAGCCCCTGGTGGCTCCGCACTCTCCCGATCTCGGGGTGCGTACATGCCTGGCCAGGAAACAGCCCTTCGTTAAGGCGGAGGAATTCTAACATCCCTATAGGTCATCGAGTGGTTGACCAGCCTCATGCTATATCATGACAGTCAGTTTTTGGCTTTCTCTACTGAGGTGCTCGTCCGGATGAACCAGGGCACAATCGCAGTAGTTCTCCTGGTGCTGCCTTAGCCGGTAAAGCGGAACGTAAGGCACCAAAACACAGGAGCCGGGCAAACCCAACATTTGACCAAAGACAATGATTCGGAGCTGATGCATATAAGGCCAAACTCGCGACGCCGAACACTCCCTAAGGTATTCGGTCTTTATGGTATAAACCAGGCCTAAATAGTGCCCTTTGTAAGAAGCCCCTTGTGTCCAGGTATGTGCATTATTCTGACGTGGCCACATGCCAAGACGTCAACATCCTTCTCAATTGTGCTGAGAATTTGGTGGATGTGTATCAACAAGAGACAGTAAAAAAGGTTTACGCAGGGTCTTAATCTAAAAAGAATCCTTGGAGCGGGTCCCTGCTGCACATCTGTGCCTGTGTCTCTGTTGTGCCATATCTTGGACGGGTGTAGCATGATGATCATCTGTAAAAGAGAGGAACTTAGGTGAAAAAGTTGTCGTGCAAAAAGATAGTTTTTAAAGAAACCATGTATAGTTCAAGATGAGTAAAAATTGCCACTTGTCTGCGCGCGTTGAGCCCCTTGTTTTTGTAATAGGGGTGTGACCATTGATCCGGTATGAATTACATATAGCTGTGCCGGACTCGTCTAACCATGTCCGTGGTCTTGACGACCTGTTAAATGCTTTAGCTGGTGAGGCCGTTTTTAGTGCGCGTAAAGATCGCTTAATACTTCCATTCACTGTAATGATGCCACGTGGACCAGGCATCTTGAGCGTGAGGGAAGCGTAATGCGGTATTGCATTAAAGCGAGTGAAAGCTTCGCGTCCAAGTAGTGCTTGATAGCCACTTTGGAACGGAGCGATGTGGAAGGTTAAATGTTCGCTACGGAAGTTATCAGGGAAGCCGAATATATCCTTTAGTAGCAGGGAGCCCGTGCAATGAGCCCCTGGGCCTGGCGTTACTCCTATAAAGGTAGTATTGCTATGGCAAATTTTCGTTGGGTCTATCCCCATTTCGCGGATTGTATCCTGGTATATCAGGTTTAGATTGCTGCCACCGTTCATCAGGACTCGTGTGAAGTGGTATCCGTCAATTATTGGGTCTAATACCAGGGCATCCCACCCTGCACGCTGGATACTTGCTGAGTAATCATGATGGTCAAAAGTGATCGTTTGAGACGACCAGTGGCAGGACTCCGCGGTGATAGGCCCTTGGGCATATTTTTCTGGGAGTGCCGTTTTGTTTCTCCCCTTGATCACGTGTAACACGTTTACTGTTTTGACTTATGGTGGAAATTTCTTTTGTTCCCCAGTGTCTTGCTTTAGAGGCTCATCCTCATCTTCGCTTGGTGTATCCTCCCCCTTGTGTACGGCGTTGAGCTTGCCGGACTGCTTGAAGACCCAACATTCTCTGTGGTTATGATTAGCGGGTTTACCAGGGGTGCTATGGATCTAACATATTTGGTCCAGAATTTTGTTTAGGCTGGACAGTTCGTCTCTGGCGCCTTTAGAGGGCGGCTTTTGCTGACCTAGTCGAGAGCTTTTAAATCCGGTGTTTACTACCATGCTCTTCGTGCTGTCTTCTTTATTCCGGCGTTTGTTATTGTTGTTGCGCCATGATTTCCCATTTCCATATCTAACTTCGGATGTACTGGGGTCGCTGGTGTTGCATCTGGCTAGCCAGCTATCCTCACCTGCGCAAAAGCGGGTCATGAGGCTTGTTAATGCTGCCATTGTTCTTGGCTTTTCTTGGCCGAGGTGTCTGGCAAGCCATTTGTCATGGACGCTATGCTTAAAAGGTGCCAAGGCTTCGTCGTCCGGATAGTCGACAATTTGGTTCTTTTTAGTAAGAAACCTGTTCCAAAGCTTTCGGGCCGACTCTCCGGGCTGTTGAGTTATATGACTCAAATCACCCGCGTCCGGAGGTCGGACATAAGTCCCTTGAAAATTTCCCGAAAGGCATCTTCGAGCTCTTCCTAGCTTCCAATGGAGCTTTCGGGAGGCTCTTAAGCCAGTGCCGAGCTAGCCCTTTGAGTTTGAGGGGTAAATACTTAATGGCATGGAGATCATCTCCCTGAGCCATGTGGATATGGAGGATATAGTCCTCAATCCAGACCCCAGGGTCTGTTGTTCCATCGTATGCCTCTATGTTTACGGGTTTGAATCCCTCTGCAAATTCATGGTCCAGCACCTCATTGGTGAAACATAGGAGGTGTGCGGCACCCCTGTATCTGGGTGTACCGCGTTGTTCAGATGTTTGTTGTGTTGCATCGTATGCTGGAGCACGCTTGCGTGGTCCATAGATGGATCTGGTTTCGCCGTCCTTTTGATGTGATCCCTCGCGTAGACCGCGTATTGGCTTATGTGCAGCGTTGCTTGCCGCTTTATGTTGGCCGTGAGGTCGTCTATCTGGCCAGATGGCTGTTTTAATTTTTTGTTGTGGTGGGTCTAAGGCCTCCTCGTCGAATTCAGGTAGCAACTTCCGCTTTGGGTAGCTCTTGGTGGGGCGATTGCCGCCGTACTTCGCTGCTCTGTTGAGTACTTTACTCCATCTGATTTGGAGTGTGTCATGCGTAGCCTTGAGCCTTTGCTTCTGCTTTTTCAGACTCCTCGCGGTGGCAACAAGCCTTTGACGGGCATTCTGCTGCTCCGGGTGCCTGTCCGGCGTTATGTCGTCCGGACTATTATCTTTGACAGAATTGGTTTGTTCGGTTTGATTCTCCGTATTGCCGTGGTCCGGCAGTGGTTCGCCCTGCTCCAACGCTGGGTCAGTATGATCGGTATTTTTGCCGAGGCAGGATTTTGGGCGGCGCTTATGCCGCCGCTTTGACTGCTTCTCGAGGGAACAAGCCTTCGTTGCGTCCTTCCGTCCCTCGTCGTCGTCTTCTTTTGGTGTGTCCACCATGTATACGTCATATGATGAGGTGGACGTCCGGTGCCCTGTGGGTGGTGGTTCCTTTTCACCTCCCGCATCATCGTCCATACCGTTGATGTCTTCGGAGCCGAAGTCGAGCATGTCGGTTGAGTCATCGACAGTGGCTACGAAGTGGGTGGTGGGTGGGCGTCGAATTTCTCCGACGTCCGCATCCCAATCCTGTTGGCCATAATCCGGCCAGGGTTCTCCTGACAAAGAGAGAGACCTTAGTGAATTCAGAATGTCACCGAAGGGCGCGTGCTGAAAGATATCCGCGACGGTGAATTCCATGATCGGCGCCCAATTGGATTCGATTGGCAGGGACGCGGATGGTTCGGAGTCTGGAAAAGAGTCCGGCACCTTGGAGTCACAGGCTGCGCAGAGGATTAGGCTGGTGTTCGGCTTGATCGCCATTGAGACTGCAGCCCCTGAGGCGGTGTCTAGCCACCCGTCCTCGATTGGCGCAGTTGGCTCCGAGCTAAGGGTCGGAGCTGATGCGGGCGCGGCCTCTGGGGTACTGTTCGGTGGTAGAGCTAGGTCATACCCATCGTGACAGTGCGGCGCCCGACTGTGGCTCGAATCCGTCAAAGATCAAGTCTCCGCGGATGTCGGCCGTGTAGTTCAAACTTCCAAATCTAACCTGACAGCCAGGGGTGTAGCTTTCAATCTGCTCCAGATGGCCAAGCGAATTAGCCGGCAGTGCAAAGCCGCCGAATACGAAGATCTGTCCGGGGAGAAAAGTCTCACCCTGGAACGCATCGCTATCAATGATAGTAGGAGCCATCAAGCCTAACGGCGATGACACAGAGGAACTCTCAATGAAAGCACCAATGTCGGTGTCAAAACCGGCGGATCTCGGGTAGGGGGTCCCGAACTGTGCGTCTAGGCCGGATGGTAATAGGAGGCAGGGGACACGATGTTTTACCCAGGTTCAGTCCCTCTTAATGGAGGTAAAACCCTACGTCCTGCTTGATTAATATTGATGATATGGGTAGTACAAGAGTAGATCTACCACGAGATCGAGGAGGCTAAACCCTAGAAGCTAGCCTATGATATGATTGTGTGTTATGGTTGTTGTCCTACGGACTAAAACCCTTCGGTTTATATAGACACCGGAGAGGGTTAGGGTTACACAAGGTCGGTTACAAAAGAGGAGATATCCATATCCGTATTGCCTAGCTTGCCTTCCACGCCAAGTAGAGTCCCATCCGGACACGAGACGAAGTCTCCAATCTTGTATCTTCATAGTCTAACAGTCCGGCCAATGGAGATAGTCCGGCTGTCCGGAGACCCCCTAATCCAGGACTCCCTCACCCCCTTTGCCGGTATCACCTACTGCCGCGTTAGGGAACCCCTAGCACCGCGCATTGTCATGTTATGCTTTGTGGTGCTTCGATTGCTCTGTTATATATTGTGTTTCCCTCCGTTACTTCTTTCCGGTAGACCTTGAGACAGCTGCCAATACCCCTGTGATCGACTACATCGATGATGACCCCTCCTTGCTAGAGCAACCAGGCAAGCCCCCCTGATCACCAGATATCGCGTACTCGTCTCTCTACTGCTTGCATTAGAGTAGTATAGCATGTTACTGCTTTCCGTAAATCCTATCCTGATGCATAGCCTGTCATTGTTGCTACAGTTATTGATACCTTACCTGCAATCCTAAATGCTTAGTATAGGGTGCTAGTTTATCATCAGTGGCCCTACATTCATGTCCGTCTGCCATGCTATACTATCGGGCCGTGATCACTCGGGAGGTGATCACGGGTATATACTTATACATATTATATGATACATGTGGTGACTAAAGTCGGGTCGGCTCGTAGAGTACCCGCGAGTGATTCACGGATTGGGTCCGAAAGGACGTTTGTCCCAATGGCCCTCTGAGTGGATCTTTGTGGTGGAGCGACAGGGTAGGTTGAGACCACCTAGGAGAGAGGTGGGCCTGGCCCTGGTCGGCGTCCGCGGTTATTTCAACATAACACGCTTAACGAGATCTTGGTATTCGATCTGAGTCTGGCCACTGGCCTATACGCACTAACCAACTACGCGGGAACAGTTATGGGCACTCGACGTCGTGGTATCAGCCGAAGCCTTCTTGACATCAGCGACTGGGCGGCGCGTGCCGGGTTGGACTGGAACGCCTGATCTTGTATAAGGGAGGCTAGGTTTGCTTGCCGGCCGCGTACGCAACGTGCAGGTGTGCAATGGGCGATGGGCCCAGACCCCTGCGCCATAGGATTTAGACCGGTGTGTTGACCTCTCTGTTGTGCCTAGGTAGGGCTGCGACGTGTTGATCTTCCGAGGCCGGGCATGACCCAGGAAAGTGTGTCTCCCTGTTTGTGAGTACTTTGGATGAGTACTCATGGTTTCTTTGCTCCCCCTTTTTCCCCTTTCTATACCCGGTTGTTGCGACCAGACGTTGGAGTCCAGGAGCCAGATGCCACCATCGACGATGACTCCTACTACTCTGGAGGTGCCTACTACTACGTGCAGGCCGCTGACGACAACCAGGAGTAGTTTAGGAGGATCCCAGGCAGGAGGCCTGCGCCTCTTTCGATATGTATCCCAGTTTGTGCTAGCCATCTTATGGAAACTTGTTTAACTTATCTCTGTACTCAGATATTGTTGCTTCCGCTGACTCGTCTATCATCGAGCTCTTGTATTCGAGCCCTCGAGGCCACTGGCTTGTAATATGATGCTTGTATGACTTACTTTATTAGTAGAGTTGTGTTGTGATATCTTCCCATGAGTCCCTGATCTTGATCGTACACGTTTGCATGTATGATTAGTGTACGATTGAATCGGGGGCGTCACAAGTTGGTATCAGAGCCGACTGCCTGTAGGAATCTCCCTTCCACACTCCTTGGCCGAATTTGAGTCTGGTCGATGAAAACTGTTTTACTAACATGGCTGTGCGGCCCATGGGCCCACGCCACCATTGGGTGGTATTAGGATCTTGTACTCCTTGTCTATACTCTGGGACTCTGATCTCTCTTCTATTCGGGTTAAATGATTTTACTAAATCTAACTCTAAGTTCTCGTAACTACTTCTCCCAGAGAGCCCCTTATCATAGATGATCGCCTACTGCACCAGAAGATTTTGAAGATACTCTTAGATCATTCCCGAGACCCTTGTGTCCTCTGCCTTTTCAATTCCCTACTACCGATATATCCATATGGATAACGACATACACTTGTTGTTCATACAATTACTCTGAGTTTCTCTTGTTGCTACAAGATGCATCGAATTGCTCTCTAACTTTTAAGAATCCCTTGTACCACTGCCTTGTAGTTCCTTGCCACAGAAACACCCCTACGGATAATTCCTCAGAATTATCGAGTATCCACTCACTCCTAGTTGTTCTTGTGTTCCGCAAAAGACTTCTAAATACTATTTGATCATTTGAAAATCCTCAACAGCCTGTTGTTCTTGGAATTCTTGCATACTTGCATTCCGGTTAATTCCATTGGTCTAGCAATTTACTTAAAAAACCTTTGTGATTGTCATTCTGATCCTTTTGATTCAACATGTGTGTGAATGCACACAATCATCAGTTGTTCCCTGGAATTTATCCTTCCGACTCAGGCATCATTTTAAACATGAGCTGGATCTTGACCAATCAAGTTTTGCCATCGATTGTACTAATACATCTCCGTCGTATCTATAATTTTTTATTGTTCCATGCCAATATTATTCAACTTTCATATACTTTTTGGCAAATTTTTATATTATTTTTGGGACTAACATATTGATCCAGTGCCCAGTGCTAGTTCCTGTCTGTTGCATGTTTTTGGTTTCGCAGAATATCCATATCAAACGGAGTCCAAACAGTATAAAAACGGAAGGAGCTTATTTTTGGAAAATATGGAAAATTTGGAAGGAAAATCAACACGAACCAGTGCCCGAGGTGGTCACGAGGCAGGGGGCGCCCCCCCCCCCTTAGGGCGCGCCCTACCCTCGTGAGCCCACCGTAAGGTGGCTTCCACTCTTCTTTTGCCGCAAGAAAGCTAATATTTGGAAAAAAAATCACGGCGAAGGTTTCAGGCCAATCAGAGTTACGGATCTCCATATATATGAAACGGTGAAACAGAGCCAGAAGAGAATGCAGAAACAGAGAGAGACAGAGAGACAGATCCAATCTCGAAGGGGCTCTCGCCCCTCCCACGCCATGGGAGCCAAGGACCAGAGGGGAAACCCTTCTCCCATCTAGGGAGGAGGCCAAGGAAGAATAAGAAGAAGGGGGGCCCTCTCCCCCTTGCTTTCGGTGGCGCCGGAGCGCTGCCGGGGCCATCATCATCACCGCCATCTTCACCAACAACTTCACCGCCATCATCACCAACTCTTCCCCCCTCTATGCAGCGGTGTAACCTCTCTCTTACCCGCTGTAATCTCTACTTAAACATGGTGCTCAACGCTATATATTATTTCCCAATGATGTATGGCTATCCTATGATGTTTGAGTAGATCTGTTTTGTCCTAATGGCTATTTGATGATCGTGATTGGTTTGAGTTGTATGTTTTATAATTGGTGCTCTCCGTGTCGTGCAAGCATGAGGGATCCCCACTGTAGGGTTTTCAATATGCTTAGGATTTTCTTATGGTGGGTGGCATGAGTGACAGAAGCACAGACCTGAGTAAGTAGGTTGTTTGCGTATGGGATAAAGGGGACTTGATGCTTTAATGCTATGGTTGGGTTTTACCTTAATGAATCTTTAGTAGTTGCGTATGCTTGCTAGAGTTCCAATCATAAGTGCATATGATCCAAGTAGAGAAAGTATGTTAGCTTATGCCTCTCCCTCAAATAAAATTGCAATAATGATTACCGGTCTAGTTATCGATTGCCTAGGGAGAAATAACTTTCTTGTTGACAAAAGCTCTTTACTAAAACTAATTTAGTTGTGTATTTATCTAAACAGCCCCTAGCTTTTATTTTCGTGTTCTTTACTTTCTTGCAAGCTTACCCAAAAACACGTACAAAGTACTTCTAGTTTCATACTTGTTTCCGGTAAAGCGAACGTCAAGCGTGCGTAGACTTGTATCGGTGGTCAATAGAACTTGAGGGAATATTTGTCCTACCTTTAGCTCCTCGTTGGGTTCGACACTCTTACTTATCGAAAGAGGCTACAATTGACCCCCTATACTTGTGGGTTATCAAGACCTTTTTCTGGCGCCGTTGCCGGGGAGCAATAGCGTGGGGTGAATATTCTCGTGTGTGCTTGTTTGCTTTATCACTAAGTAATTTTTATTTGCTGTTCTTAGTTGTTTTCTATCTTTAGTCATGTGTAGGAAATGCAAAATACCAAAAAAAATTAGTGGTACCTACTGAACCAATGGTTGAAGAACCACTCAAAATATATCACACTGCTGAAGCTTATTACTTGGATCATCTTCAATCCCTATGTGCTCGTGCTGAAACCCCAACTAGCTTAGTTGAGGGCAAATCTTTAGATGAGCATGCTTGTTATGTGCGACACCGTATATCTCAAAAAGGGAAACTTTTACAGCATCAAATTAATACTATGCAATGCTATGCTTGGAATTTATGCTATTATTATGATTTTACTTGTTGTTCTGAAAACCCTAAGAAACACCTTCCCTACCAATGTGAGTTTAGTGATAATGGAATCATATCTTCGTATGCTAAAGGTGCTTATAGTTACTATGATGTTCAACAAATTGAAGAATTTGTTGCTTTTAAGGGTGCTTTTGAAATTGCTTCTTTGATTGAAAAGTATGATGCTACTCTTTACAAATCTGAAATTTTTGCCATACTTGAATATTGTTATGAGAATTATGCTTCTAATGCCTATGTTAAACAATATATTGAGGAGTACTCCGCTGCCCAAGAAGAAACTAATATTTTGCAGGAGTCTATGGAAGAAGAAATTGATGAAACTGTGAGCTCATTGGATGAAAAAGATGATGAGGAGAGCGAAGAACAAAAGGAGGAAGAGCGGATTAGCTACCCGTGCCCACCTTCTAATGAGAGTAACTCTTCAACTCATACATTGTTTAAATTCCCTTCGTGCTTATCGAAGGATGATTTCTATGATGACTGTTATGATCCCGTTGATTCTTTTGAAATATCCCTTTTTGATGATGCTTGCTATGCTTGTGGCCAAGATGCCAATATGAATTATGCTTATGGAGATGAACTTGCTATAGTTCCTTATGTTAAACATGAAATTGTTGCTATTGCACCCATGCATGATAGTCCTATTATCTTTCTGAATTCTCCCAACTACACTATATCGGAGAAGTTTGCACTTATTAAGGATTACATTAATGGGTTGCCTTTTACCGTTGCACATGATGATTTTAATGAGTATAATATGCATGTGCTTTCTGCTCCTACTTGCAATTATTATGAGAGAGGAACTATATCTCCACCTCTCTATGTTTCCAACATGGTAAAATTGCAAGAAACTGTTTATACTATGCATTGGCCTTTACTTTGTGTGCATGAATTGTTCTTTTATGACATGCCGATGCCTAGGAAGAGAGTTAGACTTCATTGTTGCTTGATATATGCTGCTTTGTGCTCACTACTAAATGCCAAATCATTGCTAATTAAAATTGGCTTTGATATACCTTGGGATCCGGGTGGATTCACTACATGAGCACTATATGCCTAGCTTAACGGCTTTAAAGAAAGCGCTGCCAGGGAGACAACCCGGAAGTTTTAGAGATTCATTTATTTCTGTTGTGTGCTTTTATAAGGTTTAAAAATAAAAATAATGTGCCAAGGTTTGCCTTTAGGATTATTACATTTGCTTGATGGTTTGTACGGTGCAGGACAGAAACTTTGGCTGTAGTGCGCGATTTTACATTTTTAGCTGGAACATCAAATGGTTATGATTATTTTTGAAATGTCTTCCAGTACAAATTGTTTATTTTTCCTAATTTTGGTATAATTTTTCAAGTATCAGAAGTATGGTGAATGTTCAGCTTATTACAGACTGTTCTGTTTTAGACAGATTCTGTTTTTGATGCATAGTTTGCTTGTTTTGATGAAACTATCAATTTATATCAGTGGATTAAGCCATGAAAAAGTTATATTACAGTAGAAACAATTCAAAAACAAAATATGAATTGGTTTTCAACAGTACTTAGAGTAGTGATTTGCTTTATTATACTAACGGATCTTACCAAGTTTTCTGTTGAAGTTTTGTGTGGATGAAGTGTTCGATGATTGAGAAGGTCTCGATGTGAGAAGAAGGAAGAGAGTCAAGAGATCAAGCTTGGGGATGCCCGAGGCACCCCAAGTAAATATTCAAGGAGACTCAAGCGTCTAAGCTTGGGGATGCTGGGGAGGCATCCCCTCTTTCTTCAACAAGTATCGGTATGTTTTCGGATTCGTTTCGTTCATGCGATATGTGCAAGTCTTGGAGTGTCTTTTGCATTTAGGTTTTTACTTTTATTTTATGCATCATGCTGGTATGAGATGGTCCTTGGTTGATTTATAGAATGCTCTTTGCACTTCACTTATATCTTTTGAGTATGACTTTATAGAATGCTTCATGTGCTTCACTTATATCATTTGAAGTTTGGATTGTCTGTTTCTCTTCACTTAGACAACCGCCATTTGTAGAATGCTCTTTTGCTTCACTTATAGTTGTTAGAGCGTGGGCATATATTTTGTAGAAAGAATTAAACTCTCTTGCTTCACTTATATATATTTAGAGAGATGACAGGAACTGGTCATTCACATGGTTAGTCATAAAATCCTACATAAACTTGTAGATCGCTGAATATGATATGTTTGATTCCTTGCAATAGTTTTGCGATATAAAGGTGGTGATATTAGAGTCATGCTAGTCGAGTAATTGTGAAATTGAGAAATACTTGTGTTGAGGTTTGCAAGTCCCGTAGCATGCACGTATGGTGAACCGTTATGTAACGAAGTCGGAGCATGATTTATTTATTGATTGTCTTCCTTATGAGTGGCGGTCGGGGACGAGCGATGGTCTTTTCCTACCAATATATCACCCTAGGAGCATGCGCGTAGTACTTTGTTTCGATGACTAATAGATTTTTGCAATAAGTATGTGAGTTCTTTATGACTAATGTTGAGTCCATGGATTATACGCACTCTCACCCTTCCACCATTGCTAGCCTCTCTAGTACTACGCAACTTTCGCCGGTACCATAAACCCACCATATACCTTCCTCAAAACAGCCACCATACCTACCTATCATGGCATTTCCATAGCCATTCCAAGATATATTGCCATGCAACTTTCATCATCATCATATACATGACTTGAGCATTCATTGTCATATTGCTTTGCATGATCATAAGATAGCTACCATGATGTTTTCATGGCTTGTCCGTTTTTTGATGTCATTGCTACGCTAGATCTGTTGGAAATATGCCCTAGAGGCAATAATAAATTAGTTATTATTATATTTCCTTATTCATGATAATCGTTTATTATCCATGCTAGAATTGTATTGAAAGGAAACTCAGATACATGTGTGGATACATAGACAACACCATGTCCCTAGTAAGCCTCTAGTTGACTAGCTCGTTGATCAATAGATGGTTACGGTTTCCTGACCATGGACATTGGATGTCATTGATAACGGGATCACATCATTAGGAGAATGATGTGATGGAAAAAGACCCAATCCTAAGCCTAGCACAAGATCGTGTAATTCGTATGCTAAAGCTTTTCTAATGTCAAGTATCATTTCCTTAGACCATGAGATTGTGCAACTCCCGGATACCGTAGGAGTGCTTTGGGTGTGCCAAACGTCACAACGTAACTGGGTGGCTATAAAGGTACACTACAAGTATCTCCGAAAGTGTCTGTTGGGTTGGCACGAATCGAGACTGGGATTTGTCACTCCGTGTAAACGGAGAGGTATCTCTGGGCCCACTCGGTAGGATATCATCCTAATGTGCACAATGTGATCAAGGAGTTGATCGCGGGATGATGTGTTACGAAACGAGTAAAGAGACTTGCCGGTAACAAGATTGAGCAAGGTATCAGGATACCGACGATCGAATCTCGGGCAAGTATCGTACCGCTAGACAAAGGGAATTGTATACGGGATTGATTAAGTCCTTGACATCGTGGTTCATCCGATGAGATCATCGTGGAACATGTGGGAGCCAACATGGGTATCCAGATCCCGCTGTTGGTTATTGACCGGAGAGTCATCTCGGTCATGTCTGCATGTCTCCCGAACCCGTAGGGTCTGCACACTTAAGGTTCGGTGACGCTAGGGTTATAGAGATATTAGTATGCGGTAACCCGAAAGTTGTTCGGAGTCCCAGATGAGATCTAGGACGTCACGAGGAGTTCCGGAATGGTCCGGAGGTAAAGAATTATATATAGGAAGTGCTATTTCGGCCATCGGGACAAGTTTCGGGGTCACCGGTATTGTACCGGGACCACCGGAAGGGTCCCGGGGGTCCACCGGGTGGGGCCACCTACCCCGGGGGGCCACATGGGCTGTAGGGGTGTGCGCCTTGGCCTGTATGGGCCAAGGGCACCAGCCCCAAGAGGCCCATGCGCCAAGAGTCAAGGGAAAGGAAGAGTCCTAAAGGGGGAAGGCACCTCCGAGGTGCCTTGGGGAGGAGGGACTCCTCCCTTGGCCGCACCCTTCCTTGGAGGAAGGGCCAAGGCTGCGCCCCCCCCCTTCTCCCTTTGCCCTATATATAGTGGGGAAGGGAGGGCAGCAACACCTAAGCCCTGGCGCCTCCCTCTCCCTCCCATGACACATCTCCCTCCTCCCGCAGCGCTTGGCGAAGCCCTGTTGGAATCCCGCTACTTCCACCACCACGCCGTCGTGCTGCTGGATCTCCATCAACCTCTCCTCCCCCCTTGCTGGATCAAGAAGGAGGAGACGTCGCTGCTCCGTACGTGTGTTGAACGCGGAGGTTCCGTCCGTTCAGCGCTAGGATCATCGGTGATTTGGATCACGACGAGTACGACTCCATCAACCCCGTTCTCTTGAACGCTTCCGCGCGCGATCTACAAGGGTATGTAGATCCACTCCTCCCTCGTTGCTAGATGAGTCCATAGATAGATCTTGGTGACACATAGGAAAATTTTGAATTTATGCTACGTTCCCCTTCAGTGGCATCATGAGCTAGGTCTATGCGTAGTTTCTATGCATGAGTAGAACACAAAGTAGTTGTGGGCGTTGATTTTGTTCGATATGCTTACCGTTACTAGTCCAATCTTGATTCGGTGGCATTGTGGGATGAAGCGGCCCGGACCGACCTTACACGTACTCTTACGTGAGACTGGTTCCACCGACTGACATGCACTAGTTGCATAAGGTGGCTAGCGGGTGTCTGTCTCTCCCACTTTAGTCGGATCGGATTCAATGAGAAGGGTCCTATGAAGGGTAAATAGCAATTGGCATATCACGTTGTGGTTTTTGCGTAGGTAAGAAACGTTCTTGCTAGAAACCCATAGCAGCCACGTAAAACATGCAAACAACAATTAGAGGACGTCTAACTTGTTTTTGCAGGGTATGCTATGTGATGTGATATGGCCAAAAGGATGTGATGAATGATATATGTGATGTATGAGATTGATCATGTTCTTGTAATAGGAATCACGACTTGCATGTCGATGAGTATGACAACCGGCAGGAGCCATAGGAGTTGTCTTAATTTATTTATGACCTGCGTGTCAACATAAACGTCATGTAATTACTTTACTTTATTGCTAACCGTTAGCTGTAGTAGTAGAAGTAATAGTTGACGAGACAACTTCATGAAGGCACGATGATAGAGATCATGATGATGGAGATCATGGTGTCATGCCGGTGACGATGATGATCATGGAGCCCCGAAGATGGAGATCAAGAGGAGCAAAGTGATGATGGCCATATCATGTCACTATTTGATTGCATGTGATGTTTATCATGTTTATGCATCTTGTTTACTAAGAACGACGGTAGTAAATAAGATGATCCCTCATAATAATTTCAAGAAAGTGTTCCCCCTAACTATGCACCGTTGCGACAGTTCGTTGTTTCGAAGCACCACGTGATGATCGGGTGTTAGATTCTAACGTTCACATACAACGGGTGTAAGACAGATTTACACACACGAAACACTTAGGTTGACTTGACGAGCCTAGCATGTACAGACATGGCCTCGGAACACAAGAGACCGAAAGGTCGAGCATGAGTCGTATAGAAGATACGATCAACATGAAGATGTTCACCGATGTTGACTAGTCCGTCTCACGTGATGATCGGACATGGCCTAGTTGACTCGGATCATGTAATCACTTAGATGACTAGAGGGATGTCTATCTGAGTGGGAGTTCATAAGATGAACTTAATTATCCTGAACATAGTCAAAAGGTATTCGCAAATTATGTCGTAGCTCGCACTTCAGTTCTACTGTTTAGATATGTTCCTAGAGAAAATTTAGTTGAAGGTTGATAGTAGCAATTATGCGGACTAGGTCCGTAAACTGAGGATTGTCCTCATTGCTTCATAGAAGGCTTATGTCCTTAATGCACCGCTCAGTGTGCTGAACCTCGAACGTTGTCTATGGATGTTGCGAACATCTGACATACACATTTTGATAACTACATGATAGTTCAGTTAAACGGCTTAGAGTTGAGGCACCGAAGACGTTTTGAAACGTCACGAAACATATGAGATGTTTCGAGGGCTGAAATTGGGATTTCAGGCTCGTGCCCACGTCAAGAGGTATAAGACCTCCGATGATTTTCTTAGCCCACAAACTAAGGGAGAAAAGCTCAATTGTTGAGCTTGTGCTCAGATTGTCTGAGTACAACAATCATTTGAATCGAGTGGGAGTTGATCTTCCAGATGAGATATTGATGTTTCTCCGAAGTCATTACCACCAAGCTGCTAGAGCTTCATGATGAACTATAATATATCAGGGACATATATGATGATCCTTGAGATATTCGCGATGTTTGACACCACAAAAGTAGAGATCAAGAAGGAGCATCAATTGTTGATGGTTGGTGAAACCACTAGTTTCAAGAAGGGCAAGGGCAAAAAGGGATGCTTCATGAAACGGCAAATCAGCTGCTGCTCTAGTGAAGAAACCCAAGGTTGAACCCAAACCCGAGACTAAGTGCTTCTGTAATAAAGGGAACAGCCACCGGAGCAGAATTACCCTAGATACTTGGTAGATGAGAAGGCTGGCAAGGTCGATAGAAGTATATTAGATATACATTGTGTTAATGTGTACTTTACTAGTACTCCTAGTAGCACCAGGGTATTAGATACCGGTTCAGTTGCTAAGTGTTAGTAACTCGAAATAAAAGCTACGGAATAAACGGAGACTAGCTAAAGGTGAGCTGACGATATGTGCTGGAAGTGTTTCCAATGTTGATATGATCAAGCATCGCACGCTCCCTCTACCATCGAGATTGGTGTTTGCGTTGAGCATAGACATGATTGGATTATGTCTATCGCAATACGGTTATTCATTTAAAGAGAATAATGGTTACTCTGTTTATTTGAATAATACCTTCAATGGTCTTACACCTGAAATGAATGGTTTATTGAATCTCGATCGTAGTGATACACATGTTCATGCCAAAAGATAGTAATGATAGTACCACCTACTTGTGGCACTGCCACGTAAGTCATATCGGTATAAAACGCATGAAGAAGCTCCATGATGATGGATCTTTGGGCTCACTTGTTTTGAAAGGTTTGAGACATGCGAACCATGTCTATTGGTGTAGATGCATGAAGAAACTCCATGCAAATGGACCGTTTGGACTCACTTGTTTTTGAATCACTTGAGACATGCAAATCATACCACATGGGCAAGATGACTGAAAGCCTCGTTTTCAGTAAAATGGAACTAGAAAGCAACTTGTTGGAAGTAATACATTTTGATGTGTGCAATCCAATGAGTGCTGAGGCATGTAGTGGATATAGTTATGTTCTTACTTCACAGATGATTTGAGTAGATGTTGAGTATATTTACTTGATGAATCACGAGTCTGAATTATTGAAAGGTTCAAGTAATTTTAGGGTGAGGTTGAAAGATCGTTGTGACAAGAGGATAAAATATCTATGATATGATCATAGAGATGAATATCTGAATTACGAGTTTGGCACAGAATTAAGACATTGTGGAAATTGTTTCACAACTAATACAGCCTGGAACACCATAGTGTGATGGTGTGTCCGAACATCATAACTGCACCCTATTGGATATGATGCATACCATGATGTCTCTTATCGAATTACCACGATAGTTTATGGGTTAGGCATTAAAGACAACCACATTCACTTTAAATAGGGAACCACGTAATTCCGATGAGATGACACCATATGAACTATGGTTTAGAGAAACCTAAGCTGTCATTTCTTAGAAGTTTGGGGCTGCGACGCTTATGTGAAAAAGTTTCAGGCTGATAAGCTCGAACCCAAAGCGGATAAATGCATCTTCATAGGACACCCAAAACAGTTGGGTATACCTCCTGTCTCAGATCCGAAAGCAATAAGGGATTGTTTCTGGAATCGGGTCCTTTCTCGAGGAAAAGTTTCTCTCAAAAGAATTGAGTGGGAGGATGGTGGAGACTTGATGAGGTTATTGAACCGTCTCTTCAACTAGTGTGTGGCAGGGCACAAGAAGTTGTTCCTGTGGCACTTACACCAATTGAAGTGGAAGCTTATGATAGTGATCATGAAACTTCAGATCAAGTCACTACCAAACCTCGTGGGATGACAAGGATGCGTACTACTTCAGAGTGGTACGTAATCCTGTCTTGGAAGTCATGTTGCTAGACAACAATGAACCTACGAGCTATGGAGAAGCGATGGTGGGCCCGGATTCCGATAAATGGCTCGAGGCCATAAAATCCGAGAGAGGATCCATGTATGAAAACAAAGTGTAGACTTTGGCAGAACAACTCGATGGTCGTAAGGCTGTTGAGTGCAGATGGATTTTAATAGGAAGACGGACAATGATGGTAAATGTCACCGTTAAGAAAGCTCAACTTGTTGTTAAGATGTTTTCCGACAAGTTCAAGGAGTTGACTACGATGAGACTTTCTCACTCGTAGCGATGCTAAGAGTCTATTGGAATTATATTAGCGATTACTGCATTATTTATGAAATCTTGCAGATAGGATGTCAAAACATTGTTTCCTCGACGTTTTTTTGAGGAAAGGTTGTATGTGATACAAACCGGAAGGTTTTGTCAATCCTGAAAGATGCTAATAAGTATGCAAAGCTCCAGCAATCCTTCTAAGGACTGGAGTAAGCATCTCGGAGTTGGAATGTACGCTTTGATGAGATGATCAAAGATTTTGGGTGTATACAAAGTTTATGAGAAACTTGTATTTCCAAAGAAGTGAGTGGGAGCACTATAGAATTTCTGATAAATATATGTTGACATATTGTTGATCAGAAATGACGTAGAATTTCTGGAAAGCATATAGGGTTATTTGGAAAGTATTTTTCAATGGAAAGCCTGGATTAAGCTACTTGAACATTGAGCATCAAGATCTATAAGGATAGATCAAAATTCTTAATGGTACTTTCAAATGAGCACATACCTTGACATGATCTTGAAGGTGTTCAAGATGGACCAGTCAAAGAAGGGGTTCTTGCCTGAGTTGTAAGGTATGAAGTTAAGACTTAAATCTCGACCACGGCAGAAGAAAGAGGAAGGACGAAGGTCGTCTCCTATGCTTTTGTCATAGGCTCTATACGGTATGCCATGCTGGGTACCGCACCTGATGTGTGCCTTGCCACATATCTGGCAAGAGGGTACAAAGGTAATCTAGGAGTAGATCACCAGATAGAGATCTAAATTATCCTTAGAGGAATAAGGATATGTTTCTCGGTTATGGAGGTGATAAAGAGTTCGACGTAAAGAGTTACGTCGATGCAAGCTTAACACCTATCCGGATAGCTCTGAGTAGAGATACCGGATATGTATAATGGAGCAACAATTTAGAATAGCTCCAAGTAGAACAGTTATTTGAAATGGCTCCAAATATAGCGTAGTAGCTACATCTACAAGATGACATAGAGATTTGCGAAGTACATACGGATCTGAAAGATTCAGACCCGTTGACTATAACATCTCTCACAAGCATAACATGTTCAAACCCAGAACTCATCGAGTGTTAATCACATGGTAATGTGAACTAGATTATTGACTCTAGTAAACTCTTTGGGTGTTAGTCACATGGGGATGTGACCTTGAGTGTTAATCACATATCGATGTGAACTGGATTATTGACTCTAGTGCAAGTGGGAGACTGTTGGAAATATGCCCTAGAGGCAATAATAAATTAGTTATTATTATATTTCCTTGTTCATGATAATCGTTTATTATCCATGCTAGAATTGTATTGAAAGGAAACTCAGATACATGTGTGGATACATAGACAACACCATGTCCCTAGTAAGCCTCTAGTTGACTAGCTCGTTGATCAATAGATGGTTACGGTTTCCTGACCATGGACATTGGATGTCATTGATAACGGGATCACATCATTAGGAGAATGATGTGATGGACAAAGACCCAATCCTAAGCCTAGCACAAGATCGTGTAGTTCGTATGCTAAAGCTTTTCTAATGTCAAGTATCATTTCCTTAGACCATGAGATTGTGCAACTCCCGGATACCGTAGGAGTGCTTTGGGTGTGCCAAACGTCACAACGTAACTGGGTGGCTATAAAGGTACACTACAAGTATCTCCAAAAGTGTCTGTTGGGTTGGCACGAATCGAGACTGGGATTTGTCACTCCGTGTAAACGGAGAGGTATCTCTGGGCCCACTCGGTAGGACATCATCCTAATGTGCACAATGTGATCAAGGAGTGGATCATAGGATGATGTGTTACAAAACGAGTAAAGAGACTTGCCGGTAACGAGATTGAGCAAGGTATCGGGATACCGACGATCGAATCTCGGGCAAGTATCGTACCGCTAGACAAAGGGAATTGTATACGGGATTGATTAAGTCCTTGACATCGTGGTTCATCCGATGAGATCATCGTGGAACATGTGGGAGCCAACATGGGTATCCAGATCCCGCTGTTGGTTATTGACCGGAGAGTCATCTCGGTCATGTCTGCATGTCTCCCGAACCCGTAGGGTCTGCACACTTAAGGTTCGGTGACGCTAGGGTTATAGAGATATTAGTATGCGGTAACCCGAAAGTTGTTCGGAGTCCCGGATGAGATCCAGGACGTCACGAGGAGTTCCGGAATGGTCCGGAGGTAAAGAATTATATATAGGAAGTGCTATTTCGGCCATCGGGACAAGTTTCGAGGTCACCGGTATTGTACCGGGACCACCGGAAGGGTCCCGGGGGTCCACCGGGTGGGGCCACCTACCCCGGGGGGCCACATGGGCTGTAGGGGTGTGCGCCTTGGCCTGTATGGGCCAAGGGCACCGGCCCCAAGAGGCCCATGCGCCAAGAGTCAAGGGAAAGGAAGAGTCCTAAAGGGGGAAGGCACCTCCGAGGTGCCTTGGGGAGGAGGGACTCCTCCCTTGGCCGCACCCTTCCTTGGAGGAAGGGCCAAGGCTGCGCCCCCCCCCCTTCTCCCTTGGCCCTATATATAGTGGGGAAGGGAGGGCAGCAATACCTAAGCCCTGGCGCCTCCCTCTCCCTCCCATGACACATCTCCCTCCTCCCGCAGCGCTTGGCGAAGCCCTGTTGGAATCCCGCTACTTCCACCACCACGCCGTCGTGCTGCTGGATCTCCATCAACCTCTCCTCCCCCCTTGCTGGATCAAGAAGGAGGAGACGTCGCTGCTCCGTACGTGTGTTGAACGCGGAGGTGCCGTCCGTTCGGCGCTAGGATCATCGGTGATTTGGATCACGATGAGTGCGACTCCATCAACCCCGTTCTCTTGAACGCTTCCGCGCGCGATCTACAAGGGTATGTAGATCCACTCCTCCCTCGTTGCTAGATGACTCCATAGATAGATCTTGGTGACACGTAGGAAAATTTTGAATTTATGCTACGTTCCCCTACAAGATCATTGCACATCCCGGTACACCGCCGGAGGCATTCATATAGAGTCATATCTTTGTTCTAGATATCGAGTTGTAATATTGAGTTGTAAGTAAATAAAAGTGTGATGATCATCATTATTAGAACATTGTCCCATGTGAGGTTATCAAAATAAAAGTGGCCAAAGAAGCCCCCCAAAAAAAGAGAGAGGCCAAAGAAGCCTACAAAAAAACAAAAAAATGAGAGAAAAGAGAGAAGGGGCAATGTTACTATCCTTTTACCATACTTGTGCTTCAAAGTAGCACCATGTTCTTCATATAGAGAGTCTCTTGAGTTATCACTTTCATATACTAGTGGGAATTTTCATTATAGAACTTGGCTTGTATATTCCAACGATGGGCTTCCTCAAATGCCCTAGGTCTTCATGAGCAAGCAAGTTGGATGCACACCCACTTAGTTTTAGTTTGACCTTTCATATACTTATAGCTCTAGTGCATCCGTTGCATGGCAATCCCTACTCCTCACATTGATATCTATTAATGGGCATCTCCATAGCCCGTTGATATGCCTAGTTGATGCGAGACTTTCTTCCTTTTGTCTTCTCCACATAACCCCTATCATCATATTCTATTCCACCTATAGTGCTATGTCCATGGCTCATGCTCATGTATTGCGTGGAAGTTGAAAATGTTTGAGAAACGTCAAAAGTATGAAACAATTGCTTGGCTTGTAATCGGGGTTGTGCATGATGTGAATGCTTTGAGTGGTGAAGATGGAGCACAGCCAGACTATATGATTTTGTAGGGATGAGCTTTCTTTGGCTATGTTATTTCAATAAGACATAATTGCTTGGTTGGTATGCTTGAAGTATTATTGTTTTTATGTCAAAGGATAGATTATTGCTTTGAATCACTCGTGTCTTAATATTCATGCCATGATTAGACATATGATCAAGATTATGCTAGGTAGCATTCCACATCAATTTTTTTTATCATTTACCTACTCGAGAACGAGCAGGAATTAAGCTTGGGGATGCTGATACGTCTCCGTCGTATCTATAATTTTTGATTGTTCCATGCCAATATTATTCAACTTTCATATACTTTTTGGCAACTTTTTATATTATTTTTGGGACTAACATATTGATCCAGTGCCCAGTGCCAGTTCCTGTCTGCTGCATGTTTTTGGTTTCGCAGAATATCCATATAAAACGGAGTCCAAACGGGATAAAAACGGACGGAGCTTATTTTTGGAAAATCTGGAAAATTTGGAAGGAAAATCAACGCGAACTAGTGCCCGAGGTGGTCGCGAGGCAGGGGGGCGCCCCCCCCTTAGGGCGTGCCCCCTACCCTCGTGAGCCCACCGTAAGGCGGTTGACGCTCTTCTTTTGCCGCAAGAAAGCTAATATTCAGAAGAAAAAAATCACGGCGAAGGTTTCAGGCCAATCGGAGTTACGGATCTCCATATATATATACGAAACGGTGAAACAGAGCCAGAAGAGAACGCGGAAACAGAGAGAGACAGAGAGACAGATCCAATCTCGGAGGGTCTCTCGCCTCTCCCATGCCATGGGAGCCAAGGACCAGAGGGGAAACCCTTCTCCCATCTAGGGAGGAGGCCAAGGAAGAAGAAGAAGAAGGGGGGCCCTCTCCCCCTTGCTTCCGGTGGCGCCGGAGCGCTGCCGGGGCCATCATCATCACCGCCATCTTCACCGCCATCATCACCAACTCTTCCCCCCTCTATGCAGCGGTGTAACCTCTCTCTTACCCGCTGTAATCTCTACTTAAACATGGTGCTCAACACTATATATTATTTCTCAATGATGTATGGCTATCCTATGATGTTTGAGTAGATCTGTTTTGTCCTAATGGCTATTTGATGATCGTGATTGGTTTGAGTTGTATGTTTTATTATTGGTGTTGTCCTATGGTGCTCTCCGTGTCGCGCAAGTGTGAGGGATTCCCGCTGTAGGGTTTGCAATATGCTTATGATTTGCTTATGGTGGGTGGCGTGAGTGACAGAAGCACAGACCCGAGTAAGTAGGTTGTTTGCGTATGGGATAAAGGGGATTGATGCTTTAATGCTATGGTTGGGTTTTACCTTAATGAATCTTTAGTAGTTGCGGATGCTTGCTAGAGTTCCAATCATAAGTGCATATGATCCAGGTAGAGAAAGTATGTTAGCTTATGCCTCTCCCTCAAATAAAATTGCAATAATGATTACCGATCTAGTTATCGATTGCCTAGGGACAAATAACTTTCTTGTTGGCAAAAGCTCTTTACTAAAACTAATTTAGTTGTGTCTTTATCTAAACAGCCCCTAGCTCTTATTTTCGTGTTCTTTACTTTCTTGCAAGCTTACCCAAAAACACCTACAAAGTACTTCTAGTTTCATACTTGTTTCCGGTAAAGCGAACTTCAAGCGTGCGTAGAGTTGTATCGGTGGTCGATAGAACTTGAGGGAATATTTATCATACCTTTAGCTCCTCGTTGGGTTCGACACTCTTACTTATCGAAAGAGGCTACAATTGATCCCCTATACTTGTGGGTTATCATGTACCCCTAAGGTTATTCAACTTATCCGTCCCTATTCAAAGCATTGCTTCTGATCCCTTGTCTTGGAATTGATAATTCGTTTGCATTTGAACTTTGAGTTAGTCGGTTGTTTCTATAAACTGATCTCCTTGCATTCCTTCTTCCTCTGGTTGAGTACCGATGCTCACATCAGATCCGTTGTGCACCACCAGATCCTTTGTTGGATTTTATCCGACAGCGTCCTTCATATTCTATAAGCTTGTGAGCCTTTCCTCGGATACATAATGCCTTTGGTAAATTGTATCCTCTACTTTCTCCAGCATGATCTACTATCGAGCTTGTGTTATTTATTCTTGAAATTTATGGTATATCTAAGGTGCCCTAATGGGTTGAACCTACGCCTTCCCTAATCCATGAGAATCCGAAAGATTTCACGGGCCATACTTATCTGGTATTGCACCAGGTAAAAACTTTCAACAACTAATGTCATTTTTGAAATACGAGAGGTGAATGGAAGGTTATGCATTGAGGAAGTGGGAGTCGACCTTGAACCTTTGTGTTCATGCCCATAGACACGATGTAGATCCTATCATGGAAGCTTCTTGTAATATTAACTATTTCCTTGATATAATATCCTCTGGTATCGGTGAGTTGATCCTTTGCAATCGTGGTTCCGACCATATTTTCTCCTTGATTCCATTTCGCAGACAAGTTAAGGCACTTGCCTTCTACAGATCAATACGCCTGACCAACCTCTATTTGGATATGCCTTCTTGTATTACCCCCGTGGTATCTCGAGGTTATATCTTATGAACTTCTGATGAAGTAGTACCTTCCCTGTCATAGTGACTCCACGGGTTCTGGGTTGTCGTCAACCGAGAACACCGATAAGTGAATCAATTCCACGGTCCTTTTCGATAACTCTAAGTAATTTTCATTGCTTATGAGTTTAATAATCCTTCAAGTCAATCCTAACCTGATTGGATATATCCTTATCTTGCTAAATTTTAACCATGCTACCTGGTCCTTATTCCCGGAGCACAACTTTTGATGCTGAACTAAGCTTTCATCAATTTTCTCGTCTTATCGTTTCACCTCGAACAACAAACTAGACCCCGAGTTTGTGTTGTATCTATGGCTCCAATAATCTTTTGATGCATCCGTCCTTTTGCTTGATGCAGTCGCTGTTTGATTACTTCTTCGTGGAGCCTCTCGACAAATTTTTCTTGATCTTCATCAACATTTTGACTCCTTCCAGTATATTAATCGACTTCATGATGATAAGTGCCATCTTCGTCCCTTACTAAATTGAGTTACCACCGACAACATCCTTACCTACATATCATGATAAACTTGTTCATGATACAGATGCAACTTGCTATCTAGCTTGTATCATGATCTACCTTGAAGTAATATTGTCTTGTATGTCAAGAATGTTGTGAGAATTTCAGCATCTCTTAAGAAATTCTTAGTATAATGATACTTCTCACCCTCACCATTCTTTCTTGGTACCCGTGTTGTTTCCAACCAAAATACCGATGATTGGACTGTGATGTGTAAAATTCAAAATTACTAGCAACCTTATTGCTTGTAAGATAATGTACGATAGTTTCATTCCTTGTGTTTTGGTTATTGGATCACCATTCTAAACATTAATCATGCTACCTAAGCCCATATTATGGGTGCACTTTTGAAGCAATGGTTAATATGGTATGTTTTCCTCGAGCATACACCATTATACCGTCTGTTTTGACAAATGTTATCTCCTTGTTCACCTAATTGTGGAAATCCATCTTGTTGGAAATCTTGATGAATTGTCGCTGAGACCATCAGCCACGTCCTCATCCTATCATTGGTTTAATGATGAACTCTTGTTTCAGAACTTGCTTCCATAGTTCATTTCCCGAGAATCTTATAATGTTATCTCGTCAATTTGTGTTGCGCCTTTTCTTCTCAGGCATCCTGAGTCTGAGGTCTGCTAGCGCCAATCAGAACTAAATCTTGGTCAGATATGATGGTTGGAACATATTCCCAATAGTTATAACATTGGTCTTTAACCCAATAAGGTGACGCCATCCTAACACACCTGCCTGGAGGCCCTATTGTTATAGATTCCTTTTCAGTAAGGTTATCCATTCTTCCATGAGGATATCGTAAGACTTATTCTACAAGTTATTCCTGATGTATCCTTTGCCTTCCCAAAGTCTGATCTTCACCTGATGACCATGTCAATGCTATCTCAAAGCATGTCTATGGTACTCCAATTTCAACAAGAACATTTGAAGCCCAATACTAAATGTTTTCTGCTCAATTATCCAAACACCGCTGTCAAGAAATTTCTCACCCCTTACCTAGAGAGTTTTCTACATTATATCCCGTCATGGATATCATGCTCTGCTTGTCCTTGGGAAGAATATACCCTTGAAATATGTGTTTAAACACATTTTCCTTTCCATTGATCTGTTTAATCTGATGATCACCTTTTCCTTTCCATTGTTTGGTTTAACCTTTCTTGAGGTCTATATGATCTAAGCATTAAAATTATCCTACTTATGTAAACACCTCGGTCTACAATTCTGTCAGCAAGACCCTGTTGCTTTTGTTGATAGCATTCCAGTAACCACCGATGGACGAGAACTTTGCCTATTGGCCCGCCTCATTCAACGAGCAGGAAATGGTTCTCTTCGTCCCTCGCCCTTGGTACCAATGTTGATGCCGACATAACTGACAGGCTAACCTCTGACTTGCCTTCCTTACATGATCGTGCAAGATGTCAGTACCATTTTTACCTTCAACCCACATGGTGGGCCCATAACCCACAGGTCCTAGGATCGAAACCTGACTCTCCTATACACCCTATTGCCAAAGTTATTCCTAGAGCTTGACTTCGTATGTAGTTCACGGGCCACCTGCCTAGTGATCTATTCTGGTATCAGACGCAATACTTATTCCCATTGCCCTGAACCCCCTTCACCTTCTGATTAGGCATCGAACGATGGCCTAGCCGCTTGAAACTTCTTATTGTACCTGCTTACTTGTTCTCAATATTTTCTTAAGTTTCAACTCGAGAGTTACTTTCTGCCACATTCCCTGAGTTATACGCCGGATAGCAACCTTGTAGAGTTTCGTTCTTCCGAAGCTACCCCTTATCCTTTTCGTAAGTACGATGGAGTTCCCGAAGAAAGGATGCCGACTTCATCATGATGACCTCAGGCTGAAGTATGAAAACATCAACGTTATGGATCGACCACTTCGAGTAGAGCAACTAAGACCGAGAACACTCACTAGAATTTCTTAACTAGAACCTCCCCCCCCCCTTACGCCTCTTAAATCTCGGGACGAGATTTTGAAAGCACAAGTGCTCCCTAGGTGGTTTTGGTAATTAATGTCAACATATCTCTTGTTGGACTAACACTTTTACCTAGTATGTCTCAGATAAGTTCAACAATGAAGTGGCATGGACTAGAGGATGTGGAACCCCTTCAAGATGCTAAGGACAAAGGATTGGCTCAAGCTCCAAGCTCAAGACTCTACATTTTCTATTTTAGTTATCCAAGATCACATTGAGTCTATAGGAAAAGCCAATACTATCAAGGAGGGATGAGGTGTTGCTTAATGAGGCTCTTGCTCAAAGTGCTTAGTAATATGCCCCAAAGCCCTCAACTACTTTCTCACATCCACATATGACCTAAACCAAAAGTCAAACTAGGCCCCACTGATTCTCTCTATCCGGCGCCACCGAGTTCAGATGTCATAGCCACTGCCACAAACCCTAGGAAAATCGGTTTCACCGATAGGGATCTCGGTCTCACCGAGATGGGATTGCAATCTCTCTATATGGATCTATTACCAAAATAGGTCTCACCGAGTTTGCATAATCGGTCCTACCGAGGTTGCAATGTAAACTCTCTGTTCCCTTTCGTAACATTTCGGTCTCACCAAAATGAGCGAACCGGTCCCACTGAGTTTACCTGACCAACTCTCTGGTTAGCTTATTACCAAAATCGGTCTCACCAAGTTTGTGTAATCGGTCTCACCGAGATTACATTATGCCCTAACCCTAATCATATCGGTCCTACCGAGTTGCATGCCGGCCCCACCGAAAATCCTAACAGTCACTAGATTTCCTGAATCGGTCCGACCGAGTTTACCAATTCGGTCCCACCGAGATTGGCAAGTTGTGTGTAACGAGTAGATTTTGTGTGGAGGCTATATATACCCCTCCACCTCCTCTTCATTCGTGGAGAGAGCCATCATAATGAACCTACACTTCCAACTTATTTTTTCTAAGAGAGAACCACTGTAGCGACCAGACCTCAAACAGTTTGATCTCTGTGCTCCGGTGTCATCCCTGGATCAGTAATGCTGACACCACACAGTACTCGGAGGATTTATAACAGAGTAGCAATCACACACTTATTAGATCGAGTGTCTCAAGAGAGAACTTATTACAATAAATATGGCTTAAGGCCATCTAATAACGATAACAGCAGAAGGCTTGGAAGATAAGTGAGTCCATCAACTCCAACGGCATCACTGAGTATAGAACCACGACCTAAAAACTCCTTAATCATCGTCTGAAAAGTCTGCAATATTAACATTGCAGCCCGAAATGGGTCAGCACATGGAATATGCTGGCAATGTAACACATAGAGAGTAATGGAATGAAACAGCTATACTATATGCATATTTGGCTGGTGGAAAGCTCTATGGTTACAGTTTTGCGTAAAGCCAATTTTTCCCTACTACAAAGGAATAAATTTATTTAACTATCATGGTAGTTGTTAAACATTGAGAATGGTTGACAGCATCCTCAATCCCAATTAAAATAATATCATTAACAAAACCCAACAAAATTAATTTAGAGTAACATGTTGAGATTCACATGATGATCCAAGTACTAGATACTCAAGTTGTCCATAACCGGGGACACGGCTAACCATGATTAGTTTATTACACTCTGCAGAGGTTTGCGCACTTTTCCCCACAAGACTCGATCGCCTCTGTTTGGTTTCTCGCACTACATGGTGTTTGAGAAGACGGATGATCGAGGCACAGTCTTTCAGAAGCACTAGCACCTTACGATGGATAGACCGTTACACGTTCTCGCACTACATGGTGTTTGAGAAGACGGATGATCGAGACATAGTCTTTCAGAAGCGCTAGCACCTTACGATGGATAGACCGTTACACCTACTTTCCCCTACATCTGCTAGTCTACCCTGTAAGAGTTCGCACGACTTAATCAACTATGCTAGAGCCCATAATATCTTGTGCTGCACACGGAAGTTTCTAGTATGAAAAATCTCATGATCCCTTTGAGCCTGGGTGGTCGGTCCATAAGAAAAACAGGCAATCCTGGAATACCCAGGTACCTCAATCCACCCAGATGTGTGTTTAAGTTGCCACCTTAGATAAACCATTAATTAACAAACTCACATCTATCATGGATATCACTCACCCAATTCCACGTCTACTAGCATAGCAGATAAAGGCAAACGTAGAAGTAACTCCCAAAGGTTTGATAAATAACAGGTAATAGGTACTACCTCAACTACTTCCCATCCCACAATTTAATTAGATCCTAATCATGCAATGTGTGAGGATTGATCTAATGCAATAAAACTGGGTAGTAGAAAAGGTATGATCAAAGTGTTACTTGCCTTGCTGATGATCCGCGAAACCTAGATATTCGAAGTAACAGGCGGCGCACTCCGGGTATCGCAGACAAACAAAAACAAAGCATTACAATAAGTACTCATCTAATGCATAGGTAAAACTCAAATAAGAGAAACTAACCAGAAGGTCAACTAAAGAACTCCGGTTGGCAAAAGAATCAATCAAGCGAAGCAACGAAAGTCAAACGGTGAAGAAAACAACTTCGTTCTACTAATCTGGATCTAGGCAATTTTTACAGTAGCAAAAACTGTTTAAGTTGGTTAAAGGATAGAGGGTTCGAGACGAAAACTGCAGGCGCTTGAATCGCCTGATTCCGATAAACAAGCAAAAAAGTTATACTAAAACGAAAATCGGATCAGAAATCACGATCAGAAAAAATCGCGTGATTAATCCGAGAAAAAAGAAAACGACGAACGTTCGCTTAGAACGAACAGAACCACGAACGCTCGCTAAAAAAATAAATCGGAAAAACCGATCTATTAAAATAACCGAAACTAAAAAAAGACGAAAAAACCGACGGAAAAACCGAATGATTTTTTTCGAAAAGAAAAAAAATGGCGGCGCGGACTTCGAGGCGACCTCGGCGGCGAGGTCGGCGGCGGCCGGGCGGCAGGGCGGCGGCGGCTAGGGTTTCGGGGGCGCGGGGCTGGCTTCGGCTGGGCTCCCCCCGGCTTATAAAGCCTAGCGGGCCGGAGTCCCGGTCGGACACGGCCCGTAGGTCGCGTTTTTTTTAAATAATTACGCGCAGAAGAAAAATAAAAAGAAATACTAAACGGACTCCAAAAATCCCGAAATAAATTTTCCCGGGCTTCTAAAATCAAGCCGCACAAGGTGAACATTTATTTGGGGCCTAAATGCAATTTTGAAAAACGCACATTTTTCCTAAATTCAAATAAAATAACGAAAAACTCCGAAATAAAATCTTATTTGATTTTATTATTAAATCCTCAATATTTCTTTATTTTGGGAAAGTCATTTTATTCCCTCTCTCATATTTTTGTAATAGAAATAATTGATGATAAAATAATTAAAATCAAATGATCCTATTCTCAAAATTTGAGAAAACTCAAATATGAAAATAACGAAATCCCCAACTCTCTCCGTGGGTCCTTGAGTTGCGTAGAATTTCTAGGATCAAAACCAAAAGCAAATAATATGATATGCAATGATGATCTAATGTATAACATTCCAAATTGAAAATTTGGGATGTTACAAACATTCCAAATTGAAAATTTGGGATGTTACAAACCTAACCCCCTTAAGATGAATCTCGCCCTCGAGATTCGGGTTGGCTAGAAAATAGGTGAGGTTGGTCCTTGAGCAAATCTTCCTCTCGTTCCCAGGTGGCTTCATCCTCCGTGTGGTGGCTCCACTGAACTTTGCAAAACTTGATAACCTTGTTGCGAGTGACTCGACTGCCAAGCTCGAGAATCTTAACTGGTTTCTCCTGATAGGTCAAATCATTGTCCAACTGGATTGTTTCCAATGGCATTGTGTCTCTCAATGGTATGTCAGCCATCTCCGCGTGGCACTTCTTCAACTGAGAAACGTGGAACACATCATGAACTCCTGACAATTCTTCGGGCAATTCCAACTTGTAGGCCACTTCTCCCATACGTTCCAATACTCGATATGGTCCTACAAATCGTGGCGCTAACTTTCCCTTAACACCAAAACACTTTGTTCCTCGAAGTGGGGATACTCGAAGATAAACTCGGTCTCTGACTTCGTGAACTGTCTCCTTGCGTTTAGAATCTGCGTAGCTCTTCTGTCTGGACTGAGCTACCTTGAGCTTATCGCGAATCAACTTCACCTTCTGTTCAGACTCTTTAATCAAATCAGGCCCAAACAACTGGCGGTCTCCAACTTCGTCACATGACAACGATGTCCTTCACCTTATTCCATACAAAGCTTCAAAAGGGGCCATCTTTAAACTGGTTTGGTAACTATTGTTGTAAGAGAACTCTTCATATGGTAAATTGTCGTCCCAACTAGATCCATAATCTAGCGCACAAGCTCTCAGCATATCCTCCAAAATCTGATTGACTCTCTCGGTCTGTCCATCTGTCTATGGATGAAAAGATGTACTGAATTCTAGCCTGGTACCCAAAGTTTCATGCAACTGCTTCCAGAACTTTGAGGTAAACTGGGTTCCTCTATCTGATACGATACTCCTCGGAACTCCATGCAGACATACGATCCTGGTCATGTATATCTTTGCCAACTTAGCACTGGTGTACGTGGTCTTTACCGGGATGAAATGAGCTACCTTCATCAACCGATCGACTACAACCCAAGTCGAGTCATAGCCTGAACGAGTCCTGGGTAATCCCGTAATAAAATACATGCCTAACTTATCCCACTTCCATTCGGGTATCGGCAATGGTTGTAACAACCCTGCTGGCTTCTGATGCTCTGCCTTTACTCTCTAACACACATCACAAACTGCTACATACTCCGCAATATCCTTCTTCATTCTGGTCCACCAAAAAATATCTTTCAAATCCAAATACATCTTGGTATTTCCAGGGTGAATCGAATATGGTGAATTGTGTGCCTCTTGCAGAATTAGCTTCCTGATCTCTGGGTCATTGGGCACATAAACACGGTCTTCAAACCATAGGGTGTCGTGCTCATCCTCACGAAATCCTTTAGCCTTTCCTTCGCTTATTTTCTCCTTTATAGTGGCAATCTCCTTGTCAGTCTTCTGAGCTTCTCTGATTCTATCCATCAAAGTTGACTGAATCTCCAATGCTGCTACATAGCCTCTCGGGACTATTTCTAAACATAACTCTCAAAGATTTTTGGATAACTCCCTTGGTATTTCTCCCGTCATTAATGTATTGACATGGCTCTTACGGCTCAATGCGTCAGCTAATACATTAGCCTTTCCGGGATGGTAATGCAATCTCATATCATAATCCTTGATGAGCTCCAACCATCTCCTTTGTCTGAGGTTCAACTCCTTCTGCGTGAAAATGTATTTCAAACTCTTGTGATCTGTGTACACCTCACAATGGTTTCCAATGAGGAAATGTCTCCATGTTTTCAATGCATGCACTACGGCTGCTAACTCCAAATCATGCGTAGCATAATTCAACTCATGAGTCTTAAGCTGTCTTGAGGCATATGAAACAACTCTCCCTTCCTACATAAGCACTGCTCCAAGTCCTCGACGTGAAGCGTCGCAATACACCTCATAATCCTTGGTTTGGTCTGGCAAAATCAACACTGGTGAAGTAACCAAGCGTTTCTTCAACTCCTGGAAACTAGCCTCACACTCCTCAGTCCATTTGAACTTGGTATCCTTCTTTAATAACTCCATCATAGGCTTTGCAATCTTGGAGAAATTCTCAATGAATCTCCGGTAGTATCCTGCGAGTCCAAGAAAACTCCGTATCTCTCCAACCGTAGTTGGTTCTTCCCACTTGGTCACGGTATCAACTTTAGTGGGATCTACTGATATACCTTCTCCGGATATAACGTGTCCGAGAAATCCAACTTCCTTCAACCAAAATTCACATTTGCTGAACTTGGCATACAACTAATGCTCTCTGAGCTTCTGAAGTACCAAACGCAAATGCTCCTTATGCTCCTCTTAATTTTTCGAGTAAACCAGGATATCATCAATGAACACTACGACGAACTTATCCAAAAATTCCATAAACACTTTGTTCATCATGTTCATAAAATATGCAGGTGCGTTAGTCAAACCAAATGACATAACGGTATACTCGTACAGCCCATACCTGGTGGTAAAAGCCGTTTTGGGTATATCCTGTTCCTGAATCTTCAACTGGTGGTATCGGGATCGTAGATCGATCTTGGAAAATACCTTAGCTCCTTGCAATCGATCAAACAGATCATTGATCATTGGTAGTGGGTACTTATTCTTAATCGTTACTTCATTCAATCCTCGATAATCAACAACCATCCTTAACGATCCATCCTTCTTCTCCACTAGAAGTACTGGCGATCCCCAAGGCGAAGAACTTGGGCGAATATATCCCTTATCCAGTAACTCCTTAATATGCTTCTTAATCTCCACCAAATCCTTTGCTGGCATCCTGTATGGTCTCTTTGATATTGGCCCTGTGCCTGGCAATAGCTCAATCAAAAACTCAATATCTCTATCCGGTGGCATGCCTGGCAACTCTTCTGGAAATACTTCAGGGAAATCCCTTACCACTGGTACTTCCTCCTGTACAACTCATGTTAAACAATTTACTTGAGTCCCTTTTGGCATAAGCCGGGATACATACTTGATCCTTCTCCCTTATGGGTAGTAAGCAAAATTGTCTTACTGGCGCAATCGATGTTTCCTCCGTACATCGACAGCCAATCCATACCCAGAATTACATCCAATCCTTATGATTCCAAAATGATTAAATCCAAGGGAAACACATGCCTACCTATACTCAATGGCACTTGAAAACATCCTTGACTAGCCGTATACTCCGCTCCTGGTGAGCTTACTAGCATAGGTGTTCTAACAACCTTAGTGGGCAGGTTATACTTATCCACAAATCCCCTTGATATATATGAATGCGATGCACCAGTATCAAAAAGAACGAGTGTAGTAAATGACTTAACCAAAAACTTACCGATTACGGCATCCGGCTGCTCTTCAACCTCCTCCACGTTAACGTGGTTCACCTGTCCCCTGTTGAAAGGGTTCGGCTTCTTCCCAGAACTTCCATTGCCATTCTGGCCTTCGGGACATTCATTGGCATAATGTCCGGTCTTCTGACACTTAAAGCAAGTGACTTGGCTCAGGTCCTTCTTGGCTGGGGTTGATGGGTTGGTGCGATTCTGGCCATTGCTTCCTCCATTCCCATTACCATTTTTGGTGCCATTGTGATTGTGCGAGCTACCTCCTCCATGGGTATGCTGAAAATGTCCTCCCGATCTAGGGGTAAAATGTGGCTTCTGCTAAGCTCCTGAATTGTACTTCCCTTGTCCATACTTCCTCTTGCGATTCTCAATTTGCTGCTGATTGCCCTCAATCATAAGAGCACGATCTACCAACTCCTGGTAGTTGTTGAAGGTTGCTATCATCAACTGCATGCTCAACTCATCATTCAGTCCTTCCAGAAACTTCTCCTCGTAGCAACGTCATCTAGGGCATAATGTGCTAACTTACTAAATTCCTCCACATACTGGCCAACTGTCCGTCCTCCTTGGCGCAAGTTGCGAAACTCACGCTTCTTCATGGCCATAGCTCCTGCTGAAACATGGGAAGTACGAAAGGCCTGCTGAAACTGGTCCCATGTGACAGTGTCGACAGGGAAAGTGGCTGTGAAATTCTCCCACCATGATGCTGCGGGTCCTTCAAGCTGATGTGTGGCAAACTTCACCTTCTCCACATCTGTGCATCCTGCTATGGTCAACTCTCTAGCTGTCTTGCGGAGCCAATCATCTGCTACTATCGGCTCGGTGCTACTGGAAAACACCGGCATATTCAGCCTAAGAAAACGGGCTAAGTGATCAACAGGTGGTGGTGGTGGTGGGTTGTTGTTGTTGTTGTTCCCTTGATTCTGATTCTGGACTAGCAACTGCATCAATGTGTTCTGCTGCTGGATGAACTGGGTGAGCTCCGGTGGAAAGGTAAATCCGGGGTCACGTCTCGGAGGCATATGAGGGTTTAGAAAAGATGAGATGTAAGAATAGAGGGGGTCTAAAGAGAAAACACTACCCATATGCACCTGAGGCAAAAGCAAACAATTCACTTCATTCAATCAAACAAGGGCATACAATCGATCTAACTATCGCAAAAGTGCTCGGACTACTATATTTACATGGTGGACTACTACTACTGATGAGGTGGTCTACTAGAAATATTCTTCGGTTGCAGACTCCATGATATCTGCTCCGGCTTCATCAACTTGGTCATCATCGCTATCATCTGAATCCGAGTCGGTGTCGTCGATGATGATGTAGTCTTCCGGGCGAATCTCCTTGGGTTCTTCGTCTTCATCTACTGGTGTAGGGCCTCCCATAAATATCCCGATCTTCTTGATCAGATCATCATTCTTCTCCACCAATACTTCAATTTCCTCTTCATAATCTTCACGTGTAGCTTTGAGTTCTTCCTCCGGTTCCTTGATTCTTGTCCTTGCCTTCTTCAGGTCTATCATGTCGACGCACATCTGGTTCTCCTGCCGTCGAATGTGCTGGTTTAATTCCTGGATAAAATCTGCAATGGATCTATCCCTTTTGGTGCTGATCATCTCCCAGTGCTCATCTCTGCGCCCACAAATCTGGTAGATAGTATCCTTGAGATCATTGCGGTAGACTTCTCCAATGCGTCCCATGGCGATGTGTGCTGCCATGCTCTTTTCTAGACTCCAAGTTGGTGCATCAAATGAAAACTCTATGGGCTCAGTGACTGGCATGAACGTCCTTCCTGGAACTTGAACTTGAATCATCCAGCGCTCTTCTTCAGGTAAAGTGGCGTTGTAGGTTCTGCTGAAGCTTGGTACTCCTATGTTCAGGTATCTCGTGACTTCCTTCAAGTGACGTCCAAAAGGTGTATCGTCATCCGGTTGCGTGAACTTGTTCTTTGCATCCGCCATCCTAAAGAGTAGAGAAGATGAGAGGTCAGAAGAGAAGAGAGTGAATAGTAATCTAGGTCTTTAGCTTAGTGGTCGTGTCCTATAGTCAGCGTGTGCTCTAATACCATCTCTGTAGCGACCAGACCTCAAACAGTCTGATCTCTGTGCTCCGGTGTCATCCCTGGATCAGTAATGCTGACACCACACAGTACTCGGAGGATTTATAACAGAGTAGCAATCACACACTTATTAGATCGAGTGTCTCAAGAGAGAACTTATTACAATAAATATGGCTTAAGGCCATCTAATAACGATAACAGCGGAAGGCTTGGAAGATAAGTGAGTCCATCAACTCCAACGGCATCACTGAGTATAGAACCACGACCTAAAAACTCCTTAATCATCGTCTGAAAAGTCTGCAATATTAACATTGCAGCCCGAAATGGGTCAGCACATGGAATATGCTGGCAATGTAACACATAGAGAGTAATGGAATGAAACAGCTATACTATATGCATATTTGGCTGGTGGAAAGCTCTATGGTTACAGTTTTGCGTAAAGCCAATTTTTCCCTACTACAAAGGAATAAATTTATTTAACTATCATGGTAGTTGTTAAACATTGAGAATGGTTGACAGCATCCTCAATCCCAATTAAAATAATATCATTAACAAAACCCAACAAAATTAATTTAGAGTAACATGTTGAGATTCACATGATGATCCAAGTACTAGATACTCAAGTTGTCCATAACCGGGGACACGGCTAACCATGATTAGTTTATTACACTCTGCAGAGGTTTGCGCACTTTTCCCCACAAGACTCGATCGCCTCTGTTTGGTTTCTCGCACTACATGGTGTTTGAGAAGACGGATGATCGAGGCACAGTCTTTCAGAAGCACTAGCACCTTACGATGGATAGACCGTTACACCTACTTTCCCCTACATCTGCTAGTCTACCCTGTAAGAGTTCGCACGACTTAATCAACTATGCCAAAGCCCATAATGGCTTGTGGCTGCACACGGAAGTTTCTAGTATGAAAAATCTCATGATCCCTTTGAGCCTGGGTGGCGGTCCATAAAGAAAAACATGCAATCCTGGAATACCCAGGTACCTCAATCCACCCAGATGTGTGTTTAAGTTGCCACCTTAGATAAACCATTAATTAACAAACTCACATCTGTCACGGATATCACTCACCCAATCCACGTCTACTAGCATAGCATGGCATAATGGCAAACGTAGAAGTAACTCCCAAAGGTTTGATAGTATAACAGGTAATAGGTACTACCTCAACTACTTCCCAAACCCACAATTTAATTATATCCTAATCATGCAAAGTGTGAGGATTGATCTAATGCAATAAAACTGGGTAGTGGGAGGTATGATCAAAGTGTTACTTGCCTTGCTGATGATCCGCGAAACCTAGAGATTCGAAGTAACAAGCGGCGCACTCTGGGTATTCTATCACAGACAAACAAACAAGCATACAATAAGTACTCATCTAATGCACAGGTAAAACTCAAATAAGAGAAACTAACCAGAAGGTTCAACTTAAGAACTCCGGTTGGCAAAAGAATCAAATCAAACGAAGCAACGAAAGTCAAACGGCGAAAGAAAACAACTTCGTTCTACTAATCTGGATCTAAGGCAATTTTTACAGTAGCAAAAACTTTTTTAAGTTGGTTAAACGGATAGAGGGTTTCGAGATGAAACTCCGAGCGCTTGAATCGCCTGATTCCGATAAACGAGCGAAAAGTTATACTAAAACGAAAATCGGATCAGAAATCGTGATCAGAAAAATCGCGGATTTAATCCGAGAAAAAGGAAAACGACGAACGTTCGCTAGAACGAACAAACGGACGAACGCTCGCTAAAAAAATAAATCGGAAAAACCGATCTATTAAAAAAACCAAAACGAAAAAAACCGATGAAAAAACCGACGAAAAAACCGAACGATTTTTTTTTTGAAAAAAAAATGGCGGCGCAGACTTCGAGGCGACCTCAGCGGCGAGTCGGCGAGGCGGCGACGCGGCGGCTCCAGCGACGGCAGGCGGCGGCGCGGCGGCAGGCGGCGGCGCGGCGGCAGGCGGCGGCGCGGCGGCAGGCGGCGCGGCGGCAAGGGTTTTGGGGCGCGGGCAGGCTGGCTTCGGCTGGGCTCCCCCCCCCCCCGGCTTATAAAGCCTAGCGGGCCGGAGTCCCGGTCGGACACGGTCCGTAGGTCGGTGTGACTTTTTTTTTAAATTACGCGCAGAAGAAAAATAAAAAGAAATACTAAACGGACTCCAAAAAACCCGAAATAAATTTTCCCGGGCTTCTAAAATCAAGCCGCACAAGGTGAACATTTATTTGGGGCCTAAATGCAATTTTGAGAAACGCACATTTTTCCTAAATTCAAATAAAATAACAAAAAACTCCGAAACAAAATCTTATTTGATTTTATTATTAAATCCTCAATATTTCTTTATTTTGGGAAAGTCATTTTATTCCCTCTCTCATATTTTTGTAATAGAAATAATTGATGATAAAATAATTAAAATCAAATGATTCTATTCTCAAAATTTGAGAAAACTCAAATATGAAAATAGTGAAATCCCCAACTCTCTCCGTGGGTCCTTGAGTTGCTTAGGATTTCTAGGATCAAAACCAAAAGCAAATAAAATATGATATGCAATGATGATCTAATGTATAACATTCCAAATTGAAAATTTGGGATGTTACAACCACCTACACTTGTGTTGAGGCCAAGATATTCCATTCCTACCATATGAATCTTAATCTCTAGCCTTCCCCAAGTTGCTTTCCACTCAAATCTTCTGTCCACCAAATCCATATCCTGTGAGAGAGAGTTGAGTGTTTGGGGAGACTATCATTTGAAGCACAAGAGCAAGGAGTTCATCATCAACACACCATTTGTTACTTCTTGGAGAGTGGTGTCTCCTAGATTGGCTAGGTGTCACTTGGGAGCCTCCGACAAGATTGTGGAGTTGAACCAAGGAGTTTGTAAGGGCAAGGAGATCACCTACTTCGTGAAGATCTACCCTAGTGAGGCAAGTCCTTCGTGGGCGACGACCATGGTGGGATACACAAGGTTGCTTCTTCGTGGACCCTTCGTGGGTGTAGCTCTCCATGGACTCGTGCAGCCGGTACCCTTCGTGGGTTGAAGTCTCCATCAACGTGGATGTGCGATAGCACCATCTATCGAAACCACGTCTCAAAAATCTCCGTGTCTCCAAATTGCGTTTGCACACTCCAATCCCATCCTTTACATTCTTGCAAGTTGCATGCTTTACTTTCCGCTGCTCATATACTCTTTGCATGCTTGCTTGATATGTATTGTGTTTGTTAAACTTGTGCCAAAACTCCACTTCAACTTAAAGAAATTAAAAACTGCAACTTTTGGCACTTAGTGTCTAATCACCCCCCCCCTCTAGACACCTCTTCTCGATCTTTTCAATTGGTATCAGAGCATTGGTCTCCATTGCTTTGGTTTAAACATCATTGGAGGAAGATGGATGAGTATACTTTGGGGAGTCTAAGACGTAGAGTGCCTATTCTTGATGGAGAGTATTTTCATGAGTGGAAAAATGAGATGCTTGAGATTTTCAATTAATATCATTTGAACAAGTATATTGCTAGCCCTTGTGCACCTCATGTTGATCCTTTGCATCCTACCCTTGATGAATCTATTGACATGATCCTCAACCTTGGAACTATTAATCTTATCACTAGAGGCTTGCCTAGAAACTTGATTGGATGTTTTCTTACTCTTGATTGTGCCTACACTATATGGAGATTCCTTGAGGAACGTTTTCCAAACTATTCCTTGAAGAACTTAGATGAAATTCTTCATAAGTCCATTGCCTTGATTAAGATGAATTCCAATGATCCCAAATTTGGTGGCTGCTTATTTGAGCTTACAAATCTTACTAGTGCCAAAGGAGATGTTGGAATCATTAGCAATATCATTTCCAAAGCTATTAGAATTCACAAAGATGACCATAGAAATGATCATTTATCTAATGAATTACCCTCTCTAGGAGTTGATCAATCACAAGATGATGTTGAACATGGATACTATGATGAGGATGATGATAGTGACTATGATATTGATGATGCGATGAGACACTTTGGTCTTATGGCAAATCTTCATGGCTACATGGCCGGAGGAAAGGAATGGGTCCTTGATAGTGGATGTACTGATCATATGACCGGAGATAAAGATATGTTCCATGAGCTTGCTGAAAACGATGGCCCTCAAAAGTATGTCACCTTTGGTGATAACTCAAAGGGTAAGGTGGTTGGTCTTGGTAAGGTGCCCATCTCACATGATAGCTCCATACAAAATGTCATGCTCATTCAATCTCTTGGCTACAATTTACTTTCAGTATCTAGACTTGCTGATTTCGGTTTCAATGTCCTATTTACTGAAGTAGATTGCCAAGTGTTTCGTAGAGATGATCGTAAAATAGTCTTTACCAGTATACGCAGAGGTGATCTTTACATTATTGATTTCACTAAAAAGGCTCAACCTAAAACTTGCTTAATTGCTAAATCCTCTAAAGGTTGGTTATGGCATAGACGATTAGGTCATGTTGGTATGCGAAACCTTGACAAGCTTATTAAAGGAAATCATATCCTTGGCGTTAACGATGTCATATTTGATAAGGATAGACTTTGCAGTACTTGTCAAGCAGGTAAACAGGTTGGAGGAAGGCATCCCGTGAAGAACATCATGACCACAAGGAGGCCACTCGAGCTACTTCACATGGATATTTTTGGTCCTAACGCTTACAGAAGTCTTGGTGGAAATTCTTTTGGTCTAGTTATAGTTGATGATTTTTCAAGATTTACGTGGGTGTTCTTTATGGATGATAAATCGCAGGTCCAAAATATCTTCAAACTTCGCTAGGAAGGCCCAAAATCAATTTGAAGTGAAAATCAAGAAGGTTCGCAGCGACAATGGAACGGAGTTCAAGAACGCAAATGTGGACACCTTTCTTGACGAAGAAGGGATTTCACATGAGTTCTCGGCTACGTACACACCTCAACAGAATGGAGTTGTTGAGAGGAAGAACCGGACACTCATCGAAATGGCGAGAACGATGCTTGATGAGTACAAGACACCAAAGCACTTTTGGGCGAAAACGGTTGAGACAGCTTGTCATGCAACAAATCGCTTTTATCTTCACAAGCTACTCGGCAAGACGGCATACGAGCTCCTCACCGGTAACAAACCACAAGTTGTATACCTTCGAGTATTCGTCTCAAAGTGCTACATTCTTGATAAGCATCATCGTTCTAAATTTGCTCCTAAGTCTCATGAAGGTTTCCTACTTGGTTATGGCTCAAACTCTCACACATACTATGTCTACAATAATTTCAACCGAAAGGTTGAAGAGACGGTAGATGTGAAGTTTGATGACTCTAACGGCTCGCAAGTAGAGCAATTGCCAATTGATGTAGGAGACAAAGACCCTTCGGAAGCAATCCAAGACTTGTCTATTGGCAAGATTCGTCCAACGGAGGTGAAGGAGAGTACCTCGTCCATCCAAGTGGAAGCTTCTACCTCATGACAAGGTGAACCAAGAGTTGATATGGAAGCATCCACAAGTGGGACACACCAAGATGAAGAAAACGAGGAAGTGCACCAAGATGAACGCCAACAACCTCCTTCTCCACCACGACAAGAGAATGACAACGTCAACAACGAAGAAGGCCAAGAAGAAGAACAAGATGAAGAAGATGTTCAACCAAGATCCAAGCAAAAACTTTCACGAGTTCGAGCAAGAATTGCTAAAGACCATCCCGTCGAGCAAATCTACAATGATATCCAAACCGGGAGAATCACTCACTCAAAAACTCGTTTAGCTAACTTTTGTGAACACTATTGATTCATCTATACCATTGAACCTATGAAGGTTGAAGAAGCTTTGGAAGATCCGGATTGGATAAATTCCATGCATGAAGAGCTACACAACTTTGAGAGAAATCAAGTTTGGACATTAGTTGAGAAGCCTGACAACAACCACAACATCATCGGTACCAAATGGGTGTTTCGCAACAAGCAAGATGAAGATGGACAAGTAGTTCGCAACAAAGCACGTCTCGTCGCCCAAGGCTACACTCAAGTCGAAGGTATGGACTACGGTGAGACATATGCCCCCGTTGCTAGACTTGAGTCCATTCGCATCTTACTTGCCTATGCTAATCATCATGATACCACCTTGTACCAAATGGACATTAAAAGTGCTTTTCTAAATGGTGAAATAGAGGAGGAAGTTTATGTCAAGCAACCTCCCGGATTTGTCAATCCTAAGAAACCTAATCATGTTTACAAACTTCACAAATCTCTTTATGGTCTTAAACAAGCTCCTAGAGCATGGTATAAATGCTTGACCAGGTTCCTTATTGAAAAAGGCTTTGAAATTGGAAAAATAGATTCTACTCGTTTTACTAAAAGGGTTAATGAAGAACTATTTGTGTGCCAAATTTATATCGATGATATTATATTTGGATCAACTAACCCTCATTTTAGTGAAAAGTTTGGAAAGCTAATGTCGGAGAAGTTTGAGATGTCGATGATGAGTGAACTCAAATTCTTTCTTGGTTTGCAAATCAAGCAAACTAAGGAAGGTACCTTTGTCTCTCAAATGAAGTACACCAAGGACTTATTCAAGAAGTTCAATATGCAAGAATGCAAAGGTATGGCTACACCCATGCCTACTAGTGGACATCTTGATTTAACCAAAGATGGTGAACCGGTTGATCAAAAGGTTTATCGCTCTATGATTGGTTCATTGTTATATCTATGTGCTTCATGTCCCGATATTATGCTAAGTGTGTGCATGTGTGCACGATATCAAGCCGCTCCTAAAGAATGTCATCTTAAGGCCGTGAAAAGGATAGTGAAATACTTAATCCATACATCAAATTTTGGCATTTGGTATCCAAAGAGGGCCTCCTTTGATCTTGTTAGCTACTCCGACTCGGACTATGCCGGTGACAAGGTTGATAAGAAGTCCACTTCGGGTACTTGTCAATTTCTTGGTAGATCTCTTGTGTCTTGGTCTTCCAAGAAACAAAACTCGGTATCCTTATCCACCGCCGAAGCGGAATACATTGCCGATGGATCATGTTGTGCTCAATTAGTTTGGATGACCCAAACTCTTAAAGATTATGGGATATCTGTGAAACATGTTCCATTACTTTGTGAAAATGAAAGTGCTATTAAGATTTCTCACAATCCCGTGCAACATTCTCGAACTAAGCATATTGAAGTTCGCCATCATTTCATTCGAGATCATGTTGCCAAAGGGGACATTAATCTTAAGCATGTTCGCACCGAAAAGTAGTTAGCTGATATATTCACGAAACCACTTGATGAGAAAGTGTTTTGCAGGTTAAGAGGTGAATTGAACATCATTGATGCTTCAAACTTGGAGTGGGAACTCCATTTGATACATGCAAGGCATGAGCCTATGACTAATCCTTGACATTTCTCTTATGTTGACTATCTTATGTCTTGGATATATTTGCACCTTGCATGTTATCTAACCCGTGTAGGTACTTGGATGAATCTAAATCTATGAGATTGCAACTCACTCACATCTTGAGCAATTTCTATATCACCAAGTCTCTACACAATGGTGGATGAAGACAAGGAAGCACGCAACCATTCAAACATATCCTTTGACAAATTTTATGTTGAGTTTCATGATTGTCATTTTGGATACACAAGTGCTCTTCCTTGCAAAAACTAACCCATGTAGGTAGATGAACTCCAACTCCAAGTGGTGCTCCCAACTCTTGATGAGCTACATCAACCTTGAGCAACCCACACAAGTTCAACTACATGATCATGGTCAACGCCACCACCCAAGGTATGTTATTCCATCTTAGAGAAGCTTTACTCCAAGTCATGAGTCAAAGCAACTCGACAAGATATGAATACATCAAAAATCTTAAACAAAAAATGGTAACCCCATTTTGAGCTTAAACGATGAGTATGACCTATGATCAAGTGATCTCACTTGACTCCTAAGTCAATATACTCTAACATAGGTGACTTTGTCGCCGACCAATTCTAGATGAAGTTCTCTTGTGTTCTTTTTTGTGCTCTTGCATTTGTCTCATGTGTATTTGTTTCCCTCTTCAAAAAAACTTCATCTAGACTCCTTTTTAGTTTCTTCTCTTTTATTTTCTGTTCTGCATTCTTTGCATCCAATTCATTGCAAATCTTTTAGTTAATTCCTTGCAAATCCTTGTGAGATCTTACTTGTGTAGTGAGCTGAGGTGACAAGTGTTTTCTCTGCGATGAACTCAGTCTGACCAGTCTGATGCTCTCGGTTCAACCGAATCCTCTCGGTACAACCGAACCATACAACTCAGTGTCACGGATTTCACTATAGGAAAGACATCTTGCCACTTATTTCTGCATTCTTTTTGATCTAGCTCCACTCAATGAATCTTGTCCTCGACCAGCATCCCATTCAACTTGCTGCTTTGTTCTGTGACTCAAGGACCAAACCCATCATGACAAAAATTCAGAAGAACCCTTCTTGGAAATTGATGTCAAAGGGGGAGAGAGAGATCACATCAAAGCTTAATCATATCTATAGGGGGAGATAATACTCAAGGGAAGAAAGAGTAATCATCAAGGTGTAACACCCCGGATGTAACTTTCCCAATTTGTACTCCAACTCTTGCTGTTTCCAGCGTCAAGTTAATTTATTTCCTCGGGTTCGAGTCTTTGTCTCCATGTGTTGTTATCGTTGTCATGCATCTCATATCATGTCATCATGTGCATTGCATTTGCATACGTGTTCGTCTCATGCATTCGAGCATTTTCCCCGTTGTCCGTTTTGCGTTCCGGCGCTTCGTTCTCCTCCGGTGGTCATTTCTAGCTTTCTTTCGTGTGTGGGGATTAAACATTTCTGGATTGGACCGAGACTTGCCAAGCGGCCTTGGTTTACTACCGGTAGACTGCCTGTCAAGTTTCGTACCATTTGGACTTCGTTTGATACTCCAACGGTTAGCCGAGGGACCGAAAAGGCCTCGTGTGTGTTGCAGCCCAACACCCCACCAATTTGGCCCAAAACCCACCAAAACCTGCTCCATCATCTAGAGCGTTCGATCACGATCGCGTGGCCGAAAACCGCACCTCATTTGGACTCTCCTAGCTCCCTCTATGCCTATATATAGATCTCCTTCCAAAAATCTCGGGCAAACCTTAACCTCTCCCTCTCCTCGCGCCGCCGGACGAAAACCCGCCGTCCGCACGTGTCCGTTACCGCCGTCCGCCGCCACGTGTCGTCGCCCGATTCGTCCGCCGACCGCGCCCACTTCCCCCGCGCCGCCGCGAGCCGGCCCGCCGGGGCCCAGGCGGGGCCCTCCCCGGCCCATCGCCCGCGCCCGCGCCTCTCGTCTTCCTCCGCCCGGAGCCGCCCCGCTCTCCCCGCGCCTCGCCGGTGTTGGCCGCCGCGCCGCCCATCCGGCGCCGCCCGCAAGCCGCCTCGCCGAACCCTTCCCCGTGCCTCCTCGCCGCCGGATCCGGCCGGGAAAGGCCGGATCTGCTCCTCCTCCGCCTTCCCGACCGCTCCCCGGCGAGCCCCTCAGCTCCGTTGGCCGCCGCCCTGCCCGTCTCTGATGAACAGTGCTCCGGCCGCCTCGGTTCACGCACCGGGTCAAACCCTAGATCTGAGAGAGGTGGGTTTTTTTCACCAAGTCCCCGGTTTTTCCTGATCCATATGCTCCTGTTCGTAGCCTCGTAACTTTGCATCCGTAGCTCCGACTCATGCATATAGCATATCAAAATGTTCATCTCAGAGAGTACATCATTTCATTCCATTGCATCAATTTCATTTGAGTTCATCTTGATGCCCGAAATGCTGTTAGAAGAGGGCTACTTGAGATAATTGTCAGATCTGCTACTCCGTTTAGCTTTTTGTCATTTTTGCCATGATTATTGTGTGCATGATATGCCCTGATGCTCTACATATGTTTTGTTAAGGGTTTTGTCATCTTTCCAGAGGTGCAACCCATGTATTTTTGTGATGTGTGTGGTGACTTTCACAAGCTTGCAAAGTGGTGCACTTGGTAACTCTGATTTCAGGGACTTAGCAATTCCACTAAGTCCTTAAGCTGTTTATCTCATGTTGCCATATGTTCATGTTGTTTCCTAGTGATCCGTGCCTCTTTTGAGGATGATCAGTAAGGATGTTTTATTAATATTGTAGTGCTATATCTATCCATGTCTTTGTTTGCAATTATGGAGCACCCTAACTTGAGTCAATCGAGCTCTACTTTTACTACTTTGTGAATCTAGGCAGATTGTCAACTTGTTTGCAATTTTGCCGATGATGTTGTAGTTGATCCGTGCATGCTATGCTATTGTTCTTGCCATGTATAGCTTGCATTTTGTGTGTTCTTGATAGGTGTATGCTTAGTTTGTCATGACTTGCACTGTTGTGAGTGCATCGAGCTCGTAAACATGCCTACTTGAGATCTGTTTTCAGCATGCTCCAGTTTTCACTAAGTCTGAAAACTGATTATGTTTTTGCTATGTTCACATGCTTGCAATTGTATTTTCTGATCCCTTTTTGCTCAAGGTCACTAAGGGACTTTTGTTAATCTCTTTGAGTAGCTCCACGCCATGCTTTACTTTGCCATGTTCAGATCCTGTAGCATGTAGTTTTGTTGCTCCGAAGAGTGCTACCTGATCTGAAATTCCAGACAAGTGTTAATTTCACCAAGTCTGAGATCTGTTTGCCATATGCATTTTTGCCATGCTTGTTTGAACCTGTTAATGGATGAATTGGCCGTAGATCATTGCTAGGCTTTTGTTAAGCATCTTGAATGCATCTCTTCCATGTATTTTGTTGTCATGTTTGGGTGTTGTAGCATGTTCATCTCATTGCATTTAGAAGGCTACTTGCTGTAAATCGCAGACCAGTGTCATATTTGAATTGCTTGCCATTTCCAAACCGTAACTCCGATTCTGGTGTTCTTTATATCGTTTTCAAGCGATTTCATCTCATCTTTCCAGTGGCACACTTGGATTTCCAAGTTGAGGCCAGGTTCATGCATTCCTTGTCACATATTGCATATGCATCCTGCATCGCATCCCGCATAGCATATCATCATTGCATCATCTTGTTTGATCCTTGCACGTGGTTGATTTGTGTCCTTGTTGCTTGTTTGTCTTGTTTGGGTAGAGCCGGGAGACGAGTTCGCTAACGAGGAGCCCGTTGAGTTTGCTTTCGAGGATCCAGTCAACTCTGACAACTGTGCAGGCAAGATGATCATACCCTCGAAATCACTACTATCTTTGCTATGCTAGAGTGCTCGCTCTTTTGCTATGCCATTGCTACGATGCCTACCATTTGCTTTCAAGCCTCCCAAATTGTCATGTCAAACCTCTAACCCACCTTGTCCTAGCAAACCATTGATTGGCTATGTTACCGCTTTGCTCAGCCCCTCTTATAGCGTTGTTAGTTGCAGGTGAAGATTGGAGGCCGTTCCTCGTTGGAACATTTATTTACTTGTTGGGATATCATTATATTGCCATGTTATCTTAATGCATCTATATACTTGGTAAAGGGTGGAAGGCTCGGCCTCTCGCCTAGTGTTTTGTTCCACTCTTGCCGCCCTAGTTTCCGTCATATCGGTGTTATGTTCCCGGATTTTGCGTTCCTTACGCGGTTGGGTTATAATGGGAACCCCTTGATAGTTCACCTTGATTAAAGCTTTTCCAGCAATGCCCAACCTTGGTTTTACCATTTGCCACCTAGCCTTTTCTTTCCCTTGGGTTCTGCAGACTCAAGGGTCATCTTTATTTTAACCCCCCCGGGCCAGTGCTCCTCTGAGTGTTGGTCCAAACTGTCAGCCGCTGGTGGCCACCAGGGGCAACTCTGGGATGGCCTACCGGAAGTTTGGACAATCTGAGTGTGCCCTGAGAAAGAGATATGTGCAGCTCCTATCGGGATTTGTCGGCACATTCGGGCGGTGTTGCTGGTCTTGTTTTAACCTGTCGAAGTGTCTTAAAGAACCGAGGTACCGAGTCTGATCGGAACGTCTTGGGAGGAGGTCTATTCCTTTGTTGACCGTGAGAGCTTGTCATGGGCTAAGTTGGGACTCCCCTGCAGGGATTTGAACTTTTGAAGGCCGTGCCCGCGGTTATGGGCAGATGGGAATTTGTTAATGTCCGGTTGTAGATAACTTGAACCTTTATTTAATTAAAATGAATCAACTAAGTGTGTTACCGTGATGGCCTCTTCCTGGCGGAGTACGGGAAGTGGACACGGTGTTGGAGTTATGCTTGCGCAGGTTGTTCTCTAGTTTCTCGCTCGCGCTTTGCCTCCTCTTCTCGCTCTCTTTTGCGAACAGGATAGCCACCATATTTGCTAGTCGCTTGCTGCAGCTCCACTCATATTTACCTTGCCTTACCTATTAGCTTAAATAGTCTTGATCGCGAGGGTGCGAGATTGCTGAGTCCCTGTGGCTCACAGATTACTATTACACCAGATGCAGGGCCTGATGATTCCGCTCCAGGAGACGCGCTTGAGCTCAAGTGGGAGTTCGACGAAGACTCTCAACGTTACTATGGTGCCTTTCCTGATGATCAGTAGTGGTGCCCAGTTGGGAGTGAACGGGACCGTTGTCGCATGTTGGGTTATCTTTTATTTTGGCGCCGTAGTCGGGCCATGAGTGTTTGGATGATGGAATGTTATTTATGTACTTGATTGACGTGGCGAGTGTAAGCCAACTATGTTATCTCCCCTTTTATTATCATATTACATGGGATGTTGTGAAGATTGCCTAACTTGCGACATATGCCTTCAATGCGATTATGTCTCTAAGTCGTGCCTCGACACGTGGGAGCTATAGTCGCATCGAGGGTGTTACAAGTTGGTAATCAGAGTCTTCCCCGACCTTAGGAGCCCCATTCCTTGATCGTTTTTAGTGGCCGAGTTGTGTCTAGAAAAATGTTTTGAGTCATTTAGGAATTATATATCGGAGAGTTTAGGAATTCTTTTTACTTCCCAGTCTCCTCATCACTCTGGTAAGGCATCCTGACGTAGAGTTTTGACTCTTCTCTTCTCAAATTTCACAAAAAAAATTAGGATCACGCGGGTATCTTGGAATCGTTCTGATGGTTTTATGATGAGAACATTGTCTTGGTGCCTCCTGTCAGGGGTTTAGTGGAAGTGTCCCGGGGAGTTGAGCTCTGAGGTGTTGTCGTCATAATTTTATCGTTGCAGTTCTGGAATACCTGAGTTTAGTACGCCGACATCGAAAATCTCTTTTATGCAGTTCTTTGGTGAGATAACCTCGACGCCACCCAGTACTGGGGCGGGAGTTCGGGAGTATCGCCATAACTTGTATAACGGATGCTTTTCGAAGGTTGAGGTAGATGATTTCCGAAGGTTTCTTGGTTATGTGTTGAAGGATGGATACAGCTGGATGTAGGATTTGCTAGTTTGGGTGAGATATTATGCTTCCCCTGTATCCCCTACACCTGATTGCATAACCGGAAAGGTTCGGGAGTTTCATAGTTGGGAATTCTTGTAGCTCTAGTTCTTCTTCCACGGATATTGGTTTGAGATTGGGATTTCTTACCGATTATTCGTTCTTGATCCGTACCTTGTTGATTTATTTCTCTACCTTAATTCTACGTGGCTTCTCAATTTATGGATATGTGACCATTTCAAGAGGAATGCATTTGTTCATTTTGTTCGGATGTGAAGACTATATGTTGCAATTTTCATTCTGTTGGATTCAGCTTCAATATTTGTCTATCATGTGCTAATGGGTGGTCAACCTCTTCAGGATGGCTCCTCCAACGCGCACGACTCCGAATCCTAATCCGCCACCACCTCCACCTCCTCCGGAGGCATGGCAAGCTGTGATGGCCGCAACCAATGCAAACACACAGTTAATCATGCAAATTCTTCAAGAGCGCAATCAAGGCAACCAAGGGAACCAAGGCAACAATCAGAATCACTTTGCTACACTCAACCAGTTCCTTGCTAACGGGCCAAAGACTTTCAGCAATTGTGTTGAGGCAACCGATGCTGACGATTAGCTTGTGGATCTGTGCAAGCATTTCGAGTGCAGTAACGTCAAGCCTGAGGACTTTGTTAAGTTCGCTTTCTTCCAACTCAAAGATCAAGCTGCAGAATGGTTCCAGCAGTACAAGGATTCCAGAGGTGGACGTGTTATCACTTGGGATGAATTCCGTCGAGATTTCCGAGGTCATCATATTCCTCAGAGCGTGGTTGAAAGCAAGCGTGAGGAATTCCGCAACCTGAAGCAAGGCTCTTTGTCTGTCTATGACTACAACAAGTTGTTCCAGAAGCTCACCCGCTTTGCCAAGCAGGACGTGCCTGATGAGAAGAGCATGATATACCAGTTCAGGGGTGGTCTCAGAGAAGAAATCCAGCTAGCTCTTGTTCTTTTTGAGCCCTTGAGATACGATGAGTTCTACAACATGGCGCTGAAGCAAGAGGCTGCTCAGTTGAGGTGTGATGCTTCCAAGAAGCGAGTCAGATATGCTACTCCTTCTTCCTCTATTCAAGTGGCCAAGCAGCAGAAGTATTGGCTTCCTCCTCCTCCGTTCTGTCAGCCGTATCAGTAGAAGAGCAAAGGTGGCAGTGGTTCTTCCCACCCACCCAACCCTGGCTTTTAGAACAAGACTTCGTCTCAACCTCCAAGATCGAGTGCTCCGTATCACCGTCCGCTTTCAGAGGTCACGTGCAACAAGTGCCAACAGAAGGGTCACTATGCCAACAAGTGTTTCAACCAGAGGCGTCTTCCTCCTCCTCCTGTCAGATCGGCAAGTACAGCTGTGGTCAAGCATAATCCCAAGCATGCCAAGGTCAACTTGATGAACGCAGCTCAGGCAGAGGACTCACCAGATGTGATTATGGGTAACCTTCCTGTTAATGATATTGCAGCTAAAGTTCTTTTTGACACTAGTGCATCGCATTGTTTCATCTCGAAACCTTTTGCATCTAAGCATGAGTTGACTTCCCAAGTTATGCATAAACCGTTAGCAGTTGTCTCTCCGGGTAAATGTTTGCTCGCTCACCACGAGATTCCGGATATTTCTATCATGATGGGTGATTTCAAGTTTCTGGCTTCTCCAATGGTTCTTGGTAACTCGGATATTGATCTTATTCTCGGAATGGATTGGCTTTCTAAGCACAAGGCTCAGCTTGATTGTGCAGCCAGGCAGATTCAATTGACTCATTCGTCTGAGGATGTAATTGTCTTTGCCGCTCGTGATGATACCATCCGTCTGTTTTCTCTTAATGAGAAGGGTGAACTGGATGCTATCTCGCAAATTCCAGTCGTTTGCGAATATCAAGACGTCTTTCCAGAAGAGCTTCCAGGAATGCCTCCGCACCGACCAGTTGAATTCATTATTGATCTTGAGCCTGGCACGGAACCTGTGTGCAAACGTCCTTACAAGCTCGGACCTGAAGAGTTGAAGGAGCTGAAGAAGCAACTCGATATTCAAGAGAAAATGGGTCTCATCCGGCCTAGTTCTTCTCCATGGGGCTGTGGTGTTCTTTTTGTGAAGAAGAAGGATGGAACGGACCGACTTTGTGTTGATTACCGTCCATTGAACAAGAAGACTATCAAGAACAAATACCCACTTCCCAATATCAACGAGCTGTTCGAACAACTTAAAGGTGCTCAAGTATTCTCCAAGCTTGGTCTCCGTATGGGTTATCATCAGATTCGAATCCGTGAGCAAGATATTCCCAAGACGGCGTTCAGGACAAGTTTTGGTTCATATGAATACACTGTCATGTCTTTTGGCCTCGTCAACGCTCCTCTGACTTTCTCTCGCATGATGAACTTCATCTTCAACGCCTACACCAATGACTTCGTTTTGGTCTATCTCGACGACATTCTGGTTTTCTCCAAGAACAAGGAAGATCATGCCAAGCACTTGCGTTTGGTTCTCGATAAGCTCAGGGAACATCAGTTCTACGCCAAGTTCTCCAAGTGTGAATTTTGGCTCGATGAGGTTCTTTATCTTGGTCATATCATCTCTGCCAAGGGCATTGCCGTGAATCCTGAGAAGGTGTCTGCAATTGTGAATTGGGAACCTCCTCAGAACGTGAAGCAACTCCGTAGCTTCCTCGGTCTCGCAAGCTATTGCCGAAGATTCGTTGAAAACTTTTCTAAGATCGCGAAGCCTCTCTCTAATCTTCTCCAGAAGCACGTCAAGTACGTTTGGTCTCCAGAGTGTGACATTGCTTTCAACACCTTGAAAGAGAAATTGATCACTGCTCCAGTTCTGACTCCGCCTGATGAGTCCAAGCCGTACGAGGTCTTTTGTGATGCCTCTCTCCAAGGTCTTGGCGCAGTGTTGATGCAAGAGAAGAAAGTTGTTGCTTATACCTCTCGCCAGTTGAAGCCTAATGAGAAGAACTACCCCACTCATGATCTCGAGTTGGCGGCAGTTGTGCATGCTCTTTTGACTTGGAGACATCTTCTATTGGGAAGAAAAGTGGACATTTTCACTGATCACAAGAGTCTCAAGTACATCTTCACTCAGCCTAGTCTCAACCTCAGGCAAACTCGATGGGTCGAAATTATTCAAGAGTATAATCCGAGTATCGAGTATACTCCAGGCAAGGCCAATGTGATTGCTGACGCCTTGAGCAGGAAAGCTTATTGCAACAGTCTGATTCTCAAGCCTTATCAACCCGAGCTTTGTGAAGCTTTCCGCAAACTTAATCTGCAAGTTGTTCCTCAAGGTTTCCTCGCCAACCTTCTAGTCTCTCCCACCCTGGAAGACCAGATTCGCCAAGCCCAGCTTCTTGATGCTATGGTGAAAAAGGTGAAGATTGGGATTGCCAAGAGCCAGCCCAAGTACAAGTGCTACCGCCTTGATGACAAGGATACTCTTTTCTTTGAGGATCGTATTGTTGTACCCAAAGGTGACCTTCGTAAAGTGATCATGAACGAGGCTCACAATTCTCTCCTCTCCATCCACCCTGGGAGCACGAAGATGTATCAGGACCTCAAGCAGGCTTATTGGTGGACTCGAATGAAGCGCGAGATCGCTCAATTCGTGAATGAATGTGATGTCTGCAGAAGAGTGAAGGCAGAACACCAAAGGCCAGCAGGTCTCCTCCAACCTCTTGTCATTCCAAAATGGAAGTTTGACCACATTGAAATGGACTTCGTGACTGGGTTCCCAAAGTCCAAGTGTGGCAATGATGCTATATTCGTTGTCATCGACAAACTCACTAAAGTGGCTCACTTTCTGCCTATCAAAGAGTCGATCACTGCAGCTCAATTAGCGGAACTCTATACCTCTCGTATTGTCTCTCTGCACGGTATTCCACAAGTGATCTCTTCAGACCGTGGCAGCATCTTTACCTCAAAGTTTTGGGATTCTTTTCAGAAGGCCATGGGCATGAACATCCGCTTCAGCACAGCTTTCCATCCTCAAACTAGCGGTTAAGTCGAGCGTGTCAACCAGATTCTTGAAGATATGATCAGGGCTTGTGTGATCTCCTTCGGCATGAAGTGGGAGGATTGTCTTCCTTATGCTGAATTCTCCTACAACAACACTTTTCAAGCAAGTTCAGGCAAGGTCCCTTTTGAAATTCTGTATGGCAGGAAGTGCCGTACCCCTCTCAACTGGTCTGAAACCGGTGAACGTCAGCTTTTGGGTAATGACTTAATCATAGAGGCAGAGGAAATGTGCAAAGTCATTCGTGATAACCTCAAAGCAGCCCAATCCCGCCAGAAGAGCTACTATGATAGTAAACACTGTGATTTGGCTTTCGAGATCGGAGATCATGTTTACCTCCGTGTCTCTCCTATGAAAGGTACTTGCCGCTTCGGTATCAAAGGGAAGCTTGCCCCTAGATACGTGGGACCTTTCAAGATTGTCAGCAAGAGAGGCGACCTCGCCTATCAACTCGAGCTTCCTTCAAACTTTGCAAATGCTCATGACGTGTTCCATGTCTCTCAGCTTCGTAAGTGCTTCAAGACTCCTGACCGCACCGTCAACTTTGAGGACATTGAGCTCCAAGAAGATCTCTCTTATCGTGAGCACCCAGTTGCTATTCTTGAAGAGACTGAACGCAAGACTCGCAATAAGTCAATCAAATTTCTCAAAGTCAAGTGGTCACACCATTCCGACCGTGAAGCTACCTGGGAACGCGAGGATCACCTCCGTTCTGAGTACCCGGCGTTCTTTCAGTCCTAGATCTCGGGACGAGATCCTTTCGTAGTGGTGGAGTGTTGTAACACCCCGGATGTAACTTTCCCAATTTGTACTCCAACTCTTGCCGTTTCCGGTGTTAAGTTAATTTATTTCCTTGGGTTCGAGTCTTTGTCTCCGTGTGTTGTTATCGTTGTCATGCATCTCATATCATGTCATCATGTGCATTGCATTTGCATACGTGTTCGTCTCATGCATTCGAGCATTTTCCCCGTTGTCTGTTTTGCGTTCCGGCGCTTCGTTCTCCTCCGGTGGTCATTTCTAGCTTTCTTTCGTGTGTGGGGATTAAACATTTCAGGATTGGACCGAGACTTTACAAGCGGCCTTGGTTTACTACCGGTAGACTTCCTATCAAGTTTCGTACCATTTGGACTTCGTTTGATACTCCAATGGTTAACCGAGGGACCGAAAAGGCCTCGTGTGTGTTGCAGCCCAACACCTCTCCAATTTGGCCCAAAACCCACCAAAACCTGCTCCATCATCTAGAGCGTTCGATCACGATCGCGTAGCCGAAAACCGCACCTCATTTGGACTCTCGTAGCTCCCTCTATGCCTATATATAGATCTCCTTCCAAAAATCTCGGGCAAACCCTAACCTCTCCCTCTCCTCGCGCCGCCGGATGAAAACCCGTCGTCCGGACGTGTCCGTTACCGCCGTCCGCCGCCACGTGTCGTCGCCCGATTCGTCCGCCGACCGCACCCACTTCCCCCGCGCCGCCGCGAGCCGGCCCGCAGGGCCCAGGCGGGGCCCTCCTCGGCCCGTCGCCCGCGCCCGCGCCTCTCGTCTTCCTCCGCCCGGAGCCGCCCCGCTCTCCCCGCCGCCTTGACGGCGTTGGCCGCCGCGCCGCCCGTCCGGCGCCGCCCGCAAGCCGCCTCGCCGGACCCTTCCCCACGCCTCCTCGCCGCCGGATCCGGCCGGGAGAGGCCGGATCTGCTCCTCCTCCGCCTCCCCGACCGCTCCCCGGCGAGCCCCTCAGCTCCGGTGGCCGCCGCCCTGCCCATCTCCGGTGAACAGTTCTCCGGCCGCCTCGGTTTGCGCGCCTGGTCAAACCCTAGATCTGAGAGAGGTGGTTTTTTTCACGAAGTCATCGGTTTTTCCTGATCCATATGCTCCTGTTCGTAGCCTCGTAACTTTGCATCCGTAGCTCTGATTCATTCATATAGCATATCAAAATGTTCATCTCAGAGAGTACATCATTTCATTCCATTGTATCATTTTCATTTGAGTTCATCTTGATGCCCGAAATGCTGTTAGAAGAGGGATACTTGAGATAATTGTCAGATCTGCTACTCCGTTTAGCTTTTTGTCATTTTTGCCATGATTATTGTGTGCATGATATGCCCTGATGCTCTACATATGTTTTGTTAAGGGTTTTGTCATCTTTCCAGAGCTACAACCCATGTATTTTTGTAATGTGTGTGGTGACTTGCACAAGCCTGCAAAATGGTGCACTTGGTAACTCTGATTTCAGGGACTTAGCAATTCCACTAAGTCCTTGAGCTGTTTATCTCATGTTGCCATATGTTCATGTTGTTTTCTAGTGATCCGTGCCTCTTTTGAGGATGATCAGTAAGGATGTTTTATTAATATTGTAGTTCTCTCTCCATCCATGTCTTTGTTTGCAATTATTGAGCACCCTAGCTTGAGTCAATCGAGCTCTACTTTTGCTACTTTGTGAATCTGGGCAGATTGTCAACTTGTTTGCAATTTTGCCGATGATGTTGTAGTTGATCCGTGCATGCTATGCTATTGTTCTTGCCATGTCTAGCTTGCATTTTGTGTGTTCTTGATAGGTGTATGCTTAGTTTGTCATGACTTGCACTGTAGTGAGTGCATCGAGCTCGTAAACATGCCTACTTGAGATCTATTTTCAGCATGCTCCAGTTTTCACAAAGTCTGAAAACTGATTATGTTTTTGCTATGTTCACATGCTTGCAATTGTATTTTCTGATCCCTTTTGGCTCAAGGTCACTAAGGGACTTTTGTTAAGCTCTTTGAGTAGCTCCATGACATGCTTTACTTTGCCATGTTCAGGTCCTGTAGCATGTAGTTTTGTTGCTCCGAAGAGTGCTACCTGATCTAAAATTCCAGACAAGTGTTAATTTCACTAAGTCTGAGATCTGTTTTCCATATGCATTTTTGCCATGCTTGTTTGAACCTGTTAATGGATGAATTGGCCGTAGCTCAGTGCTAGACTTTTGTTAAGCATCTTGAATGCATCCCTTCCATGTATTTTGTTGTCATGTTTGGGTGCTGTAGCATGTTCATCTCATTGCATTTAGAAGGCTACTTGCTGTAAATCGCAGACCGGTGTCATATTTGAATTGCTTGCCATTTCCAAACCGTAACTCCGATTCTGGTGTTCTTTATATCGTTTTCAAGCGATTTCATCTCATCTTTCCAGTGGCACACTTGGATTTCCATGTTGAGGCCAGGTTCATGTATTCCTTGTCACATCTTGCATATGCATCCCGCATCGCATCCCGCATAGCATATCATCATTGCATCATCTTGTTTGATCCTTGCACGTGGTTGATTTGTGTCCTTGTTGCTTGTTTGTCTTGTTTGGGTAGAGCCGGGAGACGAGTTCGCTAACGAGGAGCCCGTTGAGTTTGCTTTCGAGGATCCAGTCAACTCTGACAACTGTGCAGGCAAGATGATCATACTCTCGAAATCACTACTATCTTTGCTATGCTAGAGTGCTCGCTCTTTTGCTATGCCATTGCTACGATGCCTACCATTTGCTTTCAAGCCTCCAAAATTGTCATGTCAAACCTCTAACCCATCTTGTCCTAGCAAACCGTTGATTGGCTATGTTACCGCTTTGCTGAGCCCCTCTTATAGCGTTGTTAGTTGCAGGTGAAGATTGGAGGCCGTTCCTCGTTGGAACATTTATTTACTTGTTGGGATATCATTATATTGCCATGTTAATCTTAATGCATCTATATACTTGTTAAAGGGTGGAAGGCTCGGCCTCTCGCCTAGTGTTTTGTTCCACTCTTGCCGCCCTAGTTTCCGTCATATCGGTGTTATGTTCCTGGATTTTTGCGTTCTTTACGCGGTTGGGTTATAATGGGAACCCCTTGATACCTCGCCTTGATTAAAGCTTTTCCAGCAATGCCCAACCTTGGTTTTACCATTTGCCACCTAGCCTTTTCTTTCCCTTGGGTTCTGCAGACTCAAGGGTCATCTTTATTTGACCCCCCCCCCCCCGGGCCAGTGCTCCTCTGAGTGTTGGTCCAAACTGTCAGCTGCCGGTGGCCACCAGGGGCAACTCTGGGCTGGCCTACCGGAAGTTTGGACAATCTGAGTGTGCCCTGAGAAAGAGATATGTGCAGCTCCTATCGGGATTTATCGGCACATTCGGGCGGTGTTGCTGGTCTTGTTTTAACCTGTCGAAGTGTCTTAAAGAACCGAGGTACCGAGTCTGATCGGAACGTCTTGGGAGGAGGTCTATTCCTTCGTTAACCGTGAGAGCTTGTCATGGGCTAAGTTGGGACTCCCCTTCAGGGATTTGAACTTTCGAAAGCCATGCCCACGGTTATGGGCAGATGGGAATTTGTTAATGTCTGGTTGTAGATAACTTGAACCTTAATTTAATTAAAATGAATCAACTAAGTGTGTTACCGTGATGGCCTCTTCTCGGCGGAGTACGGGAAGTGGACACGGTGTTGGAGTTATGCTTGCGCAGGTTGTTCTCTAGTTTCTCGCTCGCGCTTTGCCTCCTCTTCTCGCTCTCTTTTGCGAACAGGATAGCCACCATATTTGCTAGTCGCTTGCTGCAGCTCCACTCATATTTACCTTGCCTTACCTATTAGCTTAAATAGTCTTGATCGCGAGGGTGCGAGATTGCTGAGTCCCTGTGGCTCACAGATTACTATTACACCAGATGCAGGGCCTGATGATTCTGCTCTAGGAGACGCGCTTGAGCTCAAGTGGGAGTTCGACGAAGACTCTCAACGTTACTATGTTTCCTTTCCTGATGATCAGTAGTGGTGCCCAGTTGGGGGTGAACGGGACCGTTGTCGCATGTTGGGTTATCTTTTATTTTGGCGCCGTAGTCGGGCCATGAGTGTTTGGATGATGGAATGTTATTTATGTACTTGATTGACGTGGCGAGTGTAAGCCAACTATGTTATCTCCCCTTTTATTATCATATTACATGGGATGTTGTGAAGATTGCCTAACTTGCGACATATGCCTTCAATGCGATTATGTCTCTAAGTCGTGCCTCGGCATGTGGGAGCTATAGTCGCGTCGAGGGTGTTACACAAGGACCCCAGATGCTTGGTGTTCAAGAGGAGAGAAGTCACATCTCTTCAAGAGGGGAAAGACATGTTCATATTTGCTCGTTTGCATTAGCTCTGTTTATTTCCTTTGAGCTCTGATTTTGCTCTGATTTTCTGTTCCCTATATTCTCCCAGTATCCCATGCTAGACTCAGGGGGAGCAAGACATCTAAGGGAAGGAAATCCTTAAATTTATTGCACATCTTTACCTTTGGGGACATGTCTATATCCAATATGGTACTTAGTACTCACTCTACATGTCATTCCAGTCTTGGTACTCTTGTGGTTTCTTTTGTTTGCTCTGGCCAGTAGGTGTATTTGTGTTATCTATCCTTGTTTACGCAGGTTCATCCCATCCTAAGCCAACTCAAGACCACAAGGTAAGTATATGCATCACAGTCATGTGTATGAGAAATTCTTACTGATGTACATACTTTTTGCAAGAAGGACTCATGAGCATGAAGGTACATTTCTCATATTCACATCATTTGCTCTGATGCATATAGCCAAGATACATATAACACTTTGCTTACTCTGTCATATTTATGCATTCACATGCTCCTATATTCCATATTCACATGATTGCATACATGTAGGGGGAGCCTATGCATGTTACATGTCTTTCCAAAGCTTTACTTACTATTCTCTATATCTTTATCTAAAGCTTTGATGTATGTTTTCATCAATTACCAAAAAGGGGGAGATTGAAAGAACAAGTGCTCCCTAGGTGGTTTTGGTAATTAATGTCAACATATCTCTTGTTGGACTAACACTTTTACCTAGTATGTTTCAGATAAGTTCAACAATGAAGTGGCATGGACTAGAGGATGTGGAACCCCTTCAACATGCTAAGGACAAAGGATTGGCTCAAGCTCCAAGCTCAAGACTCTACATTTTGTATTTTAGTGATCCAAGATCACATTGAGTCTATAGGAAAAGCCAATACTATCAAGGAGGGATGAGGTGTTGCTTAATGAGGCTCTTGCTCAAAGCGCTTAGTAATATGATCCAAAGCCCTCAACTACTTTCTCACATCCACATATGACCTAAACCAAAAGTCAAACTCGACCCCACCGATTCTTTCTATCCGGCGCCACCGAGTTCAGATGTCATAGCCACTGCCACAAACCCTAGGCAAATCGGTTTCACCGATAGGGATCTCGGTCTCACCGAGATGAGATTGCAATCTCTCTGTATGGATCTATTACCAAAATCGGTCTCACTGAGTTTGCATAATCGGTCCTACCGAGATTGCAATGTAAACTCTATGTTCCCTTTCGTAACATTTCGGTCTCACCGAAATGAGCGAACCGGTCCCACCGAGTTTACCTGACCAACTCTCTGGTTAGCTTATTACCAAAATCGGTCTCACCGAGTTTGTGTAATCGGTCTCACCGAGATTACGTTATGCCCTAACCCTAATCATATCGGTCCTACCGAGTTGCATGTCGGTCCCACCGAAAATCCTAACGGTCACTAGATTTGCTGAATCGGTCTGACCGAGTTTACCAATTCGGTCCCACCAAGATTGGCAAGTTGTGTGTAACGGTTAGATTTTGTGTGGAGGCTATATATACCCCTCCACCTCCTCTTCATTCGTGGAGAGAGCCATCAGAACGAACCTACACTTCCAACTTACTTTTCTGAGAGAGAACCACCTACACTTGTGTTGAGGACAAGATATCCCATTCCTACCATATGAATCTTGATCTCTAGCCTTCCCCAAGTTGCTTTCTACTCAAATCTTCTTTCCACTAAATCCATATCCTGTGAGAGAGAGTTGAGTGTTGGGGAGACTATCATTTGAAGCACAAGAGCAAGGAGTTCATCATCAACACACCATCGGTTACTTCTTGGAGAGTGGTGTCTCCTAGATTGGCTAGGTGTCACTTGGGAGCCTCCGACAAGATTGTGGAGTTGAACCAAGGAGTTTGGAAGGGCAAGGAGATCGCCTACTTCGTGAAGATCTACCCTAGTGAGGCAAGTCCTTCGTGGGCGACGACCATGGTGGGATAGACAAGGTTGCTTCTCCGTGGACCCTTCGTGGGTGGAGCCCTCCGTGGACTCGCGCAGCCGTTACCCTTCGTGGGTTGAATTCTCCATCAACGTGGATGTACGATAGCACCATCTTTCGGAACCACGTCTCAAAAATCTCCGTGTCTCCAAATTGCGTTTGCACACTCCAATCCCATCCTTTACATTCTTGCAAGTTGCATGCTTTACTTTTTGCTGCTCATATACTCTTTGCATGCTTGCTTGATATGTATTGTGTTTTTTAAACTTGTGCCAAAACTCCACTTCAACGTAAAGAAATTAAAAACTGTAACTTTTGGCACTTAGTGTCTAATCACCCCCCCTCTAGACACCTCTTCTCGATCCTTTTAGATTTCTTGTAGTGGAGGAGAATTGTGATGCCCGGATAATTAAGCTGTAGTAACCCTCTGCTAATAACGCCGCGTCACCATGATTACTGTTGTTAAACTCTTGTTGGTTCGAATCCGGTCCAAATTTAAATTTAAATTAAAGACAAAAATAAAGTTTTCAAACATAACATCTAAAATGTTCAAAGTGTGGCAAATAATCTCTGTTATTTTTCATCTTGAAACCAACCTCTTTTGGATTCCCAGGTCCCCCTGGAACTTCATTTAGTGGTCTAGCAGCATTTAAAATTGGCCTTTTAAATTTCTAAAATTGATTAGACAACTCCTTTTGACCCCAAACTTTTTGTCCCATCTCAAGGTTTTGTGATAGATTTATGTGCCAATTTTTGTTCCAAACAAAACTCTTTTGGTACAAAAAGAAAATGCAAAACAGAGACAAAAAAGAAGAATAAGAAAAGGCCACTGTGCACTTGGGCCACCAGTGTACCTGAGGCCCAACTTCCCCTCCCTCCTCTTCCTCCTGTTCAACAAGAGGCGTGCTGGCCGCCCGAGCATCGTCCATGGCGGGGATTGGCCACGCGCCGACCATCCCATGGCCCTCCCTGAGGGATAAGATCGCCTCCCCACAACCCCGGTCAACCCTAGCTCACCCCCAGATCTTTTCCCCCCTACCCCCTCATTCTACATCGCCCTCCTCGAGCCCGCTCTCCGCTGCCGCCGCCATGGCCCGTCGCAGTCGCGGCCACCGCCTCCCCCGAGTACCTCTGACCAGCCCTGCAGTACCGCCACCGTCCTCTGCTTCGACTCTGCCACCTAGCACCCTTCCGGAGCGCCTGCATCGACGCCGACGACCCCTTCTTCAACCTGGGACCTCCATCGTCGCTGCCGTCGAATTCCGGCCACACCGAGCCTCCTACGAGCACGCGGTGCGCACCTGCAGGCCCGCTGTGAGCTCCCTGTCCCCTCTGCCCTCTTCCCCTGTAGCTCCGTGCCATAGCCGTCGTCTCCACCGTGGCCGAGCGCGCCGCCGCCTCCTTTGGTCCCGACGTAGCTCCAGTGACCGAATGGCCATGCACGCGCGACCGTAGCCTTGCCGCGACACGTAGGCCCTCGCTAGCTCCTTACTCTGCTCGTTTGCGTGCTGCTGCTGTCGTTACTTTTTCACCCGAACGCAGGCGTTAGCTTCACCAATCGCCGGCGCCTACTCCGGCAGCCCCAGCTCCGGCCACCCCCTGCTGCTTTCCCTCAAGCTCGCGCACGCCCAGGGCGCGCCTCGCCCCTGCGGCCGCGGCAGACCTCGCCTGCACCCCGCGCCCGCTCCGGCCCCGCAGTCGTCGCCTCGCCGCGCTCGCCGCCGCCTAGCGCACGCGCTCACGCCGCCTGCTCGCCTGACCGCGCCGCTCGTGTCCGACCGTCCGCCTCCGCCGCCTCGCCCGCGACCCCCTGCCCCTGCCCCGCGATGCCCCGGCCGCCACGCTCGCGTCTGGCCGTTTATGCCACGCCGGCGCCACTCGCGTGCCTCTGGCGCAACCTCGCGCCCGCACCCGCCTGGGGCATGCCCCGCTCACCCCTGCCACTGCCGCCGGCTGCCCCCAGCTCGCTCCAGCCGCCACCACCGATCGCGCTCGCACTGGCCCTCCGCCCGGCCGCGGCCTTGGCCTCTGCCGCACTCGCGCGTGCACGCCCGCCTCCCCTGGGTCTTCTCTGTCCCTGCTTGGTCGGGCCGGCCCTTTCTAATTGGGGTTAGATTAGGCCTAACCCCCTGTTATTGATAACCCCGCCCTGTTAAAAAATTAGAAGTAGAAAAAAAAGGAAAAGAAAAGCCCTAGACAATGACATGTCGGACCCCTGGGTCCCTGTTGACCATTCAATGGGTCAACATTGACTGCTGACCGGGCAGTCAACGGGGCCCACAGTCAGCCTCTGGTACAGGGTTGGGTGCATTGGACCGGGTGCACCTAGCCTTTTTTGTTTATTTTATTCGAAATTAAATAAATTCCAAAATTTCAGAAAAGGATTTAAAACATGAAATATTAATAGAAAATAAACCGTAAGTCAGATGAAAAAACTTTGTACATGAAAGTTGCTCAGAACGACGAGATGTATTTGAATACACAGCCCGTTCATCCGCCATGCAACCCTAGTATAGCGAACACGCAACTTTCCCCCTTCGATTTATCTGTCTGAAAACGCGGAACATCAGGAATACTCTCCCGGATGTTTCCCCCTTTGCCGGTATCACCTACTGCCGCGTTAGGGCACCCCTAGCACCGCGCATTGTCATGTTATGCTTTGCGATGCTTGATTGCTCTGTTATTTATTGTGTTTCCCTCTGTTACTTCTTTTCGGTAGACCTCGAGACTGCTGCCGATACCCCTGTGATCGACTACATCGACGATGACCCCTCCTTGCCAGAGCAACCAGGCAAGCCCCTCCCCCCTGATCACCAGATATCGCCTACTCTTCTCTGTACTGCTTGCATTAGAGTAGTGTAGCATGTTACTCCTTGTCGTAAATCCTATCCTGATGCATAGCCTATCATTGTTGCTACAGTTATTGATACCTTACCTGCAATCCTGAATGCTTAGTATAGGATGCTAGTTTATCATCAGTGGCCCTACATTCTTGTCCGTCTGCCAAGCTATACTATCGGGCCGTGATCACTCGGGAGGTGATCACAGGTATATACTTATACATATTATATGATACCTGTGGTGACTAAAGTCGGGTCGGCTCGTAGAGTACCCGCGAGTGATTCACGGATTGGGTCCGAAAGGACGTTTGTCCCGACGGCCCTCTGAGTGGATCTTTGTGGCGGAGCGATAGGGTAGGTTGAGACCACCTAGGAGAGAGGTGGGCCTGGCCCTGGTCGGCGTTCGTGGTTATTTCAACATAACACGCTTAACGAGATCTTGGTATTCGGTCTGAGTCTGGCCACTGGCCTATACGCACTAACCAACTACACGAGAACAGTTATGGGCACTCGACATCGTGGTAACAGCCGAAGCCTTCTTGACGTCAGCGACTGGGCGGCGTGCGCCAGGTTGGACTGGAATGCCCGCTCTTGTATAAGGGAGGCTAGGTCTGCTCGCCGGCCGCGTACGCGACGTGCAGGTGTGCAATGGGCGATGGGCCCAGACCCCTGCGCCATAGGATTTAGACCAGCGTGCTGACCTCTCTGTTGTGCCTAGGTAGGGCTGCGACGTGTTGATCTTCCGAGGCCGGGCATGACCCAGGAAAGTGTGTCCAGATAAAGGGGATCCAGCGTGTTGGGAAATGTGTTGCACCCCTACAGGGAAGTTTATCTATTCGAATAGCCGTGTCCCTCAGGATGACCCGGAGTTGTACCTTGACATTATGACAATTAGAACCGGATACTTAATAAAATACACCCTTCCAAGTGCCAGATACAACCCGGTGATCGCTCTCTCACAAGGCGACGAGGGGAGGATTACCGGGTAGGAATATGCTATGCGATGATACTTGGTTAACTTACCATCTACTCTCTTCTATATGCTTCAAGATGGAGGCTGCCAGAAGCGTAGTCTTCGATAGGACTAGCTATCCCCCTCTTATTCTGGCATTCTGCTGTTCAGTCCACATATGCTACCCTTTTTTCATTTGATACCAATGCATACATATGTAGTGTAGCTCCTTGTTTGTGAGTACTTTGGATGAGTACTCACGGTTGCATTGCTCCCCCTTTTTCCCCTTTCTATACCCAGTTGTTGTGACCAGACGTTGGAGTCCAGGAGCCAGACGCCACCGTCGACGATGACTCCTACTACTCTGGAGGTGCCTACTACTACGTGCAGGCCGGTGACGACGACCAGGAGTAGTTTAGGAGGATCCCAGGCAGGAGGCATGCGCCTCTTTCGATACGTATCCCAGTTTGTGCTAGCTATCTTATGGCAACTTGTTTAACTTATGTCTGTACTCAGATATTGTTGCTTCCGTTGACTCGTCTATGATCGAGCTCTTGTATTCGAGCCCTCGAGGCCCCTGGCTTGTAATATGATGCTTGTATGACTTATTTTATTTGTAGAATTGTGTTGTGATATCTTTCCGTGAGTCCCTGATCTTGATCGTACACGTTTGCGTGTATGATTAGTGTACGATTGAATCAGGAGCGTCACAGATATAAACCCCATATTTTTATCCTCGATGGCAACAATACAATACGTGCCTTGCTGCCCCTACTATCACTGGAAAAGAACACCACAAGATTGAACCTAAAGATAAGCACTTCTCCCATTGCAAGAAAAATCAATCTAGTTGGCCAAACTAAACCGATAATTCGAAGAGACTTGCAAAGATATCAAATTATGCATATAAGAATTTAGAGAAAAACCAAATATTGTTTATAGATAAAATTGATCATAAATCCACAATTCATCGAATCTCGGGAAACACACCGCAAAAGAATATTACATCGAATAGATTTCCAAGAACATCGAGGAGAACTTTGTATTGAGAACCAAACAAAGAGAAGAAGCCATCTAGCTAATAACTATGGACCCGAAGGTATGTGGTAAACTACTCACACATCATTGGAGAAGCTATGGTGTTGATGTAGAAGTCCTCCGTGATCGATTCCCCCTCCGGCAGATCGCTGAAAAAGGCCCCCAGATGGGATCTCACGGGTACATAAGGTTGCGACAGTGGAAAAGTAGTTTCGTACCTCCCTGTATGTTTTTAGGGTATAAGAGTATATATAGGCGAAAGAAGTACGTTGCTGGAGCTACGAGGGGCCCACGAGGGTGGGGGCACGCCTACCCCTGGGTGGGCCCTCCTACCTCGTGGCCGCCTCGCTGCATCTCTGACTTCCACTCCAATTCTCCTGGATGACGTTTGTTCCAAGAAAGATCCTCGCGAAGATTTCGTTCCGTTTGGATTCTGTTTGATATTCCTTTTCTGCGAAACACTGAAATAGGCAAAAAAAACAGAAACTGGCACTAGGCCTCCGGTTAATAGGTTAGTCCCAAAAATAATATAAAAGTGCATATTAAAGCCCGTTAAACATCCAAAACAGATTATATAATAGCATGGAAGAATAAAAAATTATAGATATGTTGAAGACGTATCAGGTAGCAAATAGTAAACGGGCACAAAAATGGTATTGCAATGCTTGAAAATGAGGCCTAGGGTCCTTACTTTCGCTAGTGTAATCTCTCAATAGTGTTAATATAATTGGATCATATAAGCATCCCTCAACGTGCAACGAAGAATCACTCCAAAGTTCCTATCTAGCGGAGAACATAAGACGAAACCATTTGTAGGGTACGAAACCACCTCGAAGCTATTCTTTCCCGTTGATCTATCCAAGAGTTCGTACTAAAATAACACCAAATAATTTTAGATTCATATTACTCAATCCAACATAAAGAACCTTAAAGAGTGCCCCAAGATTTCTACCGGAGAAACAAAAGACAAGAACGTGCATCAACCCCTATGCATAGATTATCCCAATGTCACCGCGCGAATCCGCGAGTTGAATGCCAAAACACATATCAAGTGAATTGATAACCCACAAGTATAGGGGATCGCAATAGTTTTCGAAGGTAGAGTATTCAACCCAAATTTATAGATTTGACACAAGGGGAGCAAACAATATTTGAAGGTATTAGCAGCTGAGTTGTCAATTCACACTTGTAGATCAATTATCTGAAGCAAAGTGATCAGTAGCAAAGTAGTTTGATAGTTTTGATAATAGTGACAGTAGCAACGGTAACAGTAAAAGTGATAGCAATAATTTGTAGCAAGTGTAATAGTGATGATAGCAATAGTAACGCGGCAAGATCAATAAGGATAAATTCGTAGGCATTGGATCGGTGACTTGTTGGATGATATTCATCATGAGACAGTTATAATCTAGGGCGATACGGCACTAGCTCTAGTTCATCGATATAAGGGCTTTATTAAAAGAACATGCATGACATATTTTGTCCTAACCTTCCGTGGCAGCGGGCTCCATATTGGAAACTAAGGGATATTAAGGTCTCCTTTTAATAGAGAACCGGAACAAAGCATTAACATATAGTGAATACATGAACTCCTCAAACTATAGTCATCACTGAGAGTGGGCCCGGTTGTTGTCACTCCGGAGTTGCCGGATCATAACCGTAGTAGGTGACTATAACTTGCAAGATCGGATCTAAAACATGGATATAATGATGAATTCATAAACAGTTCAGATCTGAAATCATGGCACCTGGGCCCAAAGTGACAAGCATTAAGCATGGCAAAGTCATAGCAACATCAATCTAAGAACATAATGGATACTAGGGATCAGGCCCTAACAAACCTAACTCGATTACATGATGAATCTCATTCAACTCCTCACCGACCAGCGAGCCTACGAAGGAATTACTCACTCCCGGTGGGGAGAACCATGGAATTAGCGATGGAGAAGGGTTGGTGATGACGAAGAACGAAGAGGGGGCGACTAGTATAGAAACTGAGCTTATGGTAGAAGAATAGAAAAAAGATACTGGGCCGTTGGATCAGGCATGTACGCTACAGATCGGAGAGGATGGATCTGTACTCATAACTACACAACTCTGTGCAAATATGTCCCTTTGCTCTCAACTAAGTTGCTTCAGGTCCCTCTCCTTCAAAACGACTCTCCCTGTAGCTCGCTCCCTCGTTCCCCAATCTCTCGTCGACGGTGGTAGCTGCCCAGATAGGCAGATCCGGTGCTTCCATGGTGGACGACGGTTACTCCCACGGCACATACTCCCTGCCCCCTGCCCTCCTACTACGGCATCTAGGTCGCTTGGTTCCGCCCCCAGGCCACCACATCATCACGCTGCACATCATCGTCAGCGACCGGGCAGCCGCCGCCACGGTGTCCTCGTCCCTGGTGGCCGCGGATGTCCCGCCCGCTCAACACGTTCCTACATCCGGAGGCAAGCTAGTAGTGATCTAGTCCGTGGTGATGCTGCCACTCCTCCCCGTTGCTCCTAGATCCAGCAATAGCTCACCGGAGGCAAGCCGGTGGTGTTCGATCTCCTCGCCTCCTTCGCCTCGCAGGATCAGAAACAAAGTCCGCTCCGTTTTTCCCACTTCCCTCCCCTCTCTCCCTCCTGTAGATTACTCTCTAATGGCTTCTCCCCTCTCCTGTGACGCTTAGGATGATGCTTAGTGCTATGGCTTAATTCTGGTATGCTACCCAAGAACACATGTGTCTGAAGATTGCACATTGTCAACATTGGTCATTGTAGCTCATATTTTATACTGTGCTGTGTTTAGGAAGAGGCATATCTATCTAATGAAAATTTACACATATGTACTGTATATGCACATGTTGGATTTTGTTCAGAATTTGTTGATACTTCTAAATATGCATCTCGTACTTCCCCCAAAAAAAGGGGTTCAATGGAGGTTTAGCTCCAAAGCGCCTCGCCCGTGGTTTGAATTATATCTGATGAAACGGTCAAGCCCACTGCTTTTATTTTCACAGGAGTGCAGAGAGAGTCGGAGCAGAAACACATGAACAGAGTAGATTTAGTGAGAGGCTGATAAAGCTGAATATTTAGCATGCATATACGGATGTCGTGTGGTGTGTCAAAAAATAGTATGGGAATACATTCTGGCGAGATGATGTTTCAGCCTTAGCTTGTGATACAGGAACATCCTATAGTGGCTCTCGTTGCCTCGCGATGTTATAAAGGTATATATGCTTGTGATACAGCCACACATGAACATCCTATAGTGGCTCTCGTTGTCCTGGTGAAATTAGTTCAGAAGTTTATGTTAAGATTTTGTAGTCTGTCTGTACATGTAAGATTATCGGTGCCCAAAATATTAGTATCAGACAACATCAAAGCTTGGAGGTCAAATTGTGGTCAGCTCAAAACCGCGCTTACATCCATGAACTAATTTAATATATCTACCAGCATGTTCATGTGTTGTTTTAGATTTTTAAATGTCGAATTCACCTGACCAAAATAGTTAGAGAATAGTGTACATATTTCACCAAGAGGTTGAAGGATAACATTCTTGTTTTCAGTTTGCATTCATTGTAACCTTCCGCTTGTAAAATAAGACTCTCGTTGTCTGTACCTTCTAATTTGCAACCTTGCAATTGGAGATGTCTTCTTCCAGAGAAAAAAAGTAGTTGCACTTGTTTGCCGAAAAATATTTTTGTCAATGAATATTTGACCTGAGGATCAACCTAACTTGGTAATTTCATGATTTCCAATATGGAAAAGTTAGCTTCTATTTTGCCTTCTGCTCTTTCTGGGTGCACATTATTTTGGCCGCATTAGAATGGGCAGCCAATTGTTGTGCGCTGCCATTTTGTTCACTGGTAGCAGTAAACTGTTTGTTCCACAGACCACAACAAAAGAAAAACTACAGTTCCTTGGATCACTGCGATGTTATTTGGGCACCACATGAGCACATTCTGATTGGAGCCAGGTTAATCGAGCCTGGAGTCAAAATAAAATAAAATCAATGACAGTGGTAGAATCACTACAACCACGCAGATGAACCGGTGAAAATATAACATTTTGATGAGATTTTGGATACTAGAGCAATTGAATTGTCAAAGTCTGTTGCACTTTGATTGGTTCCCACAACATGAAATGGTTTACGACC